>NC_139026.1:54000717-54446205 GCF_964662115.1 Mustela nivalis
CTAACGTGGGAGCAGCCAACTATATAAACCAATTAATAGCAAAATCAAAGAAACACAACAACAATATTACAATAATAGTAGGGGACTTTAACACTCCCCTCACTGAAATGGACAGATCATCCAAGCAAAAGATCAACAAGGAAATAAAAGCCTTAAATGAAACACTGGACCAGATGGACATCACAGATATATTCAGAACATTCCATCCCAAAGCAACAGAATATACATTCTTCTCTAGTGCACATGGAACATTCTCCAGAATAGATCACATCCTGGGTCCTAAATAAGGCCTCTAGCAGCATCAAAAGATTGGGATCATTCACACGATATTTTCAGACCACAATGCTCTAAACCTAGAAATCAAAGAAAAGATGAAATTTGTAAAGTACTCAAATACATGGAAACTAAACACCATCCTTCTAATGAATAGGTCAACCAAGAAATTAAAGAAGAAATTGAAAAAATTCATGGAAACAAATGATAATGAAAACACAACAGTTCACAATCTGTGGGACACAGCAAAGGCAGTCCTGAGAGAAAAATATATAGCCGTATAAGCCTTTCTTAAGAAATAAGAAATGTCTGAAGTACACAACCTAACCATACAACTAAAGAAGCTGGAGAAAGAACGAGAAAGAAACCCTAAACCCAACAGGAGAAGAGAAATCATAAAGATCAGAGCAGAAATCAATGAAATAGAAACCAAAAAAACAAAAGAACAAATCAGCAAAACTAGGAGCTGGTTCTTTGAAAGAATTAATAAGATTGATAAACCCCTGGCCAGTTATCAAAAAGAAAATAGAAAGGACCCAAATAAATAAAATCATGAATGAAAGAGGAGAGATCAAAACTAACACCAGAGATAACAATTATAAGAACATACTATGAGCAACTCTACGCCAACAAATTTGACAATCTGGAAGAAATGGATGCACTCCTAAAGATATATAAACTACCACAACTGAAGCAAGAAGATATAGAAAACATGAACAAAACCATATCCAGTAAGGAGATTGAAACAGTCATTAAAAATCTCCAAACAAACAAAAGCCCAGGGCCAGACAGCTTCCTGGGGGAATTCTACCAAACATATAAAGAAGAACTAATTCATATTCTCCTGAAACTGTTCCAAAAAATAGAAATGGAAGGAAAACCTCCAAACTCATTTTATGAGGCCAGCATCACCTTGATCTTAAAAACAGACAAGGATCCCATCAAAAAAGAGAACTACAGACCAATATCCTTGATGAACATAAATGCAAAAATTCTCACCAAAATACTAGCCAATAGGATTCAATAGTACATTAAAAGGACTACTCACCACGGCCAAGTGGGATTTATCCCAGGGCTACAAGGTTGGTTCAACATCGGCAAATCAATCAATGTGATACAACACATTAATAAAAGAAAGAACAAGAACTATATGATATTCTCAATAGATGCTGAAAAAGCATTTGACAAAGTACAGCATCCCTTCCTGATCAAAACTCTTCAGAGTGTAGAGATAGAGGGCACATACCTCAATATTATCAAAGCCATCTATGAAAAACCCACCACAAATATCATTCTCAAAGGAGAAAAACTGAAAGCTTTACTGCTAAGGTCAGGAACACGGCAGGGATGTCCATTATCACCGCTGCTATTCAACATAGTACTAGAAGTCCTAGCCTCACCAATCAGACAACAAAAGGAAATTAAAGGCACCCACATTGGCAAAGAAGAACTCAAACTATCGCTCTTAGCAGATCTTATGATACTATAGGTGGAAAACCCAAAAGACTCCACTCCAAAACTGCTAGAACTTGTACAGGAATTCAGTAAAGTGTCAGGATATAAAATCAATGCACAGAAATCAGTTGCATTTCTCTACACCACCAACAAGACACAAGAAAGAGAAATTAAGGAGTCAGTCCCATTTACAATTGCACCCAAAACTATAAGATACCTAGGAAAAAACCTAAGCAAAGAGGCAAAGAATCTATACTCAGAAAAATATAAAAGTACTCATGAAAGAAATTGAGGAAGACACAAAGAAAGGGAAAAATGTTCCATGCTCCTGGATTGGAAGAACAAATATTGTGAAAATGTCTATTCTACCTAGAGCAATCTACACATTTAATGCAATACCTATCAAAACCCCATCCATTTTTTTCAAAGAAATGGAACAAATAATCCTAAAATTTATTTGGAACCAGAAAATACCTCGACTAGCCAAAGGAATATTGAAAAAGAAAGCCAAAGTTGGTGACATGACAATTTCAGACTTTAAGCTTTATTACAAAGCTGTCATTGTCAAGACAGCATGATGCTGGCACAAAAACAGACAAATAGATAAATGGAACAGAATAGAGAGCCCAAAAACAGACCCTCAATTCCATGGTCAACTCATCTTCGAAAAGCAAGAAAGAATGTCCAGTGGAAAAAAGACAGCCTCTTCAATAAATGGTGCTGGAATAATTGGACAGCCACATGCTGAAAAATGAAATTGGACTATTTCCTTACACCACTCATGAATAGACTCAAAATGGATGAAGGACCTGAATGTGAGAAAGGAATCCATCAAATCCTTGAGGAGAACACAGGCAGCAAGCTCTTTGACCTCAGCCGCAACAACGTCTTCCTAGGAACATTCCAAAGGCAAGGAAAGCAAGGGCAAAAATGAACTGCTGGGACTTCATCAAATCAAAAGCTTTTGCACAGCAAAGGAAACAGTTAACAAAACCAAAAAACACCTGCAGAATGGGAGAAGATATTTGCAAATGACATATTCAGATAAAGGGCTAGTATCCAAAATCTTCAAAGAACTTATTAAACTCAACACCCAAGAATCAATAATCCAATCAAGAAATGAGCAGAAGACATGAACAGACATTTCTGCAAAGAAGACATCCAGATGGCCAACAGACATATGAAAAAGTGCTCCACATCACTCGGCATCAGTGAAATACAAATCAAAACCACAATGAGATATCACCTCACACTAGTCAGAATGGCTAAAATTAACAAGTCAAGAAACGACAGATGCTGGCGAGGATGCGGAGAAAGGAAACCCTCCTGCACTGTTGGTGGGAATGCAAGCTGATGCAACCACTCTGGAAAACAGCCTGGAGGTTCTTCAAAATGTTGAAAATAGAACTACCCTATGACCCAGCAATAGCGCTACTGGATATTTACCCTAAAGATACAAACATAGTGATCCGAAGGGTCACGTGCATCAGAATGTTTATAGCAGCAATGTCTACAATAGCCAAACTATGGAAAGAACCTAGATGTCCATCAACAGATGAATGGATAAAGAAGAAGTGGTATATATACACAATGGTATACTATGCAGCCATCAAAAGAAATGAAATCTTGCCGTTTGCGACAACGTGGATGGAACTAGATCGTATCATGCTTAGCGAAATAAGTCAATCAGAGAAAGACAACTATCATATGATCTCCCTGATATGAGGAAGTGGAGATGCAACATGGAAGGGTTAAAGGAGTAAGAGAAGAATAAATGAAACAATGGGATTGGGAGGGAGACAAATCATAAGTGACTCTTAATCTCACAAAACAAACTGAGGGTTGCTAGGGGGACGGTGGTTGGGAGAGGGTGGTTGGGTTATGGACATTGGGGAGGGTGTGTGCTATGGTGAGTGCTGTGAAGTGCGTAAACCTGGCGATTCATAGACCTGTACATCTGGGGATGAAAATACATTATATGATTTTTAAAAAAATAAAAAATAAAAATAAATGCTTGAAAACCTAAAAAAAAAAATCTTGTAGATAAATTTTAGGTACATCTGGTTAGTGTAACATTTGCAGCTGCTTACAAACACTGATGAAGCTCCTATGTAATGAAATGGAACAAACTACACGATATATTTCTAAACAAAAATGTAAAGAAGCAATACTATTCTCTGTAGTTATGTAACATTTTGCTTAGCAGATAGCATGCATATGGCTGTACTTCCCTAGAATATTTTCAGAATACTATCTATTACATGTTTGCCTATAAGAAGGGAACTAGGTGAATAAGGAACAAGATAGGTTAAGAGAATTTTTTCATCATTATCTGTTTCTTATTTTTTGAACAATGTGAATATTAATTACCTACTTGTATCAGGATCATTTAATTATTTTTGAATATAAAATCTTACACTCAATCAAAAGGAATTTTTTTCACATTCCCTGATGGATTCATTCTTCAAATTTCTAAACAATAAACTTGTTTTTTTGGATGTATAATTTTCCTATTTATAAGTCTTAGTGTTTAACCTTGCCGAGGAATGTTTGAAAGATCATTACCCTTAATAAGTCAGGCAGAGTAAACTAATTTAAGTGAATACCCTAAGTTTTTTCCCTAATAGCTGTTAAAGAAAGAAAATACTAAAATTTTGATGACAAAAATCTTTTAATAACAAGGGCCAGGGAACGGCTTTTCACAAATGTAACGAAAGTGTTTTTGACAATCAGCGGTAAAAATAGTTGATGGCTTGAGGTGTCCACATTTTACATCCTCTTTACTCTGCTGGAAATGCCTGCATCAGAGAATATATTTATTTTAGCAAGTCAATTGTCAGGCAAAATGTATCACAAATTTACAACAGAAGTGCAATGATTTCGGTAGACATACAAATCGTGTGACAGACATATAGCTATAAGATTATGAAGTGTAATTGTATCTAAAACTAATGGAAATGTCAGTGGACAGCTGGAGATAGGGGAGAAGTAGAAAAACTAGTTTAGACTGGGAAGTATACATAAGTTAGACATATACACATGAAAAATTCGTCTTCTAAAACTCCTGAAACTTCTGGAAAGTGACCAAATATAATAAATTCATTATGTGACATGCTGTAACTATATATAAAAATATTCCAGTTTCCTATTTCAGGTTAATGTGCACAAACTATGCATTTAAAACGCTAGCCTTACTTTAATCATACAGGGTGTTTCTACGCATTTAAAACAGAGTGCACTTTTCCCCACACACCTTACTGTTTACCACACCAAACAAAATGCTCAAAGGTTGTGAAATTGGGGCTATAAGAATAAAATACCTGGATTTTAACTTTGGTGATTCGGCTACAGCATACAGAAAAAATAATGTTACTTAGTTTTCATTTCCCTTCAAATGTTCATGAATGTAACTGACAAGAAATAACAATTTCAAGTAGTAAAATTTATCAGTCAGAACTCACCAACATTTTAAATTCCTCTATTACTTCAGTAGTACTTCTTTTACAAGGATTTCATCACCCTACATGTCCCTTCATTCCCTTCATGGTTTTACTTTTGTATCTCCAAGCACTTTTCTCAATGATATTTTCTGGTTATCCTTATCTCCCCGTTATCTTATCATTATCTTAAACACTCGGGTGTCCAAGGACCTTAGATTTCCTGAGAATCACTTCCACCCTCTTATTTATTTCAATGTGCACTGCTGTGTACAACAACTGCATTCCCTGCACTGACCTCATGTGAGCTTCATGATCATGTGTCACAATGCGTGTGACACCTGCAGACATAGCTAAATGTTGAAGAGAGTCATTCAAATTGTATCTAACACTGAATTCCAATTATGCTCTAGTAACATTAATAGCAGCATCACTCTTACAACTTCTGGACCAAAAACCCTGGAGCCATCCCTGATTTGTCTCTCTTTCACACACCTTTTTTTTTTTTTTTTTTTTTTTTTTTTTAGATTTTATTTATTTATTTGACAGAGATCACAAGTAGGCAGAAGGCAGACAGAGAGAGAGGAGGAAGCAGGCTCCCTGCCAAGCAGAGAGTCAGATGCCAGCTGGATTCCAGGACCCTGGGATGATGACCTGAGCTGAAGGCAGAGGCTTTAACCCACAGAGCCTCCCAGGTGCCCCTCTTTCACACATCTTTGAAAGAAGTGTGGAATCTGGCCACTTTACACCAGCTTCAATCCTGCCAATCATCATTAAGTCACAACATCTCAGCAGGATGACTGCAACAGAGTCTTCAGCAGCCTTCCCCATCCTCATTTAGCCTCTCTGCTCCCTCCCCCAAAAGAAAGCACACCAAGTAATCTCAACAGAGTGTCCAGAGGCACCCTAAAACAAGAAGCCTGTTTTTGTCCCTCCTCTTCTCAAAACCCTCTAATAGCTTCTCATGCCTTCATGAAAAAATCCAAGTTCTTATACTTTTCTGATGTCCTACACACTCCCACTGTCATTAAGTCTCTAACCTACATCTCCCCCTACCCCTTGTTCACCTTGTTCTAGCATTGTAGGCCCTCTTGCTATTTCCTCAAGCATGTTAAATACACTCCTACCTCAGGGTCTTTACACCAGCTGTGTCTACTATTAGGGAGCCATCCCATCAGGTAATGCAGATGGCTGGTTCATTCAAGGTACTGTACAAACATGTCTCCAGGAGATTGTCTCTGACCATCCCATTTAAAATAGTGAAATCTCTTTCTCTTACCTTCATACACAAAAGACAACACTGCCATATAGCAAAAAAATAAGAGACTTCACAACATTCCATAGCATTTATCTAATGTGCCACATCATTTACTCAGCCTTTTTGTATTGTCCTCATTCGTCCCACTAACACTATCATGCCTGCATTAGACTGTAATATCCATAAGGGGAGGATACTGTGGCCTGTTTTCTTCATCACTGTAGTTTCAATACCTAGAGCAGTGCCTGACATATTACAGGCAATCAATAAACATGTTAAATAACCCAATGTCTCTCATACTGTCCCCCATGTTACTTAGATTTAGTAAGATCATTTGCTTCCTTTTCTAAACTAGTTTCCGGGACATCAACCAACAAATGGATGGGATTTACCAATGAGACAGGATTGCCAGAAATTATGCAGACTTCTGTGAAATAATAGCAAGAAAGACACTAAGGGACCACATTAGAGATGCAAGATTACCAAGTCACTTAATGGAAAAAGCTCTTTTCTTTTTAGTTCTTGAATGACACCAACTAAATAGGTACAAGTAGCACTCACAGAGAGAGCTGGGTTTAGATACAACTTTTCTTTCCTCATTATACTTTTACCATTTCCTGCACCCAAACTAGTGAACATGCTAGTATCACAGAACATACAAGAGAACGATATAAAAGCAAAATGTCTCTTTCCCATGTTTGGAAGGACCCTTCATTGAGGAACATGAGAATAAATAATGCTCTTTTGGTCTATTGGAGGCCTGAGATTTGCATTTGGTTGCCTAGCTGAGAAGTGAGATCACATGGAATTCAAGATATTCTCTAAGTCCCCAAGGATCCTCTCCTCTTCTTGACCTATGATCCACCAGGCAGTTCCTGAGCAAGAGAGGAAATGGGAAACAGTGACATGAAAACTTACACCGTCTGAGATAGGGATGTACCATCCAGCCACTTCCAGGGATGCTTATCTCTTACTTTACATAATCCAATCCAGTAATTGTATCTTATTTTTGATTGAATCAAGTTCTGTGGGAAAGAAGAATTAGGTATTATTCATAACATCACTGAAAATACATCACCCACAGAGGACTTGTAAAATACCTGGCACATTTATCTTCCAATGCCACTCTGATCAATGAAGAAGGCAGACTAATTTCTCCATGTGCACAGAAGAAATGGATACTGAAAGGATTTAATGAACAAATCACTCAACTCTTTATGACTGAATGAAAGATACCCAGAAAGGGACATGATGGACTTAAAAAATTTCACATGTGATAAAGTAAATAGGTAAATAGGATTGCACTAAACCTAGAACTTCTCTCTACCTTAAAGAATGTGAAAATACAAGCTTCAAATCTGGAGACATCTGCAGTAACTTAAAGTACAAACACATATTTCTATCAAGCAATATCAAAATAAAATTATCCAATAAGAAAAAAATGGATAAAACATAAGAACATATTTCAAATAAATATATCATACAACCAATAAATAGGAGAGAGCCAAGCTCAATATAGATCAGGAGATATTTTACAACTTTTTAATTGGCAGAAAGTAAAAATATTCAATATCAAGATTGTGGGATAGTAGAGATCAAAGATATCTTTAAAACCGATGTTAAAATCATATTAAAAATGATCTGGAATTGTCATATAAAATTGAACTTGTCATGGAGGACATAAGTAGATGGAGAGGAGAAGGGAGTTGAGGGAAATTGGAAGGGGAGGTGAACCATGAGAGACTACGGACTCTGAAAAACAACCTGAGGGTTTTGAAGGGGCTAGGGGTGGGAGGTGGGGAGAGCCAGGTGGTGGGTATTAAGGAAGGCATGTATTGCATGAAGCACTGTGTGTGGTGCAAAAACAATGAATTCTGTTACACTGAAAAGAAATTTTTAGATAATTGAACTTGTACAAATCCTACTGACCGATGATTCCACTCTAGGATGATTTATCATAAAAAAAAAAAGAGAGAGAGAAGACACATGGGAGACATGTCTCAGAATGTTTCATGAAGGACCATTCATAACAACAAGAGCTGGAAACAACCCAAATTCCATCATCTAGAGAATGGACGAAGCATATGCACACTGTGGAATGATACACAGCAGTGAAAATGATGAAACGATGCCTATGACAGTTGAAACAGTTTATGCCATTCATTTGCTATGTATGCTCTAACAAAAAACACAAAAAACCTTCCTATAGTATTTTCCATAACTGAAGTGGGAATCCTAATCTTAGTTTTGAAAATATTCTGCACTGAGTAATGAAAGCAGTGTCAAAAATATCTTTAACATCATTATTCCAATTGGCATATTTTATTCACTTCAAATTTTCCCTTATGGAATAAATGAAACAAGATGGGAGTGGGAGGGAGACAAACCATAAGACACTTAATTTCACAAAACAAACTGAGGGTTGGCATGGGGAGGTGAATTGGGAGGTGGTTGGGTTATGGACATTGGGGAAGGTATGTACTATGGTGAGTGTTGTGAAGTGTATAAACCTGGCGATTCACAGACCTGTACCCCTGGGGCTAAATAATAAATTACATGTAAATAAGAAATTAAAAAATTATTTAAAAGGGGTGGGAATGTTCCCTTATGGATACAAATGTAAAGCAACAAGTTAATGTTCTTTCCTAAAAGCAATGTATTTATTGCCTCTTGGTCTCTCTCTCTCTCTCTCTCTCTCTCTCTCTCTCTCATATCCTATTCCTGTCTCTCTCCCACTCTTTCTTTCTCTCCTCCCTCTCTCTCTCTCCCTCTCTCTCTCTCACACACAGACTTCAATATTCTTTTCACTATAATTAAATTGTATAAGAAAAAATCTCAATAGTTTCCCTTTTAGACTAGGGAAGATAGATGAGTATTATATAAAATATAATATACTTTATCATTTCTAGGTCTCTGAAGAAACACTAAAAGTAAATGTTCATTGATTCTTTCACTCACATATTTTTGTTAGATTTACAGGTATAACTACTTGTATAAAAGCCAATCTCATTTTTCTGCATCAATGGATTTAAGGCACGGCTTTCATTATACTTCTAGACTTTGGAAAATAGCAAAAGACTAAAATCCAAAACCATTACTGTCAGAGCAATGCTGCTCTGCAGCAAGGTCTGTCTCTGGTTTCTACAGTGCATCAGTATTCCAGGGTAGGTCCCGACACCAAGGGACAGATTATAAACTATGCAACAGAGCTTTGCTCTAACCCACGACAAAAGTCACAAGGAATTTCAAGGGCTCTAGAATAGTGCACGGAGATACAGGGGCAACAAGTAGAAGAAGTTTCACTGAAACTTTGAAGCCTAGAAACTTCAATGCTAGGACTAAAACTGAAGAACACTGAATTGGAAATTACAGATTACAGGGAGAGTAAGATTACAAATAAAGTAAATTTCTGAGAGAAAAAAACATTCACTTCAAAACAGACTGATAACCATTGAGGTTGAAATGAATCAAGGTATTAAAAAGATGTAGCTGCATTTTTAAAATTTGACTCCTTAATATGATTTCTTAGTTCATCTGTTTCTTATAGGTAAAAGTGATTTCTTCATATTTTTTAAAAAATTTATTTATTTATTTATTTATTTATTTGACAGACAGATCACGAGTAGGCAGAGAGGCAGGCAGAGACAGAGGAAGGGAAACAGGCTCCCCACTGAGCAGAGAGCCCGATGCTGGGCTTGATCCTAGGACCCCGAGAACATGACCTGAGCCGAAGGCCGAGGCTTGAACCCACGGAGCCACCCAGGCGCCCCCATATTTTTATTTTAATAAGAATTTTAGGAACAAGAAAACACAAGGCTTTTTGTTTTATTTATTTAATCATTATACTATTACTATCATCATCATCATCATCATCATCATCATCATTATTATTTTTTTTTTAGGTAAGCTCTACACCCAACATGGTGCTTGAACTCACAACTCTTGAGATCAAGAGTCACATGCCCCACTGACTGAGCCAGCCAGGCACCCCTGAGTGATGTTGCTGTTTTTCAAACACAGGGCTTTTCACTCATCCTTCACAAGATACTATCAGAAGTAACATTGCTAAGACTAAACAGTGTAACTAGAATTTGGTGCCTAAATGGAATTATTAGAAGGAAATCCACAGAATCCATTCAATTGACTTTATAGTCCTAAACTTTATAAGGAATGGCAAATTTGATCTAGATTGTCTCTTCTAGAAAAAAGATGTTTCCTCTGGCATTCTGGATTAAAAGTAAAATAAGTCAAGCAGAGAGAGTCAATTATCATATGGTTTCAATTACTTGTAGAGCATCAGGAATAACACGGAGGACATTGGGAGATGGAGAGGAGAAGTGAGTTGGGGGAAATCGGAAGGGCAGACAAACCATGAGAGACTGTGGACTCTGAGAAACAAACAGGGCTTTTTTTTTTGTCCGGGGGGAGGTTGGGAGGTGAGCCTGGTGGTGGGTATTATTTTTTTTTACATTTTTTTAATTGTGTTTTTATAAACATATAATATATGTTTATCCCCAGGGGTACAGGTCTGTGAATTGCCAGGTTTACACACTTCACAGCACTCACCATGGCACATACCCTCCCCAATGGTGGTGGGTATTATTGAGGGCACATATTGCGTGAGTACTAGGGGTGGTGCATAAATGATGAATTCTGGAACACTGACAAGAAATAAAATTAAATTAAATTAAAATAAAAGTTCATTTTTAAAGAATCATGCCAGTATATTCAGTCTATTTTTCATCCTTTTTCTCATGGCCACTCATGAAAGCGAGAGACTCATCATCCTTTACAAGTGTGACTCCTTCCAAATACTGAACAAGAAGGAACAACAGAACTCAGATCATGAGAATTATCACTTTACATTGCTCATACCATTAAAGGTAGTTTTCTTTTGCCCTGTAGTAGCCCTGAGAAGGTAAAAACTAACTCTCTAATGCACATTACAATGTTGAAGATGCAACACTTACAATAAAAAGACTAACAGTGAAATGACTCTCTTGTTCGTTTTTTAAAACAAAGGATCTTGGGTGCATAGGTGGCTTCGTTGGTTAAGTACCTGACCTTTGATCTCATCTTGGGTCTTGATCTCAGGGTCATGAGTTAAAGCCTCATGTGGGCTCCAGGCTGGGCTGGAGCCTACTTAAAAAAATAAGTAAATAAAACAGGGGTTCTTCTAGGTCCATGCTACACCTTCATCTCCTCTTTAGAGAAATCTACACTGATTAACAAGTGCTTCAAAACAAAGTGGCCAAATAATATGCGAGGAAAGTCAAAACAATGATCCTAACTCAAGACATAGGACTTTTCATAAAGCATTTAATCAAGTTTAATAAAGCAGACATACCTGCTCTGCTTTATTATCAATCTTCATGAGATTAGAATTCATATCTTCACATGACTTCTTACTCTCGTCCCAACTTTTCTCTTCTTCTGAAAAATAGTAACAGCTTTTTCCACAGCAGAGCCAATTTCCTTGAAATGACTCATAGTCTTCATCTTGAAAACAAAAGCCACCATGATCTTCAACCACAAGACCTCTTAGAGACCTGCACTTTACACATATTTCTGGCTTACTTCAGGCTGAATGACCAAAAAAATAGGTGGTTTTCCCATTTCCCAAAAGTCTAATGCTGGTAATAGCTCTTTAGCCAAACCGTGGGTCCTGGGACTGTCTCTGACAGACCTCAGACCATTTTTAGAATTGCACTGAGAAATTTTGCCTTCACGGGACAAATAAGCTGCAGCCATGTGGAGCAGATATCCTGACAAGACAAAATCCATAAAGTGAATACACAGAGATGATGTTCATTCCAAGATATCTGTACTGGGGAAAATTCTTCCTTAAGCATTAGTTACTCAAATAATCAAATCACATGACTTTGTGAAAGTCAAGAGTTAAATTAGCTATAATAAAGAAAATGGATTTGATTTCAAAAAACAAAGAAAAGAAGAAATCAAAGGGTGATCAAAATTAAAGGACCTGTCAAAGCACAACATAAAGTTTTTAAATTCTGTATTGAAATGGGACAGACTGGATAATGCCATTAAAAATTGTAAATCATACATATTCAGTACATACCTATAATAGGTGGTAAAATTGAGTCATCTTCAACCTCTCCTAAGGAAGCATCTTTTTCCTTTGTGTCATTCTTATTCTGCATCGTGTGTGCAGGACATTTCTGAAAAACTTCAATCCATATTATAAAATTATGGTTGTGAATGCCTTTCATAGATCACATTATTATACTTGCTGCTTGCTCTAATTCTAAATGGCATAGTGAATGTTGTTGACTAATTGAAAATACAACCAGAGAAAATGGTAGTTTAAAATAGTTGGAAGTATCAAAAATGAAACAGATCTCTTAAATAAAATTTTAACTTGCTATCAATTATATAAAACTTATACAACACAAAATATAAAACGTACAAACATATATATTGGAAAATATAAATTTGAAATAAAACATTAACCAGTTTCTATGTCATCCACTCTTCAAATAAAGATTTCAACATTGGTGAGATTTTGTATTTAGTACTTATTTAGCAACTGACTCTCTACTAGAATAAGCTTGTAATTGATTCATTGAATTTACCTAGACCAAGAACTTAGTTACTTCCAGTATGCAAAAGGAAAGTTAAACAACTCTGCAGAAATAACAATATCTTCCCAAAAGTCACAAATAAAAAAAATATAAAAGCATAAAATATACTTCTCTGTAAGTGTGTGAATATTAAAGGAAAAATCCTTTAAAGTTTGTTACACAACTGAGAATCTTAATTTCCAATTCTGCTACTACCAATCATCAGTGAGAATGAGTGACTCATCATGTTAAGCTTTATTTTTTTTAAAGATTTTATTTGTTTATTTCACAGAGACCGAGAGAGACAACAAGAAAGGGAACACAAGCAGGGGGAGTAAGAGGGGGAGAAGCAGGCCTCCTGAGGAGCAGGGAGCCCAGTATGGGACCCAGTCCCAGGATGCTAGGATCATGACCTGAGTCTAAGACAGACATATTAACAACTGAGCCACCCAGGTGAACCTCATGTTCAGTTTTAGAAGCTAATACCAAACAGAGTTGTATCAGTTTCTAGTCCCTTTACAATGTATGAGATCATGTAGATCCACATACTTTCAAAACTTTGTAAAGATTTTGCTTTGCCATAATTAAAAAAATAATTTTCTGTGTTCATTGTCTCTGCTTCCTAATGTGTGAAGTATAAGCCATTGCAATCAGGCTTTGATGATACCCACCATTCAACTGAATCTACTCTAGCAAATTGTCTTCAGTGACCTCTCTCTTGCCAAATATAGTAAGCATACTGTTGGCCATTATTTTACTTGATCTTCTGATACCAGTCGGAACCCATGACTATCTTTACCTTCCTTCCATATGATGCCATAATGTTTTGGATTCCCTCCTACTTCTTTAACCAAAGCATCACTGTTTTTCACCGTTTACCCACCTTCCACCTATTCTAAATGTAAATTTTCCTAAGAATCATCCTCCTCACCCTTTTCCTTCTAGAAAATCTATTCTCTAGTTTCATAAGGTAAAGCATGGTCTAGCTTCTGCTTTCCTCTATTATGTTTACCAATACTTGTTACATTAATTGATGAAAGCCCAATTTATATCTCTAATCTAGGTATCTCTCTTGATCTCCAGACTTTTAATCCTACCATATGCATGCTGATGGTCTGCGAGGACTATCAAATGCTCACTCTAAGAGACTCAAACCAATCTAATTCTTTCTGGTCCTCTACACTGATATGCCACAACTCCTCACTCCTCACCATTACTCTCTCTCTCTCTCTCTTTCTCACACACACACACACACACACACACGCACACACACACACTTCATAGCCTAATTTTTTCCGTAACATTTAGTAGAATATATTTGTCAAGGTATATAACCTGACGTCAAATGGTATCACTAATTCATTTCTCTCCCTCATACAATCAATAAAAGACATACCCTAACAATTCTACATAGTAAATATTTCTCATAAACGTTCCCAATTCTACATCACTTTTTTTAAGATACTAATTCAGTCATTCTAACTAACCCTAATTCCTGAAATATCCTCCTGTCTTGTCCCTCTACCCACTTTCCAGGCTATTCAAATTGACTTTTCCCAAATCTCTATATGTTCATGAGACATGAATCATGTTTTCCCTCTGTAATATCTTCCAAAAGCTCCTTTTTGTTTTTAGAACAAGTCTAAAATTGCTTAACATGATATTAAAGTTATCATAAATTATATACCTAGCCATCCTGTTTCTAGCTACTTCTTTTATTTGCCCAGAAACTTAAATCTCACACAGTAATGCTTCTTTTGTTCATCTTGTTCTCTGCCTAGATGAGTCTTCTCTTCGCTGACCTTCCTGATTAAGTCCTACCTAACCTTCTTATCATATCAATTATTATCTCCTGGAGAAAAACTTTCTTGACCTCCGGGACTATCCCATCGCTCTGATATCTTCGTGCCATTACCCCAGCACTGATAATATTTATTTTAAAAACTGCTTCACTTAAAAAGTCTTCCCCTTTAAACTAAGCTCATTGTGAACTGACTTTTAAAATTCCTGTGTCTTTAGTGTACATAGTTCCTGAGCCATAATTGTGTTGAATGAATGAACCAAAGATTTAATAAACATCAAGGAAAAGATATTAAGATATTAAAAGCAGGTGTTGTATAGATATTGTATAGATATACAAATTGACATGCAATAGGGTCTTCTGGGTGGCTCAGTAGGTTAAACTTCTCCCTTCAGTTCAGGTCATGATTCCAGGATCCTGGGATCAAGCCCTGTCATGGGGGCTCCAGGCTCAGCCAGAGGCCTGCTTCTCCCTCTCCCTCTGCCTGCTGCTCCCCCTACTTGTACTCTCTCTCTCTCTGTGTTAAATAAACAAAATCTTTTTAAAAAGGAACTCATATGAAATATATAAGTGATATAGAAAATAGATCAACCTTATATTCCTCTGTGATTTAAGCAGTATTACAGTATGATAAGGAATGTAATATTCAAGTAAAGATTTTTTCCAATTCTTTGATTATATAGAAAACCTCTTCTACACAAAATGTAAGGATGAATACATATGTAAGCTTCACTGTACATTTCAGCCAAATTCTGTGCTATTACAACTATTACGTACCCTCTTTTGTGTAGCATAAAAACTGATAGCCAAATAATAAAATCATCATCATCAATATTATCATCAACACCATTATTAACATCTGTATAGGACTTTATGATTTTCACGGGCTCTGCAGAAACCCAGTAGTTATAACATATCATTTATCACTCTGGCTCATCGCTCTCATAAGAACTATGTATGTCTGATACTTACATATAGATATTAAGCCTATGATTGCCAACAGGAGGATAACACACATAACTCCCAGGGATAATGCAACAATATGCCATGGAAATCCTGTACAAATCAGAAGACAAAATATACAGTAAGCATTGAGCATAAAAACACCCGCAGAATTAGAAGAAAATGGAAATTCATTCTGGAACTAAAATGAATGTCCCTATTCACTGTGATAATAAAACTCATTGAATATGACATTTAAATATGCCTATTGATATATAAAAAACCAGACATAAAATATCAAATAAGCATAGACTTGATTATTATGACTGCACTTTTTCTTATTTGACATCATCATGTTTTCAGAAAACAAAATAAACTGAAAAACCTTTACCTCTCTTTTTATTCCTTGGACGTCTTTTGCCCTTCTGTTTCCTTGAATTGGGTAAATTCAGCTCTGCATATGTCACTCTCTCCTCACTCATTTTTGAGGGCCGCAGCAAAGAACACAGCTCAAGTCCTATGCAATGTTTCATGAGGCATGAAAATAACATTATTTATCATGAAGTAACACTGACAGCTAAACAAATGACAAGCATTGAGCATCTGAAATAAACAAGTTAAAGTAAATATCTGGGACTGTTAGGGAATTTTTTTTTTTAACATTTCTCTTTATAATGACTTAAACAGAGATTCTACACTATTAAATAATGGTCCACTACTGTTTATGGGCATGCAGAAGTCATGGGGTCCAAGGAAAGGGAGTTACAGAAGTAATATTACACGAGGGAGGCATAACTTGTAACTCTAACAGCAGTGCTGCACAGTGGCCCTTTCTATTTGTAGATGAGGAACACTGAGGCTCCAAGAACATAAACAGCACTCCCAAGGTCAGAACAGCAAGTAAATGATAGTCTTTAATTAAAATAGATATGAATCTGGGACGCCTGGGTGGCTCAGAGGGTTAAGCCTCTGCCTTCAGCTCAGGTCATGATCCCAGTGTCCTGGGATCGAGCCCCACATTGGGCTCTCTGCTTAGCAGGAAGCCTGCTTCCTCCTCTCTCTCTGCCTGCCTCTCTGTCTACTTGTGATCTTTGTCTGTCAAATAAATAAAGAAAAATCTTTAAATAAAAAAATAATAAAATAAATATAAATCTTATAAATATAGTAAATAAATGGGTATATAATATGTTAAATATAGCCTGATTCAGATAAATAAATTATTAAAATACTATACTTAAATATAATTTATATAAATATATATTTAGTTCAAGTGTGTATATTATATATAGCTAATTTATATTTATCCAACTATATGATCCTTCACCTACACGTAACTCATATGAACAATACCTTCCAAAGATTACCTAATAAATTCTCTCCTGTAGAATTAAAAAAATACATATATATAGTGATTAAAGTGCAGAAAATATTTTTGGTAAGTGTAGAAAGAACTAAATAACTGTTCTTAAACAGATTTGAAACTCAGGTTTTTAAAATACCTTAATATTTCAACATTCATTTACTTTAGAATGTCAGGAAACATGATTGAACAATTACCAAATATTGATAAAATTTATAAACACACTTCCATTTGGTGTTCAATAAAAGTGCCAAATTATAAGCTAAATTTTGTGTTAAGGTCATATGTTCTTCCCTACTTGGATTTCTTTAGTTGTATTTTACCTGAATGTCTGTATAACAAAATAATAAGAAAATAAATTTGCAGATATAAACCTGGATTTATTTTGATAAAATAATCATGTTATCAAAGCATCAAACATTTTTAATTACACTTAACTGAAAGATGAAAGAACTTAACCATTAGATAATTTATTGCTAACCAGTTAAGTAATATCTAGAGAGATGAGGGGAAAAACACATTTTATATTGTCTAAAAAAAGAATTAAATCATTCTTAAAGCATCTAAGAATTTAAAAATATCATATTCTGCCTAGGAAATATTTTGACCCACTCTCATTCTGATCCATTCCTGTCTTCACTAGTAGAATAAAGTTAACATTACATATGAATTAACGTGGATCCCAAAGTCAATTGTTTTCTGCAACATTCCAAAACCCTCCCAACTTCACACATAGCTTTCCTGTAGCAGATTCTACTTTATCCCTCTTTGCTCCACAATGGGACAGCACAGGCATGGGGCACACAAGCTCTCTGGCTGCAATACCTGCTTCCAGGACCTGGGATTTCACCACCGGACAAATAGCTTGGTCAGGAACACAGCTGCGATGTCCCGGCTCTGGGGCCTTTCACCTCTGCTTTGATCTAGGAGGTACCTGCTGATATGATTCACTGACTCTCAGAGAGACCATGTCAGAGGAAAGATAGCCAATGATCATGTGACATTAGATATCCCCCCACATAGTTTCCACTGGTGTCAGTATCTCATTAACTCCTGTACTCTACTCTGTGTCAGACAAAACTCATAGAAAACTCAAATGCTAAATCTTATACATATTTTCTGGATCAGTTTAAACCCGGGATTTAGTAGGTACCTTGAAGATTGGGGGAAATGGCCTTTTCAAAATCTCATGAGATTAGGAAGTAATTAACAATAAAATTTAAAAATTATGAAAATAAAAAATGAAATGTCTGTATTCTACCTGACATGATTCATATGCTTTCTTTTTATGGAATGAAAGTTAGTTCCCACTTGTTACATACCTATAGTAAAAACAGAGACTGTCAAAATATGTTCAAATTTTAGATTCTATTTTTAACAAACATCCTAAGGATAGCCATATTGCTTAATATATTACAGTAAATCTAAATACCTAAAAACTGATATATGAGTGATTTTAAGAATTTGATATATGAGTGATTTTCTCTTATTTCCTGTTATTTCTTTAAGTTGCCTGAAAAAGCCAGCTCTTCAAATAATAAAATGAAGACAGAAATATAGAGAAATATTTAAAATATTGAATAAGTTTATATGCAGTCCTTTTAATGCATCAAACTCAAATTCTCAATTACTGTCCCAGTAATCGGGACAGTAATGAATTACTCAATTCATTTACTTCATAATTCATAATTACTCAATTACTGTCCCCATAATTCTGAAACTCAAATTCACAATTACAGTCCCAGTAATTGAAACAAAAACTATCAGAGCATTTTTTAAAAGAGATTATTTAATTCAGTGACCAGCTCTATGCCCTAATTAACCCTAGAAGTCAGAGTTAGGCAGGAACAAAAGAAGTTTTGTTTTGTTTTTTCATATGAACCACATTGATCTGTGCACCACAGGGTCCCAATGCTCTGATGTTTCAAAATCCTTAGAACTGTGTAGTAAGAACAATGGAAATCCACCTCTATGTCAGCTACACCAGGTAAAGTCTATTCAAAAGCGCTCTCCCCATGGTTTGAGCTTTCTTTTGCATCACTCTCAAACACAAATGGCTTATCCTCCTCTAAATAATGATAGTAGCACTTGTGAGAGTCTCTAGCTCTTTTTCTTGTCAGTTTGCCTTTTTCGCATACAGTTTATTTGCTAAGATCTAACGAATAGTTTTCAGGAAGTAGGTTTCTGACATAAAGAAAGAAAGCAGTCTGCAAATTCTCCATGCAACAGGGCTTCCTCTTAAAGGCAAACATGGTCTTTAGGCATGCCTGTGAACTGAGATCTTGCTGGTCCTGGTGTAATGACTCCACGTGGCAGCTGCACATCTCTGTCTATGCCTTGTGTCAAATAAAGGATGGTTAAACCATCAGACTGACTGTGAATGTTTGTTTGAGAGGGTGAACAGTATGACTTCTAAACTCTCAGAGCAGTGCTGACTTCTGGGGTGTGGGGCATGAAGACCTGACTGTAGTTTACCCTTGTCTGCTTCTGAAGCAGCAGCTGAGTGAAGTGACTGACTTTGGAAGTCCAGCCTCTTCAGCAGCATCCAGAATACCTCCCATGCAAATGAGTGTGCTGGGAGACTGAGCCTTAGGATCAGAACCCAGTAGGTGGTACTGAATAACATTTGCATATGTTAAGGACCATGTAGAAAATTGATTAAAGTTTGCATGCATTCACGGAAATGCATTGTCTCTGATCTTTTTTAAAGTTGTATAGATTATGTTTATCATTGTTTAATATTAATAGATCAGCTGGTACATATGTATCCCTAAAAATTTGGGACAAACTACCAATGAAAAGGATATACTAGCAATTTTATTTATTAGGGCTTTTTAAATAAGATGCCAAGCGTGTTATAACTAAAATAGATATAAGTTCTAAAACCTATCAAATTATATAACTTTAAATATTTTTATCAACAATATTTACAAGAAGTAAAAATATAAAGTACCATTATCAGAGTATGGGTGTATGACTATGTTTTTTAAAATTTACTTTTGATTTTCTAAATAATTTGAAGAATGAGGCTATTATTAACCAATTCATTTTAAGGACATTATCCCCAAAGGACTTCTGTCCCGGGGCGCCTGGGTGGCTCCGTGGGTTAAGCTTCTGCCTTCGGCTCAGGTCGTGATCCGTGTTCTGGGATGGAGCCCCACATTGGGCTCTCTGCTCTGCAGGGAGCCCGCTTCCTCTCCTCTCTCTGCCTGCCTCTCTGCCTACTTGTGATCTCTGCCTGTCAAATAACTAAATAAAATCTTTAAAAAAAAAAAAAAAACCCACACATTTTGTAATTGATATCAATGTATTTTTAGTCCATCTTAAAATATTTGCTATACCTCTCTTCTACCTCAACTTTCATTTATCCTGTAAGGTTTCACTAAAACATCAGCCGTGTTCACTGTTTTTACATTCAGCAAACTTGGTCTTTGTCAAAGAAAAGTAAAACTATAATGACATTAATGGAAAAGACTGTAAGATGAAGAAACCAAGAACTAACCCCAAAATGAAATAACTGTAAATAAGAGGGAGGGAGAGAGATGTTCATGCTAACATCCATAAACAGATCAAACCAGAATGATAGCAGGATCTAATAAACTTGTATGAAATTAATAATAAAGCAGGTAGAATACATGAAATACTGAAATAATATTCCAAAAACAAATGTCCATGAGAAAACAGGTTTTCATTTTTATTTTTCATATCATGTACTTCTTATATACTACTTTCATTTATGTGCTTTTTTTATCATAAAATTGGGAAAAGTTGAGTGTGAAGAAATCGTGAGTCCAAAATTCATGGTTATATTACAAGGCAAGAAAAAGGGAAGAGTGATAAAATTTGACCATAAGTAGGAGGAGTTTGTGTAAACAGAAATAAAAACGATGAAGGGAAACAGTTTGCTTTACTTGTCATCCTTAATATTTCCATGTGTAATTTTGGCTCAATAAAACACTTTGGTACAATAAATCTCAAATTATTTTGGAGGATTCAGGTTACACTCTTGCCTTTAGTAGTTAAAGACTCAGGCCTTGATTTGTCTTCTCCGGGTGCTGCTTCTCTTGGCATTTTTGTTAATTTAGTTTCAAGAAGTTTCTTCAGTTTAGTAAAGTTGCCAGCAGAAATAGCACTATCATTTTTTTAAAAAGGTTATTTCCTCTCATACTTTCCATTTTTGCTGTGCTCCTGTCATATGTCTCATCTAGAAGAATTACGTATAATAGTTGTTTTTACAGGAAATATCAAAATAGACTCTTGTTTTCCAGTCACCTATTTTAATGCCATTTTGGTAGAGGCAGTAAGGCAAAACAGACCTTTTTAAATATTCGATTTATCTAAAAATGTGAAAGGGACTGAGCTCATTATCAATTGAGACTTAAATCAGAAGAAAGATGGTCTGGCCAGGGCTGGGGGAGCTAAGACACCCGAGGCTCCTCTCCTCTCTTGAACACAACTAGATAACTATCCAATCATTCTGAAACCCAAGAAATTGGCCTGAGGACTGACAGAACAAACTCCACAACGAGAGGGAGACAGGAAGCCACAGCAAGGAAGTTAGGAAGGGATGGGACCTAGTTTGGGAGAGAAATGGTTCAGGGTGGCGCAGGGGGCTGGGAGCCTGATCACAGAGACATGTGAGAGACAGACCCACACAGGGGAATTCCCAAGGAGAACACTCCCCCAAAGCCATTGACAGGGAAAACAAGAGGGGGTGGATTTCATGAGTTTTTACTACTCATGGGACTTAAAGTCCGGGGCCTTAGAGGTCAGTGGGCTTGGCTGGGTTAGAGCCCTGAGTGCACTGCCCAACTCCTGGGGAGAAGGCAGGCAAACAACCTGGGGCAGATGGCACAATCTGAGGCTTGCCTAAGGTGCACGGGAAGAAACTGTTCCCTCTTGGTGTGTATCTGTGAGAGGTGATGTTTGCAGACTCACTTCTCCATTGAAAAGGAACCAATAGATGTTATTTCCCTCCCTGCCCCTCACCATAGGCACAAGGACAGCTGCTTAGGGTGGCTCACCCCTACCCTGACTGCCTAGCCTGTTTTGTTCCAAGTCCTTCTCCACTGTGCTCAGGTACAACTGCCCTTCTCAGTCAAACCTCCCTCAGTCCCAGCACTGGAAGACTCACTCCCAGAAGACCAGCACAGGCCACTTCATACATCAGACCACAAAATCCTACAGTGTTAAACTTCAGAGCCTTTGTTGAGATAGAGCCCAGAGGGCACTGCCTTCCTCCCAGAGAGAAGACAGGCAAAGAATCTGGAGAAAAACTGCTTCGGAACTATGATCTGAAAAATACCTGGAGCGTACAGGAGGAATTTATTCATTCTGCTCAGAGTGCTTCCCTGAGTGCAGCAAGCATGGAGACCCTTCTCCAGGGACAAAGGAGTTAACTGGCATCATTGCCAACATCTGCCTGTCGGCATAAGCACAGAAACACCTAACACCTACAGTAAACAGCACAGCTCCAACACTGCCCATCAGCTTACACATATCCCACATTCCTGCCTTCAAGGATTACTGTCCTTATTGGCCTAGTTTGCCCCAGTCCCAGCCAAGTGTCCAAACCATATCTCCCAACCAGAGAGCTCTGCATAGCTTCAGTTCTAGTGGAAGTATCACCCGGTCTCATTTAACAAACTCAAAAGAACACACCTACTTACAACTCCCCAGACTGTGGCCAAGGACCAAACACTGTTCACAACCAAGGGGAAGAGCCTTCTTTCCTCTCAGGAACAGGAAACATAACAGGCTTTCCTAAACACAGAAGAGAGAGACTTAGAAAAAAATTAATTCCAAGACAAAGGAATTCATCCCAAATAAAATGACACAATAAGGTCAGGCCAGATATCTAAGTGAAATAGATATAAGTAGTGTGCCTAATGGAGAATATAAATAATCATGAGGACACTTGCTAGGTTTGAGAAAAGACTAGAAGGCTGTAGGAAGGCCCTTACTGCAGTGATGAAAGAATTAAAATAAGGAAGTAAAATAATAAAGATTAGAGCAGAAATAAATGATATAGAGACTAAAATAATAGAATAGAATACTGAAACCAGGAATTGGTTCTTTGAAAAAAGTAATAAAATTGGTAAACCTCTAGCCAGACTTATGAAAAAGAAAAGAGAAAGGAACCAAAAAAAAAAAAAAAAAATAGTCGACAAGTAAGAGAGGAGAACATCAACACCACAGAAAAACAATTATTAAGAGAATGTTACAGAAAACAACAGGCCAACAAACTGGACAATCTGGAAGAAATGGACAAACATCTAGAAATATGTAAACTACCAAAACTGAAACAGGATGAAGTAGAAAACATGAGCAGATGGATACCCAGCAAAGAAACCGATTCAGTAAACAAAAATCTCCCATCAAACTAATGTCCAGGGCCAAATGGCTTCCCACGTGAACTCTACCAAACATTTAAAAAAAATGACTTAATTCCCATTCTTCCAACTATTCTGAAAAATACAAGTGAAAGGAAAATGTCCAAATTCATTAAATAAGGCCAGCATTACCCTGATTACAAACCAGACAAAGGTACTAAAATATAGAACTCCACAACAATATCCCTGATGAACAGGGATTCAAAATTCTCAATAAAATACATGACAAATTGAATCCAACAGTATTATAAAAATGACTCACCACAATCACGTGGAATTTATTCCTGGGCTGCAAGGATGATTCATATTAATAAAAGAAAGGAGGGGCGCCTGGGTGGCTCAGTGGTTTAAGCCTCTGCCTTCAACTCAGGTCATGATCTCAGGGTCCTGGGATCGAGCCCCACATCGGGCTCTCTCTGCTCAGTGGGGAGCCTGCTTCCCCCTCTCTCTCTGCCTGCCTCTCTGCCTACTTGTGATCTCTATCAAATAAATAAATAAAAATTAAAAAAAAAAAAAAGAAAGGATATGAACCATATGATCCTTTCAACAGACGCAGAAAGAGCATTTGACAAAGTATAACATCGATTCATAATAAAAACTCCGAACAAAGTAAGGATAGAGGGAACATACCTCAACATCATGAAGGCCACATATGAAAGACCCACAGGTAATATCATCTTCAATGAGTAAAACTGAGAGATTTTCCTCTATGGTCATGAAAAAGACAGGGAAGTCCACTCTCACCACTGTTACCTAACATAGCACTGGAAATCCTAGCCACAACCACCAAACAACAAAAAAGAAAAGACATCCAAATTAACAAGAAAGAACTCAAACTTTCACTCTTTGCAGATGACATGGTACTCTATAAAGAAAACCTGAAAGACTCCACCAAAAAATTACTAGATTTTGACAGGAGCTCAAATTGATACATAAATTCAGTAAAATTGCAGAATATAAAATCAACACACAGAAATACTTTGTATTGTTGTTCACAAATAATGAAGAAGCAAAAAGAGAAATCAAGGAATCAATCTCATTTACAATTGTACCAAAATCCAAAAGATACGTAGAAATAAACTTAACCAAAGAGGTGCAAGATCTGTACTGTGAAAACAATAAAACACTGATTAAAGACATTGGAAATGACACAAAGTAATGGAAAGACATTTCATGCTCAATGATTGAAAGAATAAATGTTGTTAAAATGTCTATATTTCTCAAAGCAACCTACACATTTAATGCAATCCCTATCAAAATACCAATGACATTTTTCACAGAGCTAGAACAAGCAACCCTAAATTTTTTATGGGACCAAAGCAACCATGAAAAAGAAAAACAAAACTGGAGGCATCACAATTCCAGACTTCAAGTTATATTACATGTTGTAACCATGAATACAACATGGTACCAGCACACAGTAGACTAATAGATCAATGAATTAAAAGAGAAAACCCAGAAATGAATGCACAACTATACAGTCAATTAATCATTGGCAAAGCATGAAAGAGTATCCAATGGGAAAAAGACAGTTTCTTCAATAATATTGCTGGGAAAACTAGACAACAACATGAAAAAGAATAATACTGGATCATTTTTTTACATCATACACCAAAACTGTATCCAAAACAGATGAAAGACCTTATTGTGACACAGGAAACCATCAAAATCCTAGAGGAGAACACAGGCAATGACCTCCTTGACATGGGCCATAGCAACTTTTTACTAGGTATGTCTTCTGAGGCAATGGACCAAAGAAAAATAAACTCTTTGGACTTCATCAAAATAAAACCTTCTGCATAGCAAAGGAAACAGTCAACAAAACTAACAGGCAACCTACAGAATATGAGAAGATATTTTTAAAATGACATATCTGATAAAGGGTTATTATCCAAAATTTATAAACAACTTCTAAAACTCAACAACAAAAAAACAATTAATCCACTTAAAAATGAACAGAAGCCATGAATAGACATTTTTCCACAAAAGATATAAAGATGGCCAACAGACACATGAAAAGATGTTCAACATCACTCATTCAGGGAAACACAAATCAAAACTACAATGAGATATCCCCTCACACCAGTCGCAATGACTAAAATGAGCAACACAGGGAGCACAGATATAGTGAGAGAAAGGGAAACCCTCTTATACTCTTGGTGGAAAAGCAGACTGGTGCAGCCACTCTGGAAAACAGTATGGAGACTCCTCAAAAGGTTAAAAATA
The DNA here is from genome assembly GCF_964662115.1 of Mustela nivalis. NCBI lineage: Eukaryota > Metazoa > Chordata > Mammalia > Carnivora > Mustelidae > Mustela > Mustela nivalis. The sequence goes on from NC_139026.1 coordinate 54,026,446, forward strand.
GAACAACCTTATGATCCAGCAATTGCACTAGTAGGTGTTTACTTAAAAGATACAAAAATACTAATTTGAAGGGATATATATAACCCAGATACAAAAATACTAATTTGAAGGGATTACATATATACATGTTTATACAAATAAACATATATATGTATATATTTGTTTATATGTATATATTTGTTTATACAAATATAAAACATGCGCATTTGTTTATACAAATATATACATATAAACAATGTATATATGTATAAACATTGTATGAACAATGGCCAAATTGTGGCAAAAGCCCAGATGACCATTGACTGATGAATAAATAAAGATGTAACACACACACACACACACACACACACCACAAACACTGGAATATTAGCCATAAAATAGTTTGAAACTCGCCATATGCAGTAACATGCATGGAGCTAGAGAGTACCAGACTAAGATATAAGTCAGAGAAAGTGAAACACCATATGTTTTCACTCATAGTGGAATTTATGAAACAAAACAAATGAACATCATGGGGGCGAAAAGAAGCAAATCAAGAACAGACTCTCAATAATAGAGAAAAAACTGATGTTTACCAAGGGGGAGGCTGTCAGGGGGACGGGTCAGATAGGTGATGGGTATTACGGAGAGGACTTGTACTGAGCACTGGGTGTTATATGTAAGTGATGAAACACTAAATTGTATTCCTGAAACTAATATTACACTATAAGTTAACTCACTCAAATGTAGATAAAAAGTTGGAATAGCAAATAAAAAACAAACTGCTGACCCACTCAGGCATGGAAAAAAAATACTTAAGTGGTGGCTGGTAGAAAACAAGCTCCCCGCTTTCAGAAGCAAGTTACAGGTAAGCAACAAAGGAAGGTGAGAATGAATCCTGGCCACTAGCTCAGAATCAGAGCCATCAGTATGTACTCATGTTTTGCTTAGTATACATACAAACAATTGACACATAAACAAATATTCATATATATGTGTATACATGGGTTAGTATATCATGTAGCTCTGTCCACTTAAACAACATAGAAGCAATGCAACCCCACAAGTGGGCACAGACCCAGCACCAGATAGTGGTTTCTAAATACTGTTCACCAGTGAGAGGAACTAGATTTCCTTGAAGAACTAGAACTCCAGGAGGAATCCTGATTCTAAGGATGAAAGTAGAGAAAATACAGAGTAAGTAAGCTCAGACCATCTTATAAGGCTAGACAGTTTTAAAAGAGCTCAAAAAATATACAGATTGGGGCAAATCAAAGGCACCCAGAAGCTAACCTGAAAACCTCCCAATGGCCAAAACTGGAACAATTTACAAGAAAATAAACAAAGCAGTATTTGATCATAACTGAAGTATAAAATTAATACCCATGAGCCTATGCTACTATGATTTAATAACTGGAGGGAAATAAATGGGAGAGGGAAAGACAACTCTTTACAGAAAAATTACAACGACTCCCTTTCCAGGAGGTTTAATGCCCCGTAGAGTGGTCAGGATTGGATGACTTTGTACAAAGATCACAGAATGGAAAGCAGAAAATGGTAACTTTACATTGGGCATGCCTGGAAAACACTAAATTAACCAAGCGATAAAGTTAATATCCCAGTAATGTCATGTGGAGAACATGTATCCCTGATGAGGTTTGATGATTAGGGTAATTGACCTTTAGAGCAGCTTTTCTAGAAACCTGTAACTCCAGTCCAAGCCTGAGAAAAATATGAAAGGAATGAAAATTGAGAGGCATTTTACATAAAAATGGACCACAAGAAAAGCCAGCAAGTGTCACAGAACAAAGGAAAGGTAATGATTAATGTCATTGTATCCTGAACTGAAACTTAATAAAGAAAAGGGAAGGAAAGGGAACAGAAGGGAAGGCAGAAAAGAGGAATGGAGAAGTGATGAAATTTAATACAATCTGGAGATTCTTTATCATAATGTAATGCATCAATGTTCCATAGTTAGAGTTCTGATTGTGGAAACAAGAGAATTACATTAAAGGAAATGAGATAAGTACTATAAGTAAACTCTGTATTACATCTGCCACTTTTCTGTAAAGCTAAATTTGTTCTAAAATAAATAATTTATTTTTTTTAAAAATTACATTTAAAAAAATGCTCCTGTGAAACAACATGTAATACTTAGGCCTATTATTCACTGGAAGAAAACAGAAGATAGAAAATCTGTCACTAATTGTGCAAAAAATCATGACAAAGATCTTTCTGTTGTCCACTATTTAAATGTTTTATTGAGAGGTTATTTTCTTGTTAAAATTTTGTTTTAACCCCACTTACATAGTAAAAGTTTTTCTTTCTTCTAAAAGCAAAACATTTGTTGCTAATGGTTGTAACCATTTAGCTCATATTCAACTATCAAATGAGAGAGAAATTAAAATAGACCTGTACTATATTTAGTGTATAAGTGCAGTCAGAAATATAAAACTGATTATTTCTGATTCTTAATTTTTGTAATCAGAGAAATTAAGCACAAAGAATAGTTTGTAAAATGTAGCACCAACTGGGTAAGTATACTTCATAGATGATAAACATTGTGTTCCCATGTTAACATTTCCTGAACACTCTCCTGTTTTCCATATTTCAAATGTTGAGTTATTTAAAGTTCTTATTTGGGAACTTGATGCCAAACAAAAGCTACTTGAGGCTTTCATGACAGCAGGTTCTTAAGAGGACTGTGAGCTTGGGATAGTATTGTGTTTATCTACATGTGCTTATTCTTGCAGACAGAAAGGAAAACCAACAAAGGGCTAACAATGCCTCACAGGTTGTATTATCACCTACTAATAAAAAATTTGATACTTATTGTAAGGTTTTATAGGCGAGATAAACATGACACCAGGCAAAGTGGGTGCAAGGCAAGATTTATTAAAGGCACTCTCCTGCGAAGTTTCAGGGCTCAGAAGAAGGGGAGCCTGGAATTTGCACCAGGAGGAGGTGGGCACCCTCGGTTGAGGTTCCTCGACTCCAGAAAGGGGAGTGGGGGAAGTCTCACTGGGAGGGAGTTGGTGGGGGTCTTTTATCTGTCTCCTGCATAGGTATTGGGTTACCTATGGAGACGTGACCTGGGCATACATCCTTTTGGCAGGAGAGTCAAGGGTTGCGGGGGGGTGGGGGGGGGGGTAGGCTGGAAGATGGCCGTCATTTCCATTGCTCCTCCTGCACTCCTGAAGCCTGCCAACCCAACACTTATTTTTTAGAAATTTGAAATTATTTCAGGTTTAAGTGAAATAACACCTGCAAAGTGCTTAGTACTGTTCTGACTTCTTGTGAAGTGTTCAGTAATCTTGGTGAATTAATATCTAAAAATTTGAGGACACTGTAAGGTGAAACATAATCAGAGTGAAGACTGAAAGAACCATGTTGAATAAGAAAGATTAAAGAATTAGTGGAATATTTAGAAATAATGGGGCATGCGTTGTATGATGAAAATATTACAATATTATCATTTGTTTAAAAAGATGAAGTGCTATAAAAAGGGGTAACGGTGAAAAGGAAATGATCAAGAAGTGCGGCAGAGAATTGACTTTTGATTAAGTCGAGGAAAGTAATAATTAAGAAGAATGGAAATAGGGAAAAACCATACTCTAAGATGGCTGACCAAGCCAGCAAGGGAATTCCAGTCCCTGTCTCAAAGCCCTTCCAGGTCTTCTTTCCTACCCCCTTCCCTGTGCAAGCCAAAAGTACCAAGTATGTGGAAGTAAAAGTGTATAAACCCCCTCCCTGCTTGTGCTTGGGGCTCAGACCTTTGGAGAACAACCTTGTCTGAGCCGACCAGTGTTAAATAAACCTCCAATCCTTCAAAGTCTCTGAGTGCCACTTGGTTCTTCTGCCAGGATCCAGTCCAGGTTCCACAACAGAAAGACTTGACGGACTTACAAATGTGAGAAGCTGAGGCCTAACCAAATAATTTCAGGGTCTAATATTCCCATCACATCGGTGTTGAGTCTGAGCTTGCCAGATGGTTGTTGTGGTGAGGTCTTTAGCAGTTGGAGAGAGCAGGACACAAATGAAAAATGGCTGATAGAAAACAAAGATGTACAGCCAGAACAGAACTAGGATTACTGTTTCACAGGTTGCACTCATTCTGTTTGAACATATCTGTAAACCCTTGTTTCTAATATGAAAATGGATTTCCCATTACATGATTTCTCCAGACTAGAACTAGACAAAAGATGTCTGCAAATGTGCCACTCCCAAATGTTTTTCTGTGTGCATGAAATCCACAATTGAAATATAACCCTTTACAGTGTTTTTCTATGATTATTAAATGTGAAAAGAGATAAAGCTATTTTAATGCATATATTCCACCTGCATTGTGACCATCTACGTATGATCCCACAGGCAATGCTTCCTCAGACTACAGAGAAGAAACCTAACATATTTCTGTCCTTTATAATTAAGACTATAATTATAATTAAGACTGCAGGGGAAGGACACCAAAAATCATCAAGACTTGAAATACAGTTTCAGTAATACTCTATATTGCTAGAATGAGCTGAAAAGCAGACTGCAAAGAGATCATGTTATGGGGGGAAAATGTTTCAAAAGGTAAAGCAATTGAATTCAGATGTATTTTAAAGGAACCAGTGTTGGGCTCCCCGCCGAGGGGAGGAGGCGCCCGGGCCAGCCGGAGGCCTCTCCTTGGGGCTGAGCGGGATGGCGAGTGTCGCGAACCCGGAACGCACCCACAGAAGACACCGGGCTCGGGGGATCTGTCGAAGCAGGATCTCACTTTATTGTGCGGGGGCACACCTTATATAGAGCAGCAGAAGGGAAGTGAAGACAGAGGGGGAAGAGCCAATAAGATTATGCCAAGTAGCAGTAAGGCGTGTCGGGCGAGAGGAGGAAGTGCCATAGGTTTCAGGAACCGAAACTGTGAAATTGGCGCCTTGTTGGCCGGAAGGGACGGCAAGCCGGTGCCATCTTTATTCTGGGCCGCACCCTGTGGAGGCACCTCTAGTTATATGCCTTCAAACCAGAGACTGTGTGGCTCTCAATCTAATAAACCTTAAGATTGAAGAATTTATTATTCAAAAATCTCTTTCGGATAATTGTAAGGAAAAACAAAAAATGTTCATGGAGTTTCAGTTAACTGATACTATACTAGTTTAGAAGATGGATTTAAATATCTCATTAAAGTTTCCATTTAGAACCCCAAACATGAGTGTCTATTATAGTAATTATACCTCAAATCTTTGTATTTGGTGGTAACGGTCATAGTGATGTTAATGGTTCTTTTTTTTTGTTTTTTTTTTAAATAAGCTGTGTTGGATTCTGTGCAAAATGGACAAATGGACATGGCCCTTGAAATTATTGTGCCCTTTCATCTTCTCTGTTTAAAAAAAAAAAAAAACCTGTCCACTTCTGTAATAAAAGATGCAAATGAGAAACCAGAAACTCAGTATGAGCTGCTTTCTCACATTTTTACATGTAGCCTACAAATACTAAGGCCTCTTGGGTTACAAGAACAGAGGACATATAAAGCCCAGGAGAGTTGTCCTGGGTCCCAGTTCCCACGTCTATTCCATCCACCTGCTGGGGCTCCTCTCTTCTGTTTGGATCAGAGAGAGCCTGCAGAAACTGCAGCCCACGGACACAGGTATCACCAACTCTATCTGCAGTTCTTGCTCTCAGCCCATCTCACTGGTACTAGTGCTGCTTGATTGTGTATACAGAACACAAAGAATAGAGATTTTTAAATACAATCCAGTCAAATTAGACTTGCAGGCAGACAAGCTAATGAATTCTGATTTAACAATTATGTTACAAGGTGAATTACTTCCTGTAATTTTTCATGGTTTACCACTGAATATAACTGATGGTTTTGTTAGCAAATATTTCTTGGATCCCCTGGATTAACTACATGAGTTAACAGAGCAAATGATCACATCAATGAAGGAAGAATATGAGTAATTAACTATTTAATCAATGATTAAAATGAGAAATTATTAAATATCATAAATATGATAAATAAATATCATAAATATCATAAATAAATGTTATGCACATAGAGGCTTATATAGTTCTAATTATATTATAAAAGCTAACAAGAGAGCATAACCCCTGAAAATATTAAAATATATAAAAAGTGTTTAATTTGATGGTACACTGGCAAACTAGGGAGCATAAGATTTTAAATTTTTTGTAGAATAAGAATTCTATTTCATATAAATTTCTTTGTTTGGGCACCTGGGTGGCTCAGTTCCTTAAGTGTCTGCTTTAGGCTCAGGTCATGATCCCAGAAACCTGGGCTCAATCCACACATCTGGCTCTCTGCTCAGTAGGGTGCCTGCTTCTCCTTCTCCCTTGACTGCTTGGACTCTCTATCAAATAAATAAAATCTTTAATACAAAAATAAAAAATAAATTTCCTTGTTTGATTTTAAAATATTTAAAATACTTGATACAAATTAACTCCTCAAAAATTTGTAGGGAGGGACACCTGGGTGGCTCAGTGGGTTAAGCCGCTGCCTTCGGCTCAGGTCATGATCTCAGGGTCCTGGGATCGAGTCCCGCATCGGGCTCTCTGCTCAGTGGGAAGTCTGCTTCCTCCTCTCTCTCTCTCTGCCTGCCTTTCTGCCTACTTGTGATCTCTCTCTGTCAAATAAATAAATAAAATCTTGAAAAAAAAATTGTAGGGAGAACTGGTTGTTTTTAGGCTATGCCTTCAAATGTTATGGGGGAGGAGGCAAAACGTGTTAAAAAAAAAACAAAAAGACAGGAGTCAAGATGGCAGAGAAGTAGCAGGCTGAGACCACATCAGGTAGCAGGAGATCAGCTAGATAGCTTATCTAACCATTGTGAACACCTACAAATCCAACGGGACATCAAAGAGAAGAAGAGCAACAATTCTAGAAACAAAAAATCGATCACTTTCTGGAAGGTAGGACCTGTGGAGAAGTGAATCCAAAGTGATGGGAAGATAGACCTCGGGGGGAAGGGCCAGCTCCCGGCAAGCAGCAGAGCAATGGAGCACAAAATCAGGAGTTTTAAAAATCTGCTCCATGGAGGGACATTGCTCCAGAGGCTAAACCAGGGGGAAGCCCACACGGGGTCAGCATAACCCCAGGTCCCACGGGGTCACAGAAGGACTGAGGGTGTCTGAGTGTCGCAAAGTTTGCAGGTATTGGAGCAGGGAAGCCAGCTACAGAAACAAAGTCGAGGAGTGAGCTGTCAACTCGGGCTTACCTGGAACCAGTCCCAGGCTGGGTGAGCTCAGAGCACGGACGGAGGCCATGGAGATGGAAGCGACCAGGCGCTTGTCTCCAAGTGTGACAGATTGAGCGCTTTCCTCCAAGCACACCCAGAAGCCAGGGAGATGGGGGCAGTTGGGCACTTTTCTCTAAGGGCACACTGAAGAGCGGGACCCTGAGCTCTTGGTTCCTCAGGGCCAGAGATTGGGAGGCTGCCATCTGCATTCCCGTCCTCTGGAATCTACGGAAAGCGCTCAGGGAACAAAAGCTCCCGAAAGCAAACCCAAGCGGATTACTTAGCCTGGCCCTTGGTAAGGGTGGTACACTTCTGCCTGGGGCAAAGACGCTTGAGAATCACTACAACAGGCCCCTCCCTCAGAAGATCAACAAGAAACCAAGAAACTTCACTCACCAAGAAGAACAGCAGAATTCCAGAGGAGGAGAAAGAAAATCTTATCTGGACAAAATGACAAGGCAAAAAAACTCCCCACAAAAAAAGAACAAGAGGAAGTACCGAAGGCTGGGGACCTAATCAATACAGACATTGGTAATATGACAGATCTAGAGTTCAGAATGACAATTCTCAAGGTTCTAGCCAGGCTTGAAAAAGGTATAGGAGATATTAGAGAAATCCTCTCCAGAGAGATAAAAGCCCTTTCTGGAGAAATAAAAGAACTAAAATCTAACCAAGTTGAAAAAAAAGCTCTTAATGATGTGCAATCAAAAATGGAAGCTCTTACTGCTAGGATAAATGAGGCAGAAGAAAGAATTAGTGACATAGAAGACCAAATGACAGAAAATAAAGAAGCTGAGCAAAAGAGGGACAAATAATTACTGGACCACGAGGGGAGAATTTGAGAGATAAGTGACACCATAAGACGAAACATTAGAATAACTGGGATTCCAGAAGAAGAAAAAAGAGAGAGGGGAGCAGAAGGTATATTGGAGAGAATTATTGAAGAGAATTTTCCTAATATGGCAAAGGGAACAAACACCAAAATCCAGGAGATGCACAGAACGCCCCTCAAAATCAATAAAAATAGGTCCACACCTCATCAACTGATAGTAAAATTTACAAGTCTTACTAAGACTTGTAAGAGAAAATCCTGAAAGCAGCCCGGGAAAAGAAGTCTGTAACATACAAGGGTAAAAATATTAGATTGGCAGCGGAACTATCCACAGAGACCTGGAAGGCCAGAAAGAACTGGCAGGATATATTCAGAGCACTAAACGAGAAAAACATGCAGCCAAGAATACTATCTCCAGCTAGGCTATCATTGAAAATAGAAGGAGAGATAAAAAGCTTCCAGGACAAACAAAAACTGAAAGAATTTGCAAACACCAAACCAGCTCTACAGGAAATATTGAAAGGGGTCCTCTAAGCAGAGAGAGAGCCTAAAAGTAGTATATCAGAAAGAAACAGAGACAATATACAGTAACAGTCACCTTACAAGTAATACAATGGCACTAAATTCATATCTCTCAATAGTTACCCTGAATGTTAATGGGTTCAATGCCCCAATCAAAAGACACAGAGTATCAGAATGGATAAAAAAAACAAAACCCATCAATATGCTGCCTACAAGAAACTCATTTTAAACCCAAAGACACCTCCAGATTTAAAGTAAGGGGGTAGAAAACAATTTACCATGCTAATGGACATCAGAAGAAAGCTGGGGGGGGCGCCTGGGTGGCTCAGTGGGTTAAGCCGCTGCCTTCGGCTCAGGTCATGATCTCAGGGTCCTGGGATCGAGTCCCACATTGGGCTCTCTGCTCAGCAGGGAGCCTGCTTCCCTCTCTCTCTCTCTGCCTGCCTCTCCGACTACTTGTGATTTCTCTCTGTCAAATAAATAAATAATTAAAAAATCTTTATAAAAAAAAATAAAAAAAAAAAAGAAGAAAGCTGGGGTGGCAATCCTTGTATCAGATCAATTACATTTTAAGCCAAAGACTATGAAAAGTGATGAAGAAGGACACTATATCATACTCAAAGTGTCTGTCCAAAAAGAGGATCTAACAATTTTAAATATCTATGTCCCTAACATGGGAGCAGCCAACTATATAAACCAATTAATAACAAAATCAAAGAAATACATCGACAATAATATAATAATAGTAGGGGACTTTAACACTCCCCTCACGGAAATGGACAGATCATCTAAGCAAAAGATCAATAAGGAAATAAAGGCCTTAACTGACATACTGGACCAGATGGACATCATAGATATATTCAGAACATTTTATCCCAAAGCAACAGAATGCACATTCTTCTCTGGTGCACATGGAACATTCTCCAGAATAGATCACATCCTTGGTCCTAAATCAGGCCTCAACTGGTATCAAAAGATTGGGATCATTCCCTGCATATTTTTAGACCACAATGCTCTAAAGCTAGAACCCAATCACAAGAGGAAATTTGGAAAGAACCCAAATACATGGAGACTAAACAGCATCCTTCTAAAGAATGAGTGGGTCAACCAGGAAATTAAAGAAGAATTGAAAAAATTCAGGGAAACAAATGATAATGAAAACACAACGGTTCAAAATCTGTGGGACACAACAAAGGCAGTCCTGAGAGGACAATATATAGCGGTACAAGCCTTTCTCAAGAAATAAGAAAGGTCTCAATTACACAACCTAACGCTACACTTAAGGAGCTGGAGAAAGAACAACAAAGAAAGCCTAAACCCAGCAGGACAAGAGAAATCATAAAGATCAGAGCAGAAATCAATGAAATAGAAACAAAAAAAAAAAAAAATAGAACAAATCAACAAAACTAGGAGCTAGTTCTTTGAAAGAATTAATAACATTGATAAAACCCTGGCCAGACTTATCAAAAAGAAAAGAGAAAGGACCCAAATAAATAAAATCATGAATGAAAGAGGAGAGATCACAACTAACACCAAAGAAATACAAAAAATTTTAAGAACATACTATGAGCAACTCTACGCCAACAAATTTGACAATCTGGCAGAAATGGATACATTTCTAGAGACATGTAAACTACCACAACTGAACCAGGAAGAAATAGAATACTTGAACAGACCCATAACCAGTAAGGAGATTGAAACAGTCATCAAAAATCTCCAAAAAACAAAAGTCCAGACGGCTTCCCATGGGAATTCTACCAAACATTTAAAGAAGAACTAATTCCTATTCTCCTGAAACTGTTCCAAAAAATAGAAATGGAAGGAAAACTTCCAAACTCATTTTATGAAGCCAGCATCACCTTGATCCCAAAACCAGACAAGGATCCCATCAAAAAAGAGAATTACAGATCAATATCCTTGCTGAACAGAGATGCGAAAATTCTTACCAAAATACTAGCCAATAGGATCCAACAGTACATTAAAAGGATTATTCACCACAACCAAGTGGGATTTATTCCAGGGCTGCAAGGTGGGTTCAACATCCACAAATCAATCAATGTAATACAATACATTAATAAAAGAAAGAATAAGAACCATATGTTACTCTCAATAGATGCTGAAAAAGCATTTGACAAAGTGCAGCAGCCCTTCCTGATCAAAACTCTTCAAAAAGTGTAGGGATAGAGAGCACATAACTCAATATATTCAAAGCCATCTATGAAACACCCACCACAAATATCATTCTCAATGGAGAAAAACTGAAAGCTTTTCTGCTAAGGTCAGGAACATGGCAAAGATGTCCATTATCACCACTGCTGTTCAACATAGTACTAGAAGTCCTAGCCTCAGCAATCCGACAACAAAAAGAAATTAAAGGCATCCAAATCAGCAAAGAAGAAGTCAAACTATCACTCTTTACAGATGATATGATACTATATGTGGAAAACCCAAAAGGCTCCACTCCCAAACTACTACAACTTGTACAGGAATTCAGTAAAGTGTCAGGATATAAAGTCAATGCACAGAAATCAGTTGAATTTCTCTACACCAACAACAAGACAGAAGAAAGAGAAATTAAGGAGTCAGTCCCATTTACAATTGCACCCAAAACCATAAGATACCTAGGAATAAACCTAACCAAAGAGGCAAAGAATCCGTACTCAGAAAACTATAAAGTACTCATGAAAGAAATTGAGGAAGACACAAAGAAATGGAAAAATGTTTCATGCTCATGGATTGGAAGAACAAATATTGTGAAATGTCTATTCTACCTTAAGCAATCTACACATTTAATGCAATCCCTATCAAAATCCTATCCACTTTTTTCAAAGAAATAAAACAAACAATCCCAAAATTTATATGGTACCAGAAAAGATCTCGAATAGCCAAAAGAATATTGAAAAAGAAAGCCAAAGTTGGTGGCATCACAATTCCAGACTTCAAGCTCTATTACAAAGCTGTCATCATCAAGACAGCATGGTACTGGCACAAAAACAGACACATAGATCAATGGAAAAGAATAGAGAGCCCAGAAATAGACCCTCAACTCTATGGCCAACTAATCTTCAACAAAGCAAGAAGGAATGTCCAATGGAAAAAAGACAGGCTCTTCAACAAATGGTGCTGGGAAAATTGGACAGCCACATGCAGAAAAATGAAATTGGACCATTTCCTTACACCACACATGAAAATAGACTCAAAATGGATGAAGGACCTCAATGTGAGAAAGGAATCCATCAAAATCCTTGAGGAAAACACAGGCAGCAACCTCTTTGACCTCAACTGCAGCAACTTCTTCCTAGGAACATCGCCAAAGACAACAGAAGCAAGGGCAAAAATGAACTATTGGAATTTCATCAAGATCAAAAGCTTTTGCACAGCAAAGGAAATAGTTAACAAATCCAAAAGACAATTGACAGAATGGGAGAAGATATTTGCAAACGACATATCAGATAAAGGGCTAGTGTCCAAAATCTATAAAGAACTTAGCAAACTCAACACCCAAAGAACAAATAATCCAATCAAGAAATGGGCAGAGGACATGAACAGACATTTCTGCAAAGAAGACATCCAGATGGCCAACAGACACATGAAAAAGTGCTCCATATCACTCGGCATCAGGGAAATACAAATCAAAACCACAATGAGATACTACCTCACACCAGTCAGACTGGCTAAAATTAACAAGTCAAGAAATGACAGATGCTGGCAAGGATGTGGAGAGAGGGGAACCCTCCTGCACTGTTGGTGGGAATGCAAGCTGGTGCAACCACTCTGGAAAACAGTGTGGAGGTTCCTCAAAAAACTGAAAATAGAGCTACCTAGCGATTGCACTACTGGGTATATATCCTAAAGATACAAACGTGGTGCTCCAAAGGGGCTAGTGCACCCAAATGTTTATAGCAGCAATGTCCACAATAGCCAAACTACGGAAAGAACCTAGATGTCCATCAACAGATGAATGAATAAAGAAGATGTGGTATATATATACACAATGGAATACTATGAAGCCATCAAAAGAAATGAAATCTTGCCATTTGCGACGACGTGGATGGAACTAGAGGGTATAATGCTTAGCAAAATAAGCCAATCGGAGAAAGACAACTATCATATGATCTCCCTGACATTACGAAGTGGAGATGCAATGTGGGGGGATTAGGGGATAGGAAAAGAAATAATGAAAGAAGATGGGATTGGGAGAGAGACAAACCATAAAAGAATCAATCTCAAAAAACAGACTGAGGGTTGCTGGGGGGAGGGGGGGGAAGAGGGTGGTGGGAATATGGACATTGGGGAGGGTATGTGCTATGATGAGTGCTGTGAAATGTGTAAACCTGGAAATTCACAGACCTGTACCCTGGGGGATAAAAGTACGTTATATGTTTATTTTTAAAAATAAATAAATTTTTTTTAAAAGGAAAGAAAAAAAAAACAGAAAACTAGCCCTGGAAAAAATATTATAGAAATAATACAACACACCCCCCAGAAGCACAGCTAAACCATACTGGTCCTAATCATAGGACATTCACCTTTTTTTTAGATTTTATTTAGTTATTTGACAGTGAGAAAAGAAACACAAGCAGGGGTTGGGTGTAGGGGACGGGAGAGGTAGAAGCAGACTTCCTGCCAAGCAGGGAGCCCTATGTGAGGCTCAATCCCAGGACCCTGGGATCACCACCTGAGGCCTAAGGTAGATGCTTAATGACTAAGCCACCCAGGAGCCCCTAGGGAATTCATTTTTTAACAACAATTTGGAAGAGGTGACAATGATCCTTTAGGAGATTAAGGTGAAAAAAAACTGTCATTAAGTCTTGAGAAAGAAACAGAAAAGAAAATGGAAAACAATGTATCAGGAAAAGTCATGAGGGGAAAATTTTAGAATAATATGTTAGGTAACATATTTATCTTTACAATACAAATGACTCATACAAATTGTTTGACATCGTTCTGGATAGGAATAATTTTTAAGTGTAGTTTAAATACTTCATAGATCATAAGACTGCTGCTCTTTTAAAATCAATTTAAAGACCACATCTAGAAAACTCGAGAAGGTTAGTGAATGACAATACCTCAGCAAGTAAAGAGATATGCTGATCACTGATAAGAGAAAATAATCTGAGGCAAAATCTTGTTGGACTATGGTGAGTGCTGTGAAATGTGTAAACCTGGCAATTCACAAACCTGTACCCCTGGATATAAAAATACATTATACGTTTATTAAAAATTTTAAAAATTAATTTTAAAAAGAGTCAGTGATGATTAAAAAAAATCTTTGTTGGAAATAAATTGCAAAGGTAAAATCATATTTTAGTAGTCTAACGGCATGAAATACAAGTTTCAGTGATATACAGAAAACCCAGGAAGGACTGAAACTCAAAACTTAGTTTTAAAAATAAAAACTGTCACTTTCTCTGACTTCTAGAATTGTATATTAAAATTTCTTCAAGATGATTGAAAACATAGAACACATACAGAGGTCAAACAACTTCCTTCCAAGAAGCTGATGCAAAAAGAAAGTGAGTACTTTTCCCCAATCCTCACTGAATCCTGATGTCATTTTCTGTTCCTTGTTAAATAATTTTTCTAAAGGATTTCATTATAATTTAGCATAGGACATATTATATCTAACTTATTTTCAAGATTCTGTCATTTAAAAGATTTACCTGGACTTTATCAAGCAGAAAACAATTCCACGGATCTCCAATATTTGGGAAAATCCTATTCTGCCATCTCTCTTCATGCACATGAATAACTTACATGCTTTCTCAGAAATAGTATGAAAAAGAAACACTAACCCATCTCCTTTTAATCTTCAGAGATAATGTGCTCGCTTCGGCAGCACATATAATCTTCAGAGATAAAAGATCATTCAGTTTACTCAGATGTAAAAACACATACTTCAAATTCCAATCAGACAAAGACAACAAAAACTCTATCATCTATAGAAAAAAATAAAGTTCATGTAGAACACCTAGCATACTTTCCTCCAATTGCTTAACCTCTGTGTATATGATTCAGACAACTTAAAAGAGAAGTCACTGTTCCAAATAAGAGTCAGCTTGCCCAGGTTCATTAAGTTGCTTATTCCATGTCTTATCATCTACATGATAAAGCAGTGTTGAAAAACAAATATCCTTAGTTATATATTACAGAAAATTAGTTTGAATCCTCTCATCATTCATTCATAACTGAGTCGAGTATGAAAATTACTTCTTCTCAATTTGTTTGGAAACAATTGTGAATCTCCTGATTTCACTACTGATTCATTTGAGGACATTTCAAGAAATAACACTTGATTAGCATTCTTCAATAGATGTTTGTGATTATATTCCCTTCTGTGTAATAGCTGTGGCTATTCCTAATGTGGGGACTTTAGTGAAGCTCCAGTGAGAAAATTGTGGATGTGCACACATGTTATCAACTAATAAATATCTTCTGATTGTGGGTCAGTAGAAGTTATTTGAACAGATACATTTTATTATATGTGCTGCCAAAGCAAGCACTGAACAGATACATTTTAGAAGTGTTGACAAACGGTCAACAAAACCAAAAGACAACTGAGATATTGAGGGAAGATATTTGCAAATAACATATCAGATAAAGGGCTAGTATCCAAAATCTACAAAGAACTTATCAAACTCAACACCCAAAGAATAAATAATCCAATCAAGAAACAGGCAGAAACAGACATTTCTGTAAAGAAGACATCCAAATGGCCAAGAGACATGGGAAAAAGTGCTCAGAATCACTTGACATCAGGGAAACAGAAATCAAAACTACAGTGATATACCACCTCACACCAGTCAGACTGGCTAAAGTTAACCAGTCAGGAAATGACAGATGTTGGTGAGTATGCGGGGAAAGGGGAACCCTCCTACACTGTTTGTGGGAATGCAAGCTTGTGCAGCCACTCTGGAAAATAGTATGGAGGTTCCTCAAAAAGTTGAAAATAGAGCTACCCTAAAACCCAGCAATTTCACTACTGGGTTTTTAACCCAAAGATACAAATGTAGTGATCTGATGGGACACATGCGCCTGAATGTTCATAGCAACAATGTCCACAATAGCCAAACTATGGAAAAAGCTTAGATGTTCATCAACAGATGAACAGATAAAAAAGATGTGGCACACACACACACACTGGAATATTACTCAGCCAGCCAAAAAAAAAAAAAAAAAAACAATATCATGGATGGAACCAGAGGGTATTATGCTAAGTGAAAGAAGTCAATCAGAGAAAGACAATTATCATATGATCTCACTGATATGAGGAATTTGAGAAATGAGACAGAGGATCATAAGGGAAGGGAGGGAAAAATGAAACAAGATGAAAACAGAGGGAGACAAACCATAAAAGATTCTTAATCTCAGGAAACAAACTGAGAGTTGTTGGAAGGAAGGAGGGCGGGAGAGATGGAGTGGTTGGGTGATGGACAGTGGGGAGGGTATGTGCTATGCTGAGAAAAAAAAAATTTTAATTAAATAAATAAATATAGTACTTTAAAGCAGAAAAAATATATTTTGACTCTTGGTGATTAGGAGATAAAGAAATGTACATTTGTACCACAGATCATCAATTCTGTACCTTTGATTAGAGCTTAAAATAAAGACCATGACACATATGTGTTTACACACTTGATAGACATATGTTAAATACTATACATTTAAATGTATATTTAAAGTGCATATACACAGGCGCCTAGGTGGCTCAGTTGGTTAGGCAACTGCCTTCAGCTCAGGTCATGATCCCAGAGTCCGAGGATTGAGTCCCGCATCAGGCTCTCAGCTCCATAGGGAGTCTGCTTCTCCCTCTGACCTTCTCCCTTTTCATGCTATCTCTCATTCTCTCTCTCAAATAAATAAAGAAAATCTTGGAAAAAAATTGCATATACACATTTCACATATTTTTAATTATGTACCATCTTAATTTAGTTAGAAAATGATATATGGGGAAGGAAAATAGTCTCTTAAGAAGTGTAGAAAGTGGTGAGTGCTGTGAAATGTGTAAACCTGATGATTCACAGATAATAATCACAGATTATTATTTACCCCGGAGCAAATAATACATTATATGTTAATTTTTTTAAGTGGTGGGTAATGTTAACTGAAGGCACACAGGAGTCATTTGCTGAATGAAGAAAGAATATATAAATGAACTAATATATGAGTGAATACATAAATACAGAGAGACAGAGTTACAAGATTTCCCTAGCTGTTCTCATGTCCTCTGAATTCTTCTCTTCCTCTCACTCATACCCTGAAAGACACTCTTTCTCACTCAGCCCAGGACAAAAATGAAACTAATATATGAGGAAAATACTCTAAGAGACTAAAGCAGAAGTGTGCTTGTTGAAACTGATGTTTTCCCCCAGGCACTGGAGATGGGAAAGCAGAGTACAAGATGATGTGGAGATGAATTCCAACAAGAGAACTTTTGAACATAAAGGTAAAGAAAGCAGGAAATAACCCAGCTGGCCTGGGTCATGCATTTTCTACCACCTACCTGTTGTCTTTGGGTGATTTCATATCTCAACAGTTCTAGTCACTTCTAAGTTCTCCTCCAGAGAAGGTAGGGAACTTGGACATCATATAAGGGGGTTGGAACCACAAAGGGATAATTTTGACCATTAAATGAGATGGAACTAAACTTGTTCACAAATGGGATTCCCTTGAGAACAAGGCAGCTACAGAAGGAAGGAGTGAACTTTAATGAGGTTTAAGCCTTAATTATATTTACCAATACCCTGTGGTTAGTCTCTGAATTCCTTCCTTGGAATTGCTTCCTCTACAAGAGAAACTGCTGTTCATTTCTTCAAAAAAAAATTCTCACTTAGCCTTTCCATTTCAGAGCCATATTTTCTGATTAAATGCTATTTCCCCAATAGAATCTGATCTCAGAATAAAGGCTTACATTTTTTTTAAAACTTCATTAAAATTCACTCCTTCCTTCTGTAGTTGGGGAAACAGCATTTAATCAGAAAATATGGCTCTGAAATGGAAAGGCTAATTGAGACTTTTTTGAAGAAATTAACAGCAGTTTAAAATAATTTTTAAAAAACAAGAGCAGGGATGCTTGGGTGGCTCAGTTGGTTAAGCGCCTGCCTTCAGCTCAGGTCATGATCCCAGGGTTCTGGGATCAAGCCCCACCTCAGGCTCCCTGCTCTACTATTTAAATGCATTCTTGGCCCTCGTTTCTGAATCAATGAACCAGGAACTGAGGGGGGCCCAATGATCTGTATTTTAACAAGTTCTCCAGATGATTCTGAGGAAAACTAAAGTTTGAAATCTACTGGTACTGACATCAGAAGCAAGTGAATCATAGCTGTGAAAAGTCCCTAACCTTAAGCCCATGAATGGGATAAATAACAAAGAGAAACTAAAAAGTCAAAGAGGTTGACTATAGTTTGAAAGTAAAGATGTCCCTGAACATAAAATTCTTTCTTAACTTAGCACAAAATGGGACTATGTTGAATGATCTATGTGGCATCTCATTATATTTTTATAAATTAACAACCAGGCTCAATTACACTTTATGCTTCTGCCTCCATGCCCAAATTTTGACGACCAAAATAGGTCACCTCCAGGTCCAAGCTAACAGAGAATCCTCCCTCACTTAATGGTAATACACCAAGAGCAAGCACTATGCCAGGAGGCGTTCAATTCACAGCTTACAGAGAAGTAGCTCTGAACTCACCTCTCAGTGTCGCATCCCAAAGACTTATCCACTGAGTGGATTGACATTTGCATTTTTTCATGCTCACCTGGTTTCCTACCAGCACCTCGTCCTTCTTGGCCTACCTTCACTAATTACCAAAGAGTTAAGGCTCAGAAATATCATGATTTGATATTACTTTGTCAAAGTGTATTCAACCCAATAGTAAAATATAAAATATAATTAACACATAAGTGAGTTTTCAATCACCTGCTACTTGTCTCTGCCAACTCAACCCTCCACCATTATAAGGATAGATGAAAGCCCACTATAAAAGGCACTATACAATACTCTATGAAAATAAAATATAAAAATAGACTCAGATGCTTCCTGAGAGATTATCAACATATCTAGCCCAGCATCTGGGGTTACCTCAGTTATTTGAGCTAAAACCACACAGGAAGTCTCAAACTCAAGATGCTCACTGTGTACCACAGGGCCCAGTACAAGAAGGTTTCAGTGTGTGGTGACCCTGACAAGGGCCTCCTCTCTTTCCTCATTTGCATGCAAGGTCCAAAAACAAGGCAGAAGTTAGATTTTTAAAATAATATTGATTCAATATTTACCTTTAAATCCTTTGCTTATTTTAAATTTGGTTTCTTGGGTATGGTTTCTTCCAGTATGGTCAGTAACAAGCATCCATATAAAAATCCGATATTGTATTAAAGTGTCTGATGCTTGAAAATGTAGTGTTTGAACCCAGAATTTGTTTTTATCTTGTTGTATTTTTGGTCTTCTTTCAATCTTGTGGAAATCTGCATTAGAGAAACTGAGTACAGTCCCACAATCCAAATGTTGGTAAACTCAAACCAAGAATTTTTAGTAACAGTGTTCTGTATTGTAATCTACCTGAATAACAGTGCCAATAATCTCTTTCTCACAGGTACTTAATATCTTTTCCAGCAGATAAATACTTGCAAGTATTATTCACTCATGTCTACTCTTGGAAATCTTTAGTCAATGAAAAATATGTACAAAGTTCACTGTGTCACATTCATAAATAGAATATTTGACAGTTCAATTTGGGAGAATTGAAACTATGAAAAATATACTATACCATTATTAGTTATTTTTTGCATCTGTCACCTTTCCTTACAGAATATCTGCTTCTCTCTCTCTCTCTTTCTCTCTCTCTCTCTGAGTTGATGATATGTTCACTAAAGGCAGAAATTGTGATTTACTCACTTCTGTATAACCAGCACACAGTGCAATATCTGGCATATAAAAACACCAGATAATTACTGAACAAGTAAATATTTTTATGGTTTAACATAGTAGAGGACAAAGAATTTTAAGTTATGATAAGTGAAAAAAAAACTTCCATTCCATTGTTTTGTTGTCCTCACACTTGAGTTCTTCTTCTTGATAATATGTAATATTATTTCTAGCTAGTCATTGTTAAAAATTGGGGCAATAAGGAAAATATGAAGGAAAAAAATTTTAATTGCCTGATTTTATATATATATATATTTTTTTTTAATTATTTGACACAGAGAGATCACAAGTAGGTAGAGCAACAGGCAGAGGGAGAGAGAAAAGCAGGCTCTCTGCTTAGGAGGGAGCCCAATGCAGGGCTTGATCCCCTGAGATCATGACCTGAGCCAAAGGCAGAGGCTAAATCCACTGAGCCACCAAGGTGTCCCTGATAATATACATTTCTTTTCCATATTTTCCATGTATATTTTATACATGATAGGGATCACACAGTATTTTGCAATCCAATTTTTTCAATTACTATTATGTCAAAAGTATTTGTCATATCATTGAATACATCATAAAAATAATTTTCAGGTTTTCATATTTTTCAATTGGAAGGTTGTATCATATATATCAACCCTCCCACTATTGTTGGACATGAGATTTTTCCTTGGTATTTGGCAATTCAAATAATGCTGGGATAAAAATCTAAGTGTGTAGCATTTGGTTCACATATATCATTTTCTGAAGACAGATTTCTAGAAATAGAATCATTAGCTAAAAAAGCCCTTCAACGGATGAATGGATAAGGAAGATGTGGTCCATATACACTATGGAGTATTGTGCCTCCATCAGAAAGGATGAATACCCAACTTTTGTAGCAACATGGACGGGACTGGAAGAGATTATGCTGAGTGAAATAAGTCAAGCAGAGAGAGTCAATTATCATATGGTTTCACTTATTTGTGGAGCATAACAAATAGTATGGAGGACATGGGGAGTAAGGAGAAGGGAGTTGGGAGAAATTGGAAGGGGAGGTGAACCATGAGAGACTATGGACTCTGAAAAACAATCTGAGGGGTTTGAAGTGGTGGGGGAGGGGAGTGGGAGGTTGGGGTACCAGGTGGTGGGTATTATAGAGGGCACGGATTGCATGGAGCACTGGGTGTGGTGAAAAAATAATGAATACTGTTATGCTGAAAATATATAAATTTAATTTAAAAAGAGAAAGAAAGAAACAGTTCTATCAGTACTGTGTGTTGGTACTGTGTTGAGGAAAAAAAAAAGTACTACCACTTTTTAATACTATACTATATTTTGCTGGGGCACCTGGGTGGCTCAGCCATTAAGCATCTGCCTTTGGCTCAGGTCATGATCCCAGGGTACTGGGATCAAGCCCCATACTGGGAGCTCTACTCACCGGGGAGCCGGCTTTTCCCTCTCCCTCTCCACCTGCTTGTGTTCCTTCTCTCCCTTTGTCTCTGTCAAATAAATAAATAAAATCTTTTTTTTAAAAATAAATAAAATAAAATAAAATATATTTTCCTAAGTTTATTTGCACTAAGGGTCTACTAACGTTCCCAATGGCAGTTTATGAGAATAGATGTTACTTCATTCTTAGATGAAAGACTTCTCTAAATTTAAGTGCCTTGATTTTAGAGCTTGGTCTGTGTGGTGGTGCCATCTGGTGGTCATGGTGCAAGATTACAACATCAAAAATGAAAAAGATCCCTTGAGTAGAGTAGTAAGCCGAATTAAATTTATAAAGTGGCAGCACATATCACAAGTCTTTTATTTTTATTTTTAATTTTTATAAACATATATTTTTATCCCCAGGGCTGCAGGTCTGTGAATCGCCAGGTTTAGACACTTCACAGCAGTCATTATAGCACATAGGCTCCCCAATGTCCATAACCCCATCCCCCTTCTCCCAACCCCATGGCCCCAAGCAACCCTCAGTTTGTTTTGTGAGATTAAGAGTCACTTATGGTTTGTCTCCCTCCCAATCCCATCTTGTTTCATTTATTCTTCTCCTACCCCCTTAACCCCCCATGTTGCATCTCCACTTCCTCATATCAGGGAGATCATATGATAGTTCTCTTTCTCGGATTGACATATTTTGCTAAGCATGATACCCTCTAGTTCTATCCACGTCGTGGCAAATGCCTAGATTTCATTTCTTTTGAAGGCTGCATAGTATTCCATTGTGTATATATACCACCTCTTCTTGATCCATTCATCTGTTGATGGACATCTAGGTTCTTTCCATAGTTTGGCTATTGTGGCCATTGCTGCTATAAACATTTGGGTGCACGTGTCCCGTCAGATCACTACGTTTGAATCTTTAGGGTAAATACCCAGTAGCGCAATTGCTGGGTAATAGAGTAGTTTCATTTTCAACATTTTGAGGAACCTCCAAGCTGTTTTCCAGAGTGGTTGCACCAAGTTGCACTCCCACCAACAGTGTAGGAGGGCTCCCCTTTCTCCACATCCTAGGCAGCATCTGTCATTTCTGACTTGTTAATTTTGCCATTCTGACTAGTGTGAGATGATATCTCATTGTGGCTTTGATTTGTATTTCCCTGATGCTGAGTGATATGGAGCACCTTTTCATGTGTCTGTTGGCCATCTGGATGTCTTCTTTGCAGAAATGTCTGTTCATGTCCTCTGCCCATTTCTTAATTGGATTATTTGTTCTTTGGGTGTTGAGTTTGCTAAGTTCTTTATAGATTCTGGACACTAGTCCTTTATCTGATATGTCATTTGCAAATATCTTCTCCCATTATGTCAGTTGTCTTTTGATTTTGTTCACTGTTTCCTTTGCTGTGCAAAAGCTTTTGATCTTGATGAAATCCCAATAGTTCATTTTTTCCCTTGCTTCCCTTGCCTTTGGCGTTGTTCCTAGGAAGATGTTGCTGCGGCTGAGGTCAAAGAGGTTGCTGCCTGTGTTCTCCTCAAGGATTTTGATGGATTGATTTCTCACATTGAGGTCCTTCATCCATTTTGAGTCTACTTTTGTGTGTGGTGTAAGGAAATGGTCCAATTTCATTTTTCTGCATGTGGCTGCCCAGTTTTCCCAGCACCATTTATTGAAGAGGCTGTCTTTTTTCCATTGGACATTCTTTCCTGCTTTGTCGAAGATGAGTTGCCCGTAGATTTGAGGGTCTATTTCTGGGCTCTCTATTCTGTTCCATTGATCTATGTGTCTGTTTTTGTGCCAGTACCATGCTGTCTTGATGATGACAGCTTTGTAATAGAGCTTGAAGTCCGGAATTGTGATGCCACCAACGTTGGCTTTCTTTTTCAATATCCCTTTGGCTATTAGAGGTCTTTTCTGGTTCCATATAAATTTTAGAATTATTTGTTCCATTTCTTTGAAAAAGATGGATGGTACTTTGATAGGAATTGCATTAAATGTGTAGATTGCTTTAGGTAGCATAGACATTTTCACATATTTATTTTTCCAATCCATGAGCATGGAACATTTTTCCATTTCTTTGTGTCTTCCTCAATTTCTTTCATGAGTACTTTATAGTTTTCTGAGTATAGATTCTTTGCTTCTTTGGTTAGGTTTATTCCTAGGTATCTTATAGTTTTGGGTGCAATTGTAAATGGGATTGACTCCTTAATTTCCCCTTCTTCTGTCTTGTTGTAGAGAAATGCAACTGATATCTATGCATTGATTTTATATCCTGACACTTTACTGAATTCCTGTACAAGTTCTAGGAGTTTTGGAGTAAAGCCTTTTGGGTTTTCCACATATAGTATCATATCATCTGCGAAGAGTGATAGTTTGACTTCTTCTTTGCCAATTTGGATGCCTTTAATTTCCTTTTATTGTCTGATTGGTGAGGCTAGGACTTCTAGTACTATGTTGAATAGCAGTGGTGATAATGGACATCCCTGCCGTGTTCCTGACCTTAGTGGAAAAGCTTTCAGTTTTTCTCCATTGGGAATGATATTTGCAGTGGGTTTTTCATAGATGGCTTTGATGATATTGAGGTATGTGCCCTCTATCCCTACACTTTGAAGAGTTTTGATCAGGATGGGATGCTGTACTCTGTCAAATGCTTCTTCAGCATCTATTGAGAGTATCATATGGTTCTTGTTCTTTCTTTTATTAATATGTTGTATCACATTGATTGATTTGCGGATGTTGAACCAACCTTGCAGCCCTGGAATAAATCCCACTTGGTCGTGGTGAGTAATCCTTTTAATGTACTGTTGAATCCTATTGGCTAGTATTTTAGTGAGAATTTTAGCATCTGTGTTCATCAAAGATATTGGTTGTAGTTCTTTTTTTTGATGGGACGCTGGTCTGGTTTTGGGATCAAGGTGATGCTGGCCTCATAAAATGAGTTTGGAAGTTTTCCTTCTATTTCTATTTTCTGGAACAGTTTCAGGAGAATAGGAATTAGTTGTTATTTAAATGTTTGGTAGAATTCCCCTGGGAAGCCATCTGGCCCTGGGCTTTTGTTTGGAGATTTTTGATGACTGCTTCAATCTCCTTATTGGTTATAGGTCTGTTCAGGTTTTCTATATCTTCCTGGTTCAGTTGTGGTAGTTTGTATGTCTCTAGAAATGCATCCATTTCTTCCAGATTCTCAGATTTGTTGGCATAGAGTTGCTCATAGTATGTTCTTATAATTGTTTGTATTTCTTTGATGTTAGGTGTGATCTCTCCTCTTTCATTCATGATTTTGTTTATTTGGGTCCTTTCTCTTTTCTTTTTGATAAGTCTGACCAGGGGTTTATCAATCTTATTAATTCTTTTAAAAAACCAGCTCCTAGTTTTGTTGATTTGCTCTATTGTTTTTTTTTGTTGTTGTTGTTGTTGTTTCTATTTCATTGATTTCTGCTCTGATTGTTATGATTTCTCTTCTCCTGCTGGGTTTAGGGTTTCTTTCTTGTTCTTTCTCCAGCTCCTTTAGTATAGGGTTAGGTTGTATATTGAGACCTTTCTTGTCTCTTGAGAAAGGCTTGTACCACTATATATTTTCCAATCAGGACTGCCTTTGTTGTGTCCCACAGATTTTAAACTGTTGTGTTTTCATTATCATTTGTTTCCATGATTTTTTTCAATTCGTCTTTAATTTCCTGGTTGACCCATTCATTCTTTAGTAGGATGCTCTTTAGTCTCCATGTATTTGGGTTCTTTCCAAATTTCCTCTTGTGATTGAGTTCTAGCTTTAGAGCATTGTGGCCTGAAAATATGCAGTGAATGATCCCAATATTTTGATAAGAGTTGAGGCCTGATTTAGGACCGAAGACGTGATCTATTCCAGAGAATGTTCCATGTGCACCAGAGAAGAATGTGCATTCTGTTGCTTTGGGATGAAATGTTCTGAATATATCTGTGATGTCCATCTGGTCCAGTGTGTCATTTAAGGCCTTTATTTCCTTGTTGATCTATTGCTTAGATGATCTGTCCATTTCCGTGAGGGGAGTGTTAAAGTCCCCTACTATTATTGTATTATTGTTGATGTGTTTCTTTGATTTTGTTATTAATTGGTTTATATAGATGGCTGCTCCCACGTTGGGGGCATAGATATTTAAAATTGTTAGATCTTCTTGTTGGACAGATCCTTTGAGTATGATATTGTGTCCCTTCTCATCTCTTATTATAATCTTTGGCTTAAAATCTAATTGATCTGATATAAGGATTGCCACTCCTGTTTTCTTCTGATGTCCATTAGCATGGTAAATTCTTTTCCACTCCCTCAGTTTAAATCTGAAGGTGTCTTCAGGTTTAAAATGAGTTTCTTGTAAGCAACATATATATGGATTTTGTTATTCTATCCATTCTGATACCCTGTGTCTTTTGATTGGGGCATTTAGCCCATTAACATTCAGGGTGACTATTGAGAGATATGATTTATTGCCATTGTATTGTCTATAAGGTGACTGTTACTGTATATTGTCTCTTCTCCTTTCTGATCTACTACTTTTAGGCTCTCTCCTTGCTTAGAGGACCCCTTTCAATATTTCCCGAAGAGTTGGTTTGGCGTTTGCAAATTCTTTCAGTTTTTGTTTGTCCTGGAAGCTTTTTAACTCTCCTTCTATTTTCAATGATAGCATAGCTGGATATAGTATTCTTGGCTGCATGTTTTTCTCATTTAGTGCTCTGAAAATATCATGCCAGCTCTTTCTGGCCTGCCAGGTCTCTGTGCATAAGTCTGCTGCCAATCTAATGTTTTTACCATTGTATGTCACAGACGTCTTTTCCCAGGCTGCTTTCAGGATTTTCTCTTTATCACTAAGACTTGTAAACTTTACTATTAAGTGACGGGGTGTGGACCTGTTCTTGTTGATTTTGAGGGGGGTTCTCTGCACCTCCTAAATTTTGATGCTTGTTTCCTTTGCCATATTAGGGAAATTCTCTCCAATAATTTTCTCCAATATACCCTCTGCTCCCCTCTCTCTTTCTTCTTCTTCTGGAATCCCAATTATTCTAATGTTGTTTCATCTTATGGTGTCACTTATCTCTCGAATTCTCCCCTCGTGGTCCAGTAGCTGTTTGTCCCTCTTTTCCTCAGCTTCTTTATTCTCTGTCATTTGGTCTTCTATATCACTAATTCTTTCTTCTGCCTCATTTATCCTAGCAGTGAGAGCCTCCATTTTTGATTGCACCTCATTAATAGCTTTTTTGATTTCAACTTGGTTAGATTTTAGTTCTTTTATTTCTCCAGAAAGGGCTTTTATATTTCTCTAGAGGGTTTCCCTAATATCTTCCATGCCTTTTTCAAGCCCGGCTACAACCTTAAGAATCGTCATTCTGAACTCTAGATCTGACATATTACCAATGTCTGTATTGATTAGGTCCCAAGCCTTTGGTACTGCCTCTTGTTCTTTTTTTTGTGGTGAACTTTTCTGCCTTGTCATTTTGTCCAGATAAGAGTATATGAAGGAGCAAATAAAGTACTAAAAGGGTGGCAACAACTCCAGGAAAATATGTTTTAACCAAGTCAGAAGAGATCCCAATTCGTGAGGGAGGAGAAAGGGGGTAAAAAGAGGTTCAGAAAGAAAAAAAAGAAAAGAAAAGAAACAATTAAAAAAAGAAAACGAATAAAGAAAAAATATAAAAAAACAAAAATATATATATATTAGATAAACTAGTTTAAAAATCGTTAAAAAAGAGGAGGACGAGTCAAGATGGCAGAGAAGTAGCAGGCTGAGACTACTTCAGCTAGCCAGATATCAGCTAGATAGCTTATCTAAAGATTGCAAACACCTGAAAATCCATCCGCAGATCGAAAGAAGAAGAACAGCAATTCTGAAAAGAGAATAACAACCACTTTCTGAAAGGTAGGACCAGCAGAGAAGTGAATCCAAAACGACTGGAAGATAGACCCCGGGGGGAGGGGCCGGCTCCCAGCAAGCGGCGGAGCAACGGCGCACAAAATCAGGACTTTTAAAAGTCTGTTCTGCTGAAGGACATCGCTCCAGAGGCTAAACCGGGGCGAAGCCCACACAGGGTCAGCGTGGCCTCAGGTCCCACAGGGTCACAGAAGGATCGGGGGTGTCTGAGTGTCGCAGAGCCTGCGGGTATGGGAAGGGGAATGCTGGCTACAGAGACAGAGGTGACAGTAAGCTCACAGCTCGGTGTTACCTTGAACCGGTCGCAGGCTCGGTGAGCTTGGAGCGCGGCCGGAGGTCAGGCAGACGGGAGTAACTGGGCGCTGTTCTCTGAGGGCGCACTGAGGAGTGGGGCCCTGGGCTCTTGGCTCCTCCAGGCCGGAGACCAGGAGGCCGCTATTTGGATTCCTGTCCTCCGGAACTCTATGGAAAGCAATCAGGGAACAAAAGCTACTGAAAGCAAACCCGAGCAGATTACTCACCCCGGCCCCTGGTAAGGGCGGTGCAATTCCGCCTGGGGCAAAGACACTTGAGAATCACTACACCAGGCCCCTCCCCCAGAAGATCAACAAGAAATCCAGCCCAGACCAAGTTCACCTACCAAGGAGTGTGGTTTCAATACCAAGGAGAGGAACAGAATTCCAGAGGAGGAGAAAGCAAAGCACGGAACTCATGGCTGTTTCCCTGTGATTTTTTTTTTAGTCTTGCAGTTAATTTAATTTTATTCTTTTTCATTTTTTGTTTTTTTTTCTTGCCTTCTGGTAACAATTTTTTTTAACTTTTACCTTTTTCTTTTTTAACGTTTTTTAATTAGTTTAACTAATATATATATGTTTTCTTTTTTATATTTTTCTTTATTTGTTCTCTTTTTTTAATACTCTTCTTTTCTTTTTTTTACTTTTTCTTTTTTTTTTTTTCTTTCTTCCTTTTTGAACCTCTTTTTATCCCTTCTTCCCCCTCACGATTGGGGATCTCTTCTAATTTGGTTAAAGCATATTTTCCTGGGGATGTTGCCACCCTTTTAGTATTTTACTTGCTCCTTCATATACTCTTATCTGGACAAAATGACAAGGCAGAAAAGTTCACCACAAAAAAAAGAACAAGAGGCAGTACCAAAGGCTAGGGACCTAATCAATACAGACATTGGTAATATGTCAGATCTAAAGTTCACAATGACGATTCTTAAGGTTCTAGCCAGGCTCGAAAAAGGCATGGAAGATATTAGAGAAACCCTCTCTAGAGATATAAAAGCCCTTTCTGGAGAAATAAAAGAACTAAAATCTAACCAAGTTGAAATCAAAAAAGCTATTAATGAGGTGCAATCAAAAATGGAGGCTCTCACTGCTAGGATAAATGAGGCAGAAGAAAGAATTAGTGATATAGAAGACCAAATGACAGAGAATAAAGAAGCTGAGGAAAAGAGGGACAAACAGCTACTGGACCACGAGGGGAGAATTTGAGAGATAAGTGACACCATAAGACGAAACAACATTAGAATAATTGGGATTCCAGAAGAAGAAGAAAGAGAGAGGGGAGAAGAAGGTATACTGGACAGAATTATTGGGGAGAATTTCCCCAATATGGCAAAGGGAACGAGCATCAAAATTCAAGAGGTTCAGAGAACGCCCCTCAAAATCAATAAGAATAGGCCCACACCCCGTCACCTAATAGAAAAATTGACAAGTCTCAGCGACAAAGAGAAAATCCTGAAAGCAGTCCGGGAAAAGAAGTCTGTAACATACAATGGTAAAAATATTAGATTGGCAGCTGACTTATCCACAGAGACCTGGCAGGCCAGAAAGAGATGGCATGATATTTTCAGAGCACTAAATGAGGAAAAACATGCAGCCAAGAATACTATATCCAGCTAGGCTATCATTGAAAATAGAAGGAGAGATTAAAAGCTTCCAGGACAAACAAAAACTAAAAGAATTTGCAAACACCAAACCAGCTCTACAGGAAATATTGAAAGGGGTCCTCTAAGCAAAGAGAGAGCCTACAAGTGGTAGATCAGAAAGGAACAGAGACCATATACAGTAACAGTCACCTTACAGGCAATACAATGGCACTAAATTCATATCTCTCAATAGTTACTCTGAATGTTAATGGGCTAAATGCCCCTATCAAAAGACACAGGGTATCAGAATGGATAAAAAAACAAAACCCATCTATATGTTGCCTCCAAGAATCTCATTTTAAGCCCAGAGACACCTCCAGATTTAAAGTGAGGGGGTGGAAAAGAATTTACCATGCTAATGGACATCAGAAGAAAGCAGGAGTGGCAATCCTTATATCAGATCAATTAGATTTTAAGACAAAGACTATAAAAAGAGATGAGGAAGGACACTATATCATACTCAAAGGGTCTGTCCAACAAGAAGATTTAACAATTTTAAATATCTATGCCCTCAACGTGGGAGCAGCCAACTATATAAACCAATTAATAACAAAATCAAAGAAACACATCAACAATAATACAATAAGAGTAGGGGACATTAACACTCCCCTCACTGAAATGGACAGATCATCCAAGCAAAAGATCAGCAAGGAAATAATGGCCTTAAACGACACACTGGACCAGATGGACATCACAGATATATTCAGAACATTTCATCCCAAAGCAACAGAATACACATTCTTCTCTAGTGCACCTGGAACATTCCCCAGAATAGATCACATCCTCGGTCCTAAATCAGGACTCAACCGGTATCAAAAGATTGGCATCATTCCCTGCATATTTTCAGACCATAAGTCTCTAAAGCTAGACTCAACCACAAAAGGAAGTTTGGAAAGAAATCAAATACATGGAGACTAAATAGCATCCTTCTAAAGAATGAATAGGTCAACTGGGAAATTAAAGAAGAATTGAAAAAAATCATGGAAACAAATGATAATGAAAACACAATGGTTCAAAATCTGTGGGACACAACAAGGCAGTCCTGATTGGAAAATATATAGTGGTACAAGCCTTTCTCAAGAAACAAGAAAGGTCTCAGGTACACAACCTAACCCTACACTTAAGGAGCTAGAGAAAGAACAAGAAAGAAACCCTAAGCCCAGCAGGAGAAGAGAAATCATAAAGATCAGAGCAGAAATCAATGAAATAGAAACCAAAAAAACAATAGAACAAATCAACGAAACTAGGAGCTGGTTCTTTGAAAGAATTAATAAAATTGATAAACCCCTGGCCCGACTTATCAAAAAGAAAGGAGAAAGGACCCAAATAAATAAAATCATGAATGAAAGAGGAGAGATCACAACTAACACCAAAGAAATACAAACTATTATAAGAACATACTATGAGCAACTCTACGCCAACAAATTTGACAATCTGGAAGAAATGGATGCATTCCTAGAAACATATAAACTACCACAACTGAACCAGGAAGAAATAGAAAGCCTGAACAGACCTATAACCAGTAAGGAGATTGAAACAGTCATTAAAAATCTCCAAACATCGGGGCGCCTGGGTGGCTCAGTGGTTTGGGCTGCTGCCTTCGGCTCGGGTCATGGTCTCAGGGTCCTGGGATTGAGCCCCACATCGGGCTCTCTGCTCCGCATGAAGCCTGCTTCCATCTCTCTCTCTCTCTCTCTCTCTGCCTGCCTCTCTGCCTACCTGTGATCTCTGTC
The DNA here is from genome assembly GCF_964662115.1 of Mustela nivalis. NCBI lineage: Eukaryota > Metazoa > Chordata > Mammalia > Carnivora > Mustelidae > Mustela > Mustela nivalis. The sequence continues at coordinate 54,056,912 of NC_139026.1, forward strand.
TGTCAAATAAATTTAAAAAATCTTTAAAAAAAAAAAATCTCCAAACCATCAAAAGCCCAGGGCCAGACAGCTTCCCGGGGGAATTCTACCAAACATTTAAAGAACAACTAATTCCTATTCTCCTGAAACTGTTTCAAAAAATAGAAATGGAAGGGAAACTTCCAAACTCATTTTATGAGGCCAGCATCACCTTGATCCCAAAACCAGACAAGGATCCCATCAAAAAAGAGAGCTATAGACCAATATCCTTGATGAACACAGATGCAAAAATACTCAACAAAATACTAGCCAATAGGATTCAACAGTACATTAAAAGGATTATTCACCACGACCAAGTGGGATTTATTCCAGGGCTGCAAGGTTGGTTCAACATCCGCAAAACAATCACTGTGATAAAACACATCAATAAAAGAAAGAACAAGAACCATATGATACTCTCAATAGATGCTGAAAAAGCATTTGACAAAGTACAGCATCCCTTCCTGATCAAAACTCTTCAAAGTGTAGGGATAGAGGGCACATACCTCAATATCATCAAAGCCATCTATGAAAAACCCACCACAAATATTATTCTCAATGGAGAAAAACTGAAAGCTTTTCCGCTAAGGTCAGGAACACGGCAGGGATGTCCATTATCACCACTGCTATTCAACATAGTACTAGAGGTCCTAGCCTCAGCAATCATACAACAAAAGGAAATTAAAGGCATCCAAATCAGCAAAGAAGAAGTCAAATTATCAGTCTTCGCAGATGATATGATACTATATGTGGAAAACCCAAAAGACTCCACTCCAAAACTGCTAGAACTTATACAGGAATTCAGTAAAGTGTCAGGATATAAAATCAATGCATAGATATCAGTTGCATTTCTCTACACCAACAACAAGACAGAAGAAAGAGAAATTAAGGAGTCAATCCCATTTACAATTGCACCCAAAACTATAAGATACCTAGGAATAAACCTAACCAAAGAAGCAAAGAATCTATACTCAGAAAACTATAAAGTACTCATGAAAGAAATTGAGGAAGACACAAAGAAATGGAAAAATGTTCCATGCCCATGGATTGGAAAAATAAATACTGTGAAAATGTCTATGCTACCTAAAGCAATCTACACATTTAATGCAATTCCTATCAAAGTACCATCCATCTTTTTCAAAGAAATGGAACAAATAATTCTAAAATTTATATGGAACCAGAAAAGACCTCTAATAGCCAAAGGGATATTGAAAAAGAAAGCCAACGTTGGTGGCATCACAATTCCGGACTTCAAGCTCTATTACAAAGCTGTCATCATCAAGACAGCATGGTACTGGCACAAAAACAGACACATAGATCAATGGAACAGAATAGAGAGCCCAGAAATAGACCCTCAAATCTACGGGCAACTCATCTTCGACAAAGCAGGAAAGAATGTCCAATGGAAAAAAGACAGCCTCTTCAATAAATGGTGCTGGGAAAACTGGGCAGCCACATGCAGAAAAATGAAATTGGACCATTTCCTTACACCACACACAAAAGTAGACTCAAAATGGATGAAGGACCTCAATGTGAGAAATCAATCCATCAAAATCCTTGAGGAGAACACAGGCAGCAACCTCTTTGACCTCAGCCGCAGCAACATCTTCCTAGGAACAACGCCAAAGGCAAGGGAAGCAAGGGAAAAAATGAACTATTGGGATTTCATCAAGATCAAAAGCTTTTGCACAGCAAAGGAAACAGTGAACAAAATCAAAAGACAACTGACATAATGGGAGAAGATATTTGCAAATGACATATCAGATAAAGGACTAGTGTCCAGAATCTATAAAGAACTTAGCAAACTCAACACCCAAAGAACAAATAATCCAATTAAGAAATGGGCAGAGGACATGAACAGACATTTCTGCAAAGAAGACATCCAGATGGCCAACAGACACATGAAAAAGTGCTCCGCATCACTCGGCATCAGGGAAATACAAATCAAAACCACAATGAGATATCACCTCACACCAGTCAGAATGGCTAAAATCAACAAGTCAGGAAATGACAGATGCTGGCGAGGATGCGGAGAAAGGGGAACCCTCCTACTCTGTTGGTGGGAATGGAAGCTGGTGCAGCCACTCTGGAAAACAGCATGGAGGTTCCTCAAAATGTTGAAAATAGAACTGCCCTATGACCCAGCAATTGCACTACTGGGTATTTACCCTAAAGATACAAACGTAGTGATCCAAAGGGGCACGTGCACCCGAACGTTTATAGCAGCAATGGCCACAATAGCCAAACTATGGAAAGAACCTAGATGTCCATCAACAGATGAATGGATCAAGAAGATGTGGTATATATACACAGTGGAATACTATGCAGCCATCAAAAGAAATGAAATCTTGCCATTTGCAACAACATGGATGGAACTAGAGCGTATCATGCTTAGCGAAATAAGTCAAGCAGAGAAAGACAACTATCATATGATCTCCCTGATATGAGCAAGAGGTGATGCAACATGGGGGCTTAAGTGGGTAGGAGAAGAATAAATGAAACAAGATGGGAATGGGAGGGAGACAAACCATAAGTGACTCTTAATCTCACAAAACAAACTGAGGGTTGCTGGGGGGAGGGGGTTTGGGAGAAGGGGGTGGGATTATGGACATTGGGGAGGGTATGTGCTTTGGTGAGTGCTGTGAAGTGTGTAAACCTGGTGATTCACAGTGCTGTGAAGTGTGTACCCCTGGAGATAAAAATATATGTTTATAAAAAATATAAATAAATAAAAAATAAATGTTTTAAAATCGTTAAAAAAGAAAAGGGTAAAAGTTTTAAAAAATTAGCAGAAGAAAAGAAAAAAAGTAAAAGAAGAAAAAATTAAATTAACTGCAAGACAAAAGAATCATGGGGAGAAAGCCATGCGTTCCGTGCTTTGCTTTCTCCTCCTCTGGAATTCCGCCACTCTCCTTAGTATTGAAACTGCACTCCTTAGTAAGTGAACTTGGTCCTGGCTGGATTTCTTTTTGATCTTCTGGGGGAGTGGCCTGTTATAGTGATTCACAAGTATCTTTGCCCCAGGTGGAATTGCACCGCCCTTATCAGAGGCTGGGCTGAGTAATCTGCTCGGGTTTGCTTTCAGGAGCTTTTGTCCCCTGAGGGCTTTCCGTAGAGTTCTGGAGGACGGGAATGAAAATGGCAGCCTCCTGGTCTCTGGCCCAGAGGAGCGGAGAGCCCAGGGCCCCACTCTTTAGTGCACCCTCAGAGAACAGCACCCATTTACTTCCATCTCCCTGGCCTCCAGCCGTGCTCCGAGCTCACCGAGCTTCCAACCAGTTCCAGGTAACCCCGAGCTGAGAGCTCACTCCTTGGCTCTAGTTCTGTAGCCGGCTTCCCCATTCTAATACCTGCAAGCTCTGCGACACTCAGACACTCCGGATCCTTCTGTGACCCTGTGGGACCTGAGGCCACACTGACCCCGTGTGTGCTTCACCCAGGTTTAGCCTCTGGAGAGATATCCCTCAGCAGAACAGACTTTTTAAAGTCCTGATTTTGTGCTCCATTACTCCACCACTTGCCAGGAGCTGGCCCCTCCCCCTGTGGTCTGTCTTCCTGTTGCTTTGGATTCACTTCTCTGCCAGTCCTACCTTTCTGAAAGTGGTTGATTTTGTTTCTAGAATTGCTGTTCTTCTTCTCTTCGATCTCCTGTTGGATTTGTAGGTGTTTGCAATCTTTAGATAAGCTATCTAGCTGATCTCCTGCTACCTAAAGTAGTCTCAGCCTGCTACTTCTCTGCCATCTTGACTCCTCATCAGATATCACAAGTCTTATAAGTTTTCAGAAAGCACTCTTGTTATTCAGATTCTTTTAATTATCATTATTATAATCATTTAATTATAATTTAATTTAGGTGATCAGTAACCAAATAACTTAAATAAAATCCAGCCTGAATTTCTGGAGCACTTCTTACATGGTGGCTACTATATCAAGCGCTGAAGAAGAGGTGAGTCACACTGCACGACCTCAAGGAGTTGATAGTTTAATCAAATTACAAATCAGGAAATAAAATGACCATTACAAACTTGACCACGGGCTTTTGCCAATGAAAAATAATATTTGCTAATATTTGTAATTTGAATTGTTGAAAATGGCTCCAATTATCTCCCATACCTCCTGGTGTTCATGCCATTGCCTAAACCTTTTCTTGAAGTGTGAACTGGTTTCTATATCTCTCCACCATCTTCCCCACACCCACAAGAAACAAACAGCTATGATGTGAAGACCTATGGAGGGATCCATGGAGGAAGAAATTGAAGTCTGAGGCAATAGCCACTGAGGTCCTGGGGCCAGCCAACAGCCACAGTGAATGAGCTCTGAAGCAGATCCTTCCTCCTGAAGCTTGGAGTTGAGGTCCCCAACTGTGGCCCATGCCCTGAAGGCAGCTTTATGAGAAATCATGAGTCAGAGGAACCCAGGGGAGCCATGCCTAGCTGCTGATGCACAAAAACTGTGAGATCAGCTTTAGGGTAATTCATTACAAAGAAATAGCTAATTCACTAATAAAGGGAATCTGAAGCCTGCTTAAACATGTCAACATTAATTTCAACTAAATTGCTCAAATCCTATACAAAATTTAAAATGTGATTAGAGAGTGTCTTTTGAACACCCCAAATCCTTAAAGCAGCAAACACCAGAAATAAGATTACTTCAAAACTTATTGCTATTCTTATACTTAAACTCAACTTAAAACATTAGAGTAGTTTTTAACCTTTATTTTGTTAGTCCTATAATTTTTTTATACTTCTCTAAGGCTATAATTGTACATTCCTATTGGTGTCTTACTACATCCTTTGTACCTTCCTGGGCTTACAGTGATATCCTTACACCAAAAGGCAAAATATTTCAGAAAATGTTTTGTCAAACAACTGCTGTTTAGTCAGAGTTTGGGACCTGTTTGCTTTTCCCACTGTGATCTAACTGAAACTACAGATCATTAAGTTCCTTATTGTTTTTGGGTTAAATTTCAGTTCTTTCAAAAGTGGCACATTTTAATTTACTTTTTTTAAATACCATATTAATTTATTTGTCAGAGACAGCACAAGCAAGGGGAGGGCAGGCAGAGCAGACAGAGGGAGAAGCAGGCTCCTGGATGAGCATAGAGCCTGAGGTGAGGCTCTATCCTAAGACTATGAGATCATGACATAAGCCAAAGGCAGACACTTAACTGACTGAGCCACCCAGGAATCCCCAAAATAGTACATTTTAAATTATTGCCTTTACAAAGGCTTTGGGTTTTTATAACCTAAAATCTTTACTATAAATAATATGTTTTAAATATAACTTAGCCAGGGCACGTGGGTGGCTCAGTGGGCTAAAGCCTCTGCCTTCGGCTCAGGTCATGATCTCAGGGTCCTGGGATCAAGCTCCGCATTAGGCTCTCTGCTCAGTGGGGAGCCTGCTTCCTCTTCTCTCCCTGCCTGCCTCTCTGACTACTTGTAATCTCTATCAAATAAATAAATAAAATCTTTAAAAACAAATAAATAAGCCAACATTTCATTATACATTATCCTATTATTATTATGTACTAATATTATGTGTTACACTACTACAAATTAGGTACAGGAATATTTCAGAGATATTGCAAGTTCAGTTCCAGACCACCTCAATAATAGGGTGAGTAAATGAATATTTTGATTTCCCAATGCCTAGAAAATCATGTTTACACTATACTGTAATCTTTTAAGTGTGTAATGGCATTATGTCTTCTAAAAAAATGTGCATACCAAGAAAAGTGACCACTTTCTCGAAGGTAGAATATACAGAGAAGTGAATCCGAGATGATACAAGGGAAGATAGACCATGGTGGGAGGGAGCCTCCATCAGCTGGCTCCCAGCAAATGATAAGGCCACACAGCATTTAGAAATCCACTCCACAGAGGGACATCATTCCAGTGGCTAAGCAGGGAGTGGAACCCTCACTGGGACAGTATGGTCATAGTCAGTGTCACAGAAAGACTGGGGGTGACTGAGTGTGGCAGAGCCCAGGTATCAGAGCTGGGAAGCTGACTGCAAAGACTGAGCCAAGGAGGGACTCTCAGCTCAGAGTTACCTTAAACCATGATCCCTGGCACAGTTGTACCACTGCTCTTCGAGCAGGGACATCACAAGTGGCAGATCCGGGGATACTCACCTTCCTCCTCCAGGAGGAGTGGCACGGAAGCACACTGCAGGAATCTGCTGGGTTTGGAGACTCCAAACGGGGCCATGCACCAGAGATAGAAATGCTTAGTCACAGGCCAGGTGAGCACAGAGCCCGGCTGGAGACCAGGAGACAGGAGGAACTGACTGTTTTTCTCTGAGGGTGCACTGAGGAGTGGGGCCATGAGCTCTCAGCTCCCACAGGGCCAGAAATTGGGAGGCTGCCATTTTCATTCCTGTCCTCCAATGCAGTATGGAAAGTGTTCAGGGAACAAAAGCTCCCAAGCAGATTACTTAGCCTGGCCCCTTGCAAGGACAGTGCAATTCTGCCTTGGGCAATGACATTTGAGAATCACTGCAACAGGCCCTTCCCCCAGAAGATCAGCAAGAATATCCAGCCAAGACCAAGCTCTCTGATCAATGAGAATTGAAAAACTTCAGAGCTATGGAAATACAGCACATAGAATTCATGGCTTCTTTCCCATGATACTTTAGACTTTTAGAATTATTTTTTTTTCTAATTTTCTTTCTGTTTTATTATTTTTAAATTTTTCTTCTTTCCTTTTTCAACCACACCTTATCAATTTCTTTTTTAAAATCTTTTTTAATTTTCATTTTAACATCATGTTCTATCTCTTCATTATATATATATATATATGTATGTATATATACATATATACATACATATATATATATATATTTCTCTTTCTTCAAAATTTTGTGATACAATTCCTTCTAACAGACTAAAATATAACCAAAATCTGGTGTACGGCATTGTTCTATTCTTCTGTCTGATCATATTCTCTCCTTTTTTTTTTTTTTTAATTTTAGTCCTCTCTTTTTCTCAATGAACTTCTTATCAAGTCCTTTTTTAGACTATTTTTTAAATTTCATCTTTACAGTCATATTCCATCCCTTCATTGTATTTACCCTTATTTGTGTGTGTGTGTGTATAAAGTTTTTCTTTCTTTAAAATTTTGGGAGGCAGTTTTATCTAACTGACCAAAATATATCCCAAATCTAGGGTGTGGTACTATTCTATTCACTGGCCTGACCATATTCTTTTTTCTCTTTTTCTTCTCTCTTTTTTTCTTCCCCCTCCATTTCTTTTCCACCCAGTTTCAGGTCTCTTCCAATTTGGTTAGTGTATATTTTTTCTGTGGTTGTTGCTAACATTTTAGCATTTTGTTCTCTCATTCATCTGTTCTTCTCTGGACAAAATGACAAAACGGAAACTCACCTCAAAAAAAAAGAACAAGAGACAGTACCAACTGCCAGAGACCTAATCAATATATACATTAGTAAGATGTCAAAACTAGAGTTCAAAATGACAATTATAAAGATTCTAGCTGGGCTTGAAAAAAGCATAGAAGATACTAGAGAATCCTTTCTGGAGAAATAAAAGAAGTAAAATCTAACCAAGTCAAAATAAAACAGGCTATTAATGAGGTACAATAAAAAATGGAGGCTCTTACTGCTAGGATAAATTAGGCAGACGAGAGAATTAGTGATATAGAAGAACAAAAGATGGAGAATACAGAAACTGAGAAAAACAGAGGTAACAACTACTGGACTGCAGGGGAGAATTTGAGAGATAACTGACACCATAAGATGGAACAATACTAGAATAATTAGGACCCCAGAAGAAGAAGAAAGACAGAGGGGCAGAAGGTATATTGGAGCAAATTATGGCAGAGAGTTTCCCTAATTTGGCAAAGGGAACAAGCCTCAAAATCCAGGAGGCACAGAGAAACCCCTGAAAATCAGTAAAAACAGGCCAACACCCCACCATCTGATAGTAAAACCTAAAGTCTCAGAAACAAAGAGAAAATCCTGAAAACAGCCCAGGACAAGAGGTCTATAACCTACAAAGGAAGAAATATTAGACTGGCATAGACGTATCCACAGAGACCTAAAAGACCAGAAAGAATGAGCATGATATATTCAGAGCACTAAATAAGATAAATATGCAGCCAAGAATACTATATCCAGCTAGGCTATCATTGAAAATAGAAGTAAAGATTTAAAAAAAAAAAAAAAACCTTCCAGGACAAACAAAAACTTAAAGAATTTGAAAATACCAAACCAGCCCTACAGGAAATATTAAAAGGGGTCCTCTAAGCAAAGAGAGAGTCTAGAAGTGACATACACCAGAAAGGAACAGAGTAATAGTAATCTCACAGGCAACATAATGGCACTAAATTCATATCTTTCAATAGCTGCCCTCAATTTATACAGGCTATAACCCCCAATCAAAAGACACAGGGTATCAGAATGGATTTAAAAAAATAAGACCTATTGAAAAGCTGTCTACAGGAGACTCATTTTAGATCCAAAGACACCTCCAGATTTAAAGTGAGGGGGTGGAAAACCATTTACCATGCTAATGGACATCAAAAGAAAGCTGGGGTAGCAATCCTTATATCAGATAAATTAGATTTTAAACCAAAGACTATAATAAGAGAGGAGGAAGGACACTATATCATACTTAAAGGTCTTATTCAACAGGAAGATCCAACAATTTTAAATATCTATGCCCCTAACATAGGATCAGCCAATTATATAAATCAATTAATAACAAAATCAAGGAAAAACATCAACAATAATACAATAATAGTAGGGGACTTTAACACCCCCCTCACTGAAATGGACACATCATCTAAGCAAAAGATCAACAAGGAAATAAAGGCTTTAAATGACACACTGGATGAAAGGGACTTCACAGATATGTTCAGAACATCCCATCCCAAAGCAACACAATACACATTCTTCTCTAGTGCACAGGGAACATTCTTCAGAATAGATCACATCTTGGGTCACAAATCAGATCTCACCCGGTACCAAAAGATTGGGATCATTCCCTACATATTTTCAGACCACAATTCTCTGAAGCTAGAACTCGATCACAAGAGGAAAGCTGGAAAGAACTCAAATACATGGAGACTAAAGAGCATCCTATTAGAGAAGGAATGGGTCATCCAATTAGAGAGGAGATTCAGTAAGAATTGAAAAAAAATTAATGGAAACAAATTAAATGAAAACACAACTGTTCAAAATCTTTGGGACACACCAAAGGCAGTCCTGAAAGGAAAGTATATAGCAACACAAGCCTTTCTCAAGAAAAAAGAAAGGTCTCAAATTCACAACCTAACCCTACACCTAAAGGAGCTGGAGAAAGAACAGCAAAGAAAGCCTAAACCCAGCAGGGGGAGAGCTAATAAAGATAAGAGGAGAAATCAATGAAATAGAAACCAAAAGAACAGTAGAACAGAGCAATGAAACTAGGATCTGGTTCTTTGAAAGAACTAATAAGATTGATAAACCCCCAGTCAAACTTACCAAAAAGAAAAGTGAAAAGTCCCAAATTAATAAAATCGTGAAAGAAAGATGAGAGATTACAACCAACACCAAAGAAATACAATTATAAGAACATATTATGAGCAACTATATGCCAGCAAATGAGACAATCTGGAAGAAATGGATGCATTCCTAGAGTCATACAAACTACCAAAATGAGCCAGGAAGAAATAGAAAACCAGAACAGACCCATAAACAGCAAGGAAATTGAAGGAGTAATCAAAAATCTCCCAACAAACAAGAGCCCAGGGCCAGATGGCTTCCCAGGAGAATTCTACCAAACATTTAAAGAAGAACTAATACCTATTCTCCTGAAACTGTTCTGAAAAAATAGAAATGAGAGAAAAATTTCCAAAGTCAGTCTATGGGGCCAGAATTACCTTGATCACAAAATGAGACAAAGACCCCATCAAACAGGAGAATTACAAACCAACATCCCTGATGAACATGGGTGCAAAAATTCTCACCAATGTACTAGCCAATAGGATCCAACAGTACATTAAAAGGATTACTAATCACAACCAAGTGGAATTTATTCCTGGGCTGCAAGGTTTGTTCAATATCCACAAATCAATCAATGTAATAAAATACATTAACAAGAATAAGAACCATATGATACTCTCGATAGATGCAGAAAAAGCATTTGACAAAGTACAGCATCCTTTCTTGATCAAAACTATTCACAGTATAGGGATAGAGGGTACACACCTCAATATCCTAAAAGCCATCTATGAAAAGCCCAACAGTTCTCAATGGGGAGAAACTGAGAACTTCGCCCCTAAGGTCAGGAACATGACAGGCCTGTCCACTATCACCACTGCTATTCAACATAGTACTAGAATTCCTATTCTGGGCAATCAGACAACAAAAAAGAAATAAATGGCATCTGAATCAGCAAAGAAGAAGTCAGACTCTCACTCTCTGCAGATGAGATGATTCTTTATGTGAAAAACCCAAAAGACTCCATCCCAAAACTGCTAGAACTCATACAGGAATTAAGTAAATTGTTAGGGTATAAAATCAATGCACAGTAATTAGTTGCATTTCTATATACCAACAACAAGACAAAAGAAAGAGAAATTAAGGAGTTGATCCCATTTACAATTGTACCCAAAACCATAAGATACCTAGGAATACATCTAACCAAAGAGGCAAAGAATCTGTACTCAGAAAACTATAGAATACTCATGAAAGAAATTGAGGAAGACACAAAGAAATGGAAAAACGTTCCATGCTCATGGATTAGAAGAACAAATATTGTGAAAATGTCTATAGTAGCTACAGCAATCTACACATTTAATGCAGTCCCTATCAAAATACCATCAAAGTTTTTCAAAGAAATGGAATGAATAATCCTAAAATTTATATGGAACAAGAAAAGACCCCGAATAGCCAGAGGAATGTTGAAAAAAAAATCCAAAGTTCGTGGCATCACAATTCCAGACTTTAAGCTTTATTACAAAGCTGTAATCATCAAGACAGTATGGTACTGGCACAAAAACAGATACATCGATCAATGAAACAGAACTGAGAGCCCAAAAAAGTCCCCTCAACTCTATAGTCAACTAATCTTCGACAAAGCAGCAATGAATGTCCAATGGAAAAAAGACAATCTCTTCAATAAATGGTGTTGGGAAAACTGAACAGCCATAGACAGAAGAATGAAACTGGGCCATTTCCTGACACCACACACAAAAATAGACTCAAAATGGATGAAAGACCTCAGTGTGAGACAGGAATCCATCAAAATCCTTGAAGAGAACACAGGCAGCAACCTCTCTGACCTCAGCTACAGCAGCTTCTTGTTTCTTCCTAGAAACATCTTCAAAGGCAAGGGAAACAAGGGCAAAAATCAGCTATTGCGACTGCATCAAGATAAAAACCTTTTGCACAGCAAAGGAAACAGTCAACAAAACCAACAGACAATCAACAGAATGGGAGAACATATTTGCAAGTGACATAACAGATAAAGGCCTAATATCCAAAATCTATAAAGAATTTATCAAACTCAACACCCAAAGAATAAATAATCCAATCAAGAAATGGATAGAAGACACAAACGGACATTTCTGCAAAGAAGACATCCAGGGATGCCTGGGTGGCTCAGTCGGTTAAGCCGCTGCCCTCGACTCGGGTCATGATCCCAGGGTCCTGGGATCAAGTGCCACATCAGGTTCCTTGTTCAGCAGGGAGCCTACTTCTCTCTCTGCCTCTAACTGCCCTCTGCCTGCTTGTGCACTCGCTCGCTCGCTCGCTCGCTCTCTCTCACTCTCTGACAAATAAATAAATAAAATCTTAAAAAGAAAAAAAAAATAAGAAGACATCCAAATAGCCAACAGATATATGAAAAAGTGTTCAGCATCACTTGGCATCAGGGAAATACAAATCAAAACTACAGTAAGATACCACCTCCCACCAGTCAGATTGACTAAAATTAACAAGTCAGGAAATGACAGATGCTGGTAAGGATGCAGAGAAAGGGGAACCCTCCTACACTCTTGGTGGGAATGCAAGCTGGTGCAGCCACACTGGAAAACAATATGGAGGTTCCTCAAAAAGTTGAAAATAGAGCTACTCTATGACCCAAAAATTGCACTACTGTATTTACCCCAAAGATACTAATGTAGTGATCTGAAGGGGCACGTGCACCTGAATGTTTATAGCAGCAATGTCCGCAATAGCCAAACTATGGAAAGAGTCTAGATGTTTATCAACAGATGAATGGGGCACCTGGGTGGCTCAGTGGGTTAAGCTGCTGCCTTCGGCTCAGGTCATGATCTCAGAGTCCTGGGATCGAGTCCCGCATCGGGCTCTCTGCTCAGCAGGGAGCCTGCTTCCCTCTCTCTCTCTCTGCCTGCCTCTCTGTCTACTTGTGATCTCTCTCTGTCAAATAAATAAATAAAATCTTTAAAAAAAAAACACAGATGAATGGATTAAGTTGATGTGGTATATATACACAATGGAATACTATGCAACCATCAAAAAACCAAACTCTTGGGATGCCTGGGTGGCTCAGTCGGTTAGGCAGCTGCCTTCGGCTCAGGTCATGATCCCGGGGTTCTGGGATTGAATCCTACATCAGGCTCCTTTCTCAGGAGGGAGGCTTCTTCTCCCTCTGTCTCTGCCAGCCACTCTGCCTGCTTGTGCTCTCTCACGCTCTCTCTCTGACAAATAAATAAATTAAAAAAAAAAAAAAAACTCTTGCCATTTGCAATGACCTGAATGGAACTGGAGGGAATTGTGCTAAGTGAAAGAAGTTAATCAGAAAAAGACAATTATCATATGATCTCACTGATATGAGGAATTTGAGAAAAAAAGACAGAGGATCGTAGGGGAAGGGAGGAAAAAATGAAACAAGATGAAACCAAAGAGAAGACAAACCATAAGACACTCTTAATCTCAGGAAACAGAGGCTTGCTGGAGGGGAGGGAGGTAGGAGGAATGGGGTAGCTGGGTGGTGGACACTGGGGAGAATATGTGCTATGGTGAGTGAATTGTCTAAGACTGATGAATCACATACCTGTACCCCTGAAACAAATAATACATTATATGTCAATTTTTTAAATTTGCATGCCTTATTTTAAAAATATTTTATTGCTAAAAAAAATGCTAACCATCATGTAAGCTTTCAGTGAGGCATCACCTTTTTACTGGTGTGGGTGGGGGGGTGGGGGGGCGGCCCCCATGTCCATAGCTGCTGAATGACTAGGATGGGGGTTGCTAAAGGCTGGGATGACTGTGGCAGTTTCTTAAACTAAGGCAACAATCACTTGAAAACAATTCCTGACATTAGTATTTATTTCTCTTCCAAAATGACAAAAACTGTCAAATAGCAAAGACACACTGACTCTATGTCAAATAAAATAAGACAATCTTTCCTATATTTTCTGCACTGTGATGAATTCATGGGTCCAGGGAGAGATGATGACCTGTTCTCTGAGATGCTGGACTCAGCTTTAGAAGTCATGAAGCGTGCTAACAAGTATTATTTCTTCTTTGCCATTAAAATGCTCAGAAGTCATGTTTATGCAGATCAGATGCAGGAAGAAAAATTTTTGAGCCAGAATAAAGAAAAATATTTTGGGAGAAGTTAAAATCTGTAATTGACTACCTTGGGGAAAAATGAGTTCAATTTCCCCAGGGGTGTTCAAACAGGGTAGATTGCCACTTAGCAGTGACTTTTAGACATATAAGATCCTGTTCAAACATTACGATTCTATAAAAATAAGTGCTGGCATAATCATATTTCCTGTCAGAAGTTCTGGATTATGCTCATGGATCAAAAGAATAAACATAGTTAAATGTTTATACTGCCTAGAGCAATCTATACTTTCAATGTCATTCTAATCAAAATTCCACCTTTTCAAAATTTGAAAAATTGTGCATTTTTAAAGAGCTGGAGCAAACAATCCTAAAATTTGTATGGAATCAGAGATGTTAAAGTATAAATGTTTTAATTTATTTGCCATAATTTGTTTAAATTCTGGTTATACTGGTGTTCATATTAAAAGTCATAACATGTTAGAATCTGAGATCTCAGATTGGACCGTGCCTCTGAATTATATTTTGCTAAGAAATGTCATTATATATACTAGCAATTGAGCAGGGAAGAAGAATGGAATCATTACAAGGCAGTTAATTTTTAGCATAGATTCCAGAAAGTCTGTTAATATTTGAGGGGGTTTATGTATTATGACAAACTATTTAAATTGTTATTCTGGATTCTGACTATATCTCTCCTACAATCAAAAGTATATATTATTTGTTTTACTCTGTATTTTAATGCACTTGCCTATTTTTGCATAAATGCCAAAAATGTAATTTCAAAATAAATCCCTGTGAAACTTCTGGTTTAAAAAAAAAAATTGCTAAAGAAGTGTTGGAAAAGAAAAAACTGGGGGCATCACGTTGCCTGATTTCAAGCTTTACTACAAAGCTGTGATCACCAAGACAGCATGGTACTGACACAAAAACAGGCACATAGACCAGTGGAACAGAGTAGAGAGCCCAGATATGGAACCTTAACTTTATGGTCAACTAATCTTTGACAAAGCAGGAAAAAATATACAGTGGAAAAAAGACAGTCTCTTCAATAAATCATGCTGGGAATATTGGACAGCTATGTGTAGAAGAATGAAACTCAACCATTCTCTTACACCATACACAAAGATAAACTCGAAATGGATAAAAGATCTCAATGTGAGGCAGGAATCCATCAAAATCCTGGAGGAGAACACAAGGCAGTAACCTCTTCAACATTGGCCACGGCAACTTCTTTCAAGATATGTCTCCAAAGGAAAAGGAAACAAAAATGAAAATGAACTTTTGGGACTTCATCAAGATCAAAACCTTCTGCACATCAAAGGAAACAGTCAACAAAACAAAGAGACAACCCACAGAATGGCAGAAAATATTCGCAAATGACAGGACAGACACAGGGCTGATATCCAACATCTATAAAGAACTCCTCAAAATCAACACACACAAAACAGATAATCATGTCAAAAAATGGGCAGAAGACATGAACAGACACTTCTCCAAAGAAGACATACAAATGGCTAACAGACACATGAAAAAATGTTCATCATCACTAACCATCAGGGAGATTCAAATTAAAACCACATTGAGAAACCACCTTACACCAGTTAGAATGGCCAAAATTAACAAGACAGGAAACAACAAGTATTGAAGAGGATGTGGAGAAAGGGGAACCCTCTTCCACTGTTGGTGGGAATGCAAGTCGGTGCAGCCACTTTGGAAAACAGTGTGGAGATTCCCTAAGAAATTAAAAATAGAGCTACCCTATGACCCTGTAATTACACTACTGGGCATTTGCCCCAAAGATACAGATGTAGTGAAAAGAAGGGCCATCTGTACCCCAATGTTCATAGCAGCAATGGCCACAGTCGCCAAACTGTGGAAAGAACCAAGATGCCCTTCAATGGATGAATGGATAAAGATGTGGCCTGTATATACTATGGAGTACTACGCCTCCATCAGAAAGGATGAATACCCAATTTTTTTCTCAGCATGGATGGAACTGGAAGAGATTATGCTGAGTGAAATAAGTCAAGCAGAGAGAGTCAATTATCATATGCTTTTGCTTATTTGCGGAGCATAAGGAATAATATGGAGGACATGGGGAGATGGAGAAGGGAGTTGGGGGAAATTGGAGGGGGAGACAAACCATGGAAGACTGTGGACTCTGAGAAACTGAGGGTTTTGGAGGGGAGAGGGGTGGGAGGTTGGGTGAGCCTGGTGGTGAGCAGAGCTGTCAGAGAATATTAGTAGGGGGAGAATTTGTGGTTTTGGCTGCCTGAGAGGTTGAAGGCCCTTTTATTTCTAAGCCACAAATCACATATTGCATGGAGCACTGGGTGTAGTGCACAAACAGTGAATTCTGGAACACTGAAAAGAAATTTAAAAAATAAATAAATTTTTTTAAAAAAAGAAGTTCTGGATTGTATTTTCTTCCTTTTGTTATGAGATTTCTCTTTGTCTAAATATCCTTCTCAGTCATTTCTGGATAGTAGAGAAACGTATTGAGATAAAATATGGGAAACGAACTTCCTCCATAATGGCTTGAGAAAAAAAAAATCATTACAAACAATTCCTACATCCCATATGACATATGGGGTTTAGCAGTCAATAAAAAATAATATAAGAGTAGATTTTCTTCCTTTTGTTTGAAAGTTCCCTTGAAGGGCCTTTCTAAGTAAAGCTTACACTGGGATTTCCCATTTGTGATCTTCTATAGATCCGAGGGATACTGCTGTGTCAAGGAGAGGAGAGTGAAACCATTAGGTGTTAAGACAAAATGTAATCTATAATCAGAAAAAAAATAATAAAATAACAGACCAGGAACTAAAATACATAAGAGCAGAGCTGTCAGAGAATATTAGTAGGGGGAGAATTTGTGGTTTTGGCTGCCTGAGAGGTTGAAGGCCCTTTTATTTCTAAGCCACAAATCACAAGGTTTTCCATTTGTGTTGCCCTGGTTTGTTTTTAACCTTAAACCATCTTGCTTTACAGCATAGCACATCCTCTGTATATTATAATATCAGATTATAAGAACACAGTTTATAGCTCTAATAGTAAATACAAAATTCTTCTGATTTCTCCGTCCTGTTTTTCCTGCTTGTCAAATTACCTAGTTTATGCTTTTAATTCACTGTGTGCTCCTTCTTCTGTGAGAAAAGGAACCAGCTGAAATTGACAACCACAGGAGGTAGTTCTTAGACATATATCTGGACATAGATATCAAAGAAACCTAGAGATCGAGTGACTAAGCACTGATCCAACAGCTCAAAAACATCATCAATGCCATTAGCTCTCAAAATCTTCCTAACATTCCTTCGGCATGTTGACAACCTCACTGCCACAAAACAGCTGCTACAGCTCCAGGTTACTGTCAGTATTCAGGAAAACAAAGAGAATAAAGGCAATGAAAGCCATTTTAGAAATCTTCTAGCGAACTTTGTCTTACATTTCAATGGCCAAAGGTAGGCTGGGTGGCCACTCTCACTGCAAGGGGAGCCAGGAAAGGGAATAACTTGTGGGAATGGCAGGAGAAAAGGTGATTGGAAAGGCTCATAGGGACACCTGGGAGGCTCAGTTGTTAAGCATTTGCCTTCGGCTCAGGTCATGATCTCAGGATCCTGAAATCAAGCCCTACATCGGGCTCCCTCTCAGTGGGAAGCCTGCTTCTCTTTCTCCCACTCCCCGCTACTTGTGATTCCTCTCTCACTGTCTCTCTGTCAAATACATAAATAAAATATTCAATAAAAAAATTTTTTTGAAAGGAAAGTCTCATGGATTGGCCAATAGTCTCTGCCATGCTAGACTAAGGCTAACACAAGATTTAACCAGGCATCAACACATTTTTTATTTCCTTATTACTTATCCCCCAAAATAATGTAGAAGTAATGGGTCCAGAGGGCATTTTTTACTTTACAGAAAAGAAACTAGAAACTATATACCACAGAATACAGGGAGGAAAAAAAAAAAAAAAAAAAAAAAAAAAAACCTTCTACTGTGCTACTTGCATCATTAGCCTCTGCTAGTTTATCTGTAGCAATCATCAGTAAAAATAAAAATAAATGAATGAATAAAAGACAAACCTTAAAAGCAAAAGAATCTAAATCTTTGCCTTTGAGGATATAAACACAATGCATTTAGAAGGATCCCACCTGAGGTATGTGTCCAGGGGAGTGGTGATGCTAAGGAATAGCACAGGAAGGAAAACCTTTAATAGAAAAGCAAAGAGGGATGAGTTACTGGACCTGAATCAAAGAAGAAAAGAGAAACAGTTTGGGCCTCAGTAGAAATCTGCAGATACATTTTGATCTTTCTGCATTAGCCATTCTCACATCTGTTCTTTATTTAACTACCCTGTATTTGTCTGCTCTGGCTGAACACCATGCTGGTTTGTCCCTAGTCACAGCTCCTCCAACAATGTCCCATATCCCACCTTCCAGCAGCGCAGTGGTCTGTGCAGAGTTTCACACTTGACCTATAATTGCTCTGAGTGAAATTCATTCTTCTGTCTTGTCCAACTGGCAAAACACATACTCATCCTGTAAATACAACTGCATGGATTTCTTTTTTTTTTTAATGCTATGTTAGTCATCATAACTGTACATCATTAGTTTCTGATGTAGTGTTCCAAGATTCGTTGTTTACGTATAACCCCCAGTGCTCCATGCAATACGTGCCCTCCTTAATACCCACCACATTTCTTTGAAAAAGTCCTTCCTGTGCCTGAGCAGAGTTAATTCCAACCTTCCTATGGGTTCTCAGATCATCTTAATTATAACCCAATTGCATATGCTTTCACATAGTGCCGAGGTTTGAGCTCTGGGATTTAATTGCAATACCATTTCAGTACTAAGTATCATGCTTTACACATAGTGTTAAGCAACTCCTGAACAAGTGAATAAAGGAACAAATGAATGTTCTTTTTGAGGAAGATAATTATAAACAAAACTAAAAAGAAGGAGCCATTAGTTTTTTTTTTTAATTTTTATTTTTTATAAACATATATTTTTATCCCCAGGGGTACAGGTCTGTGAATCACCAGGTTTACACACTTCACAGCACTCACCAAAGCACATACCCTCCCCAATGTCCATAATCCCACCCTCTTCTCCCAAACCCCCTCCCCCCAGCAACCCTCAGTTTGTTTTGTGAGATTAAGAGTCACTTATGGTTTTTAAAATATCTAAAAAAAGAACAATTTGATTACCTTAAATGGGTTTGTCTCAGCTAATATACAAAGTACTCATCTTCAACAAGTTTTCAACTTATAAGGAAAAAAGAAATCTCACAGAGTTGTTTATCTGTATGCCACTAGAGAATAAAACATGCCCTGTCTACATGATAGTTTATAATTAAGAATAAAGGCCAACTAGAAAGGATAACACAAAGCATTCACGAAAATACTACTTCTAAAGAACAAAGGTAAACGTGCATCTTCACTCTTCTTGGTCTTTGAAATGCACTTCCAAAGGAAAGACACTCTAGAGGACCCAGCATTATTCCATCACCAGAATACAAATTCTTCTACTTAATGACCTCCTCTTAATTTAATAGAATTCTACATGAAAATATTGTAATCCAGGAGGTTTACTCCTCTTCTCTAAAGTCTTATTGTTCTGAGTTTCTCCTCCTGTTCTTGAATTTCAAATATCAATTCCCATCAAACAGAATTAGGGATGTTAATAAAATCTCTAGAAACAGTAGCTGATCACATCTTTGACCTTATCAGGAAGGGCCACACACAGTTTGGTCAGAAATAGAGGTGATAGGGGTTCACTTTCCCTAATACAGGCTGAAAAGAAAGAAAAGATCTGATGTACAGAACAACTGAAAATATTCCCAGGAGTAAGACAGGGGATCTTGATCTTTCAGAAACACTCTGCAAGTTTCTAATTTTTACATACGTTTACATTTTTTTTTTTGTTAAGATTTATTTATTTATTTGAAAGAGAGAGAGAACCAGACAGAGCAGGATTGAGGGGAGGGGCAGACTCTCTGCTAAGCAGGAAGCCCAACTTGGGGTTTGATCCTGGGACTCAAGGATCATGACCTGAGCCAAAGGCAGATGCTTAATCAGCTGAGCCACCCAGATGCCCCATGTTTATATTTTTCTCAAAAGCCTCTTGCTCCTCTCTTTACCCAGGGCATAGGGTAAAAAACAAGTATCTATGAATACATATTTTTTACTCATAACTGGAGGAAAAAATAATAATGTAGATGACAAGACAATGAAAGCAAGGAAGGAAAGAAAGAAAGGAGAGAGGAAAAAAAGAAAAGACAGGGAAATGGGAAATAATCAGGTCAAAATTGTGCCTACTTAGCTAGGAATCTCTGTAATCATTTTGCATGTAGTTTCCATACAGAGCTCTCATCTTTCCCTGATGTTTGCATGATGGCAGAGGAATCCAAGAAGAACTAAGAGGATACAAGAGTATTCTTACAGCACCTCCCACTTTGGGGCAGACAGAGTTAAAGAAGAAAATGCACAAGAGAATTCTCTGTTTAGAGAATATTACAGATTCAAACTGTGGGAATACGGGAAGTAGAAAAATTATCTTTTAATTTGCCAGAGGAAAGATTATAAATCATGAAATATTGTCATTTGATAACTGTTCTTATGTTTTAGCTTTGTTCAATTATTGGGTAGAAAATGGCAAAACTTTCTTTTCCTTCAATGAAAGAATAAAAGAATAATGGTCCAATATTTAAATTATAAGATATGTATTATATTATATGTATAGCATTGCCACCACATCTGGAAACAAAAACAAAGTTAAAGAATAAGGGTTTGCTGCTCTCACTTCCAAACATGACATTACATGATATGGCCACTGTGTTGTTCCTCATTAGCTATACATTATGCAAAATAGGAATAAACGTCCTACATTAATGTAACATTTACACCAGTCCCTAAACATGTTTCTGTGAAGAGTTGCTTCTCATTATTTTTGTCTCTGATTTTCAGTGTATAAATCTTCACCTTAGCACATTTAGTAATCAAGTGGGTTAGTGTGTAAAAAGTAAAAGAAAATATAAGCTTTAGCAGCCCTGTATTTGATGTTATTTACATTCTGTACCTCTCCCTAGTTATAATATTCATTTCTCATTAATAAGTTACTTCCTATTGTGGGTATTTGTTTGTTAATTAATAATCACTTTGCCATTCAGTCTAGATTAGGCAGTGATGTACATGCATATTAACTTTAAATAGCTTATACTTACCATCGTTTCCTATATACAGTAGTTTGTTTAATTAATATTTCTTGAATAAAAATAAACTCTAAAAATGTCTTTTTTTTAACCTTTGAAGTACATTTTGGATATCTGACACCAAGTACACACTCTCCAGAGCCCCATGTCCTCTGACGGTTTTATCATCATAAATATTCTGAAAGAATTTTTCAGAAGTAGTCTTAGAGCTACCAATTTTCTGCTTATAATTTTCACCACTGGAAAATAATTTTCTTCATAGTCAACCAAAGAAATTTCTTCTTTTTTTAAATGCTCACTGCTCTTTTAAGATATCCCTATAAAAGCCACTGATGTTCTGTTTTTGTATTGCTTCAATAACAAAAACAAACTGCTACTAAGTAAGGAAATAAACAGGAAAACCTGTTTTAAATTAACATTAATTATGACAGAAGGTTTAAAAATACTTCCCAGTGCAATTCGTATGAACAAACATTTACTTAATGTGATCCAAAGTGACAGAAGAGGAGACAAATGAGTTTCACAGAGTGGGAAAGTGGCAGTTAATGCTGACAGGGCTGGAGTCTCAGCGACAGGACAAAGGTCCCATGTGAGCTGACTCCCCAGAGAAGCTAAAAAGGAAAATGCACAGCTGGCGAAATGAAACTCATTCTAGAGCATGTTAAGGGTGAAACAACCAGCATGTAACATAGAGAATGAATTACATTAGGGATTTTGGTGTAAAATATCTAGATTCATCAGGAAATGACACATGCTGGCGAGGATGCGGAGAAAGGGGGACCTTCCTACACTATGGGTGGGAATGCAAGCTGGTGCAACCACTCTGAAAAACAATATGGAGGTTCCTCAAAAAGTTGAAAATAGAACTCCCCTATGACCCAGCAATCACACTACCGGGTATTCACCTTAAAGATACAAATGTAGTGATCCAAAAGGGCACATGCACCCGAATGTTTATAGCAGCAATGTCCACAAGAGCCAAACTATGGAAAGAGCCTAGATGTTCATCAACAGATGAATGGATAAAGAAGATGTGGTGTATATATATACAATGGAATACTATGCAGCCATCAAAAGAAATGAAATCTTGCCATTTGCAATGTGGATGGAACTAGAGGATATTAGGCTGAGTGAAATAACTCAATCAGAGAAAGACAATTATCATATGATCTCCCTGATATGAGGAATTTGAGAGGCATAGTGGGGAGTTTGGGGGGTAGGGAAGAAAAAAATGAAACAAGATGGGATCAGAAGGGAGACAAACCATAAGAGACTCTTAATCTCACAAAACAAACTGAAGGTTGCAGGGGGAGTTAGGTAGGGAGAGGGTGGTTGGGTTATGGACATTGGGGAGGGTATGTGCTATGGTGAGTGCTGTGATGTCTGTAAGTCTGACGATTCACAGACCTGTACCCCTGGGGCTAATAACACATTATATGTTAATTTTTTTAATTTTTAAATAAAATCTAGATTCTACTTGGAGATGTGAACACAGACATGGCTGATAAAGGCAAAAGGAGAAAATTGAAAACAGCTCTCTGCCACAGTTGATCTGCTGTATTCTTCTTTTTACATCATGAGTAGGCATCTGCCCAGGGAACTTAATATCAGGTCCAACTGCTGATTTTGTTTTGTTTCTTTTATCAAATTCAATTTGTATCTACACCTGTTCTTACTGCTCCTATAATAGACTGAAAGACCTATTATAAGTAATTAGCATATGATTTGCATGGAAGCATTGCGCCTACTGTTTTTAAACGCCTATGAGAACATATACATCTGCCTTGGTACCCAGGAACATATCCATTATTATCACTAATTATTATTATCAATCATTATTCTTGACCTATTAAGACAATGCAAAGATATCCGAGCTAAAGCTAAAGATCAGAGCTATATCATTGTCAGAGGAGAGGCAAGCAGCCAGGGCTCAAACTCCAACACCATGATTAATTAATTGACTGATCTTACTAAGCTTCAGTTTCCTCATCTATAAAATGAGGATGATGTATTGTCTCACGGGATGGTTACAGTGGTAAAGTGAGAAGATACATGTATATTAGTAAGTGTCCACAAGGAAAATAGAAATGTCTCTAAGTATTTAAAACAAAGGGAATTAAATCTAGGGAATTCAATGAGGAGACAAAGATGCTCCGAAACCAACCAGGAATCAATAAGGACAGACACTCAGAGTTTAACACTGGGAAGCCCCTATCCTATCCTAGGGAGGAAAGGAGGTGGTTTCCCTGAGCCACCTGTGCAGAACCTAGGAGCACAGAAGAGGCGTCCAACAAGAGGCAGGAACATAGAAGTAAGGTAGCTGTTGCTAGAGGTGCAGCCTCAGGTCCACGGGGCTTAAAACTACCCTGCCTTCTCCCTCTCTCCGATCCTCCAGCTTTCTATCCCTGTCTCCTATGGACAATACCCACCTTAAATCCCGGAACCTGGGTTTTCCAAAAAAGGTACATGTTATGTTCCTTCTCAGATTCTCAGCCTCCGCTTCACACATCTCTCAGGGTGTTAAACCCTGGCCTTGCACCGTCGTCCCTGCAATGATCACCTACAGCTGAGGCTGTGTGTGAGGCGCACTAAGGCGTTAGCACTCAGCTGCACTGAGGGACATCTCCATTACAGCTGTCCCATCTCTGTACAATTCCTCCATCTTGTGACCTTTGTACTAGGTAAAGTTTAGGAGGTCATTTGTGAGACTTGGCCCCTTAGCTTCAGACAATGATCAATGACAAAGCATCTTAACTCGGCCTTTACAAACTTTTTAGGTCTCATATAGGTAAAGATCTATGTGTGACAACAGGATTAAAAGCTTTCGCTTAAGGGGTACCTGGGTGGTTCAGTCAGTTAATGGTCTGACTTTGGCTCAGGTCATGAATGCAGTGTCCTGGGGTGGAGTCCTGTGTCAAGCTCTGCTCTAAGCAGAAAATCTGCTTCTCTTTCTCCCTCTGCCCATCCCCCAGCTCGAACTCGCTTTCTTTCTTTCTTTCTTTCTTTCTTTCTTTCTTTCTTTCTTTCTCTCTAATAAGTAAATAAATAAAAATGCTTTCACTGAAGAAGGCAAGAAAATAAAAGCAGTCATATTCAAAATAAATAGAAGAGAGAAAATAATAATGAGAAGTAAAGACAAACATAACACAATAAAAAAGATAAAAGATGAAATAAGATGAAAAATGGACAAACATAAGCAAATCAATGAAGCAAAAATTTGGTTCTTGACAAGAAAAATAAAATTGATAATCTCTGGGGCGCCTGTGTGGCTCAGCGGGTTAAAGCCTCTGCCTTCGACTCCGGTCATGATCCCAGGGTTCTGGGATCGAGCCCCGCATCGGGCTCTCTGCTCAGCGGGAGCCTGCTTCCTCCTCTCTCTCTCTCTCTCTCTGCCTACTTGTGATCTCTCTCTGTCAAATAAATAAATAAAACTTTAAAAAAAAAAAAAGAAAAAAATTGATAATCTCTAACTAGACTCATCAAAATAGAAGAACACAAATAAAACAATATCAGAAACATAAACAATATCACGGGAAAAAATGACAGGGTTATAAATCCTATAAACAGTAAACAGATAATTGGAGAATATCATTATTATGGGTTTAATTATATCCTCTGAAAAGATATGCTAAGCCCTAACCCCTGCACCTGTGAATATGACCCTTTTGGAAATAAGGTCTCTGTAGATGCAGTCGAGTTGAGATGAGGCCATTAGAGGTGAGCTCTAATCCAATATGGGTGGCACCCTTATATGAAGAGGAAACTGTATGCAAAGACAGAGACACACATAAAGGATGCCATGTGATAACAGAGGCAGAAAGTGAGATAGACAACTGCAAGCCAAGTAATGCCAGGAAGCAATAGCCAAAGTGAAAAGCCAGGAAGAAGCAAAGAAAGATTCCACCCAAGTCTGAGGAAGCATACTGACACTTTGGTTTGGACTTCGGTCTTCCGGAACAGTGAGAGAATAAATTGTGATGGCTTTAAGCTGGTGAATTTGTGGTACTTTGTTATGGCAACCCTAGGAAATTAATACAACTGTGAAAAACACTAAAACTATACCTTTGACAATTTAAGCAAAGTCAACAAATTCCTTGAAAGATAATCAAAATTGACAGGAAACAGAATGTCTAAAGAGCCTCTATTAAAGAAATGGTAACCCTAATGAAACAGACTCTCCCAAAGAAAACTTCAGACACAAATTCTTTCTCTAGTGCTTTTGAGGAAACACTTCAGGAGTGAAAATTCAAATGCTACCCCACAAAATAGACAGATATTCAGAAAGATCCCAAATAAACACATAAAGCCAGTATTTCTCCAATACCATAAACAGAAAAAGATACTTAAACAAATTAGGGGTCTGGGTGGCTCAGCTAAGCATCCAACTCGTGATTTCAGCTCAGGACATGATCTCTGAGTCATGAGATGGGGCCCTGCCTTGGGCTGCTGGCTCAGCAGGAACTCTGTCTCTGTCCATTATCCTCTCCCTCTGCCCCTTCCCCAGCTCACATGTGCTCTCTCTCATAAATAAATATTTTTTTAAAATAAATAAATTAATTAAATATCCACCACGAACATTAATACACAATTTTTAACAAAATATTACAGAAGCAAATCTATCAACTTATGAAAAATGATAATAAATGATAATAAATGATAATGATCACATGGGAATTACCCAAAGAGTACAAGTTTTGTTTAACACTGAAAAATCATACTGCCATCTATCATATTAATGAATATAAAAGAATATCTATATAAACATCTCAAGAGATACAGAAAATTTATATAAGAAAATTCAATTTTCACTCATGGTAAAAGTCTCAATCAACAGGAATAGAACAGAATTTCCTCAACCTGATAGATCTCCAAAAACCTGCAGCAGACCTCACATATGAGTGGAAAACCTAAATACCTTTTTTTTGTAACACGGAAAACAAGACAAGGATGACTCTTATCACTCTCTCCAACATTGTACCAGAGGCCCTAAGCAGTAGGGAGAGCAAGAGGAAAAAATGAAGGAAAGGAAGTAAATCTTTCTATATCTTTTTTTTTAAGATTTCATTTACTTATTTATTTATTTGGGTACATTTACAACTCCATAAGAAGACAGACAAACCCAGTTTTATTTTTTTTTATTTTTTATTTTTTATAAACATATATTTTTATCCCCAGGGGTACAGGCAAACCCAGTTTTAAAAAAGATTGAACAGGGGTGCCTGGGTGGCTCAGCTGGTTAAGCATCTTCCTTCAGCTCAGGCCAAGATCCCCTGGTCCTGGAGTCCTGGATTCAAGCCCTGTGTCGGACTCCCTGCTCAGTGGGGAGCCTGCTTCTGCTGCTCCCCCTGCTTGTGTTCTCTCACTCTTTCTATCTCTGTAAAATAAATAAAATCTTCTTTAAAAAAATTTTTAAAAAGTAAAAAAGACTGAATGGACACTTCAATGGGCAAAAAAACTAAACAGACACTTCTCAAAAGAAAATACACAAATGGCCAATAAACACATGAGAAGGTGCTCAATGTTATTACTTTTCAGGAAAATGCAAACCTAAAAAACAATGAGATACCATTACATACACACCATAATGGCTAAGTTTTAATAAACAGACAATATCAAGAACTGGCAATGATATAGAACAACTAAAACTCTCATATGTTGCTACCAGGAATGCAAAACGTTGCAATCACTCTGGAAAACAAACTAGAAGTTTCTTATCAAATTAAACATGCACTTACTTTAGGACTCAGCTATCAAATTCATAGGTATTTAATAAACAAAAAGAAATGAAAACACCTGTCCACACTGAAACCTGCATGTAAGTACTGATGACAGGTTTTTTCACAATAGCCAAAAATAGGAAAGACATGAAATGTCCACAGGTGGATGAACAAATTGTGGTATATCAGTACAATGGGATACAACTCAGCAACATAAGGAACAAACTACTGACACATGAAAGAATACAGATTAATTTCAAAAACATGCTGAGCAAAAGAAGTCAGATACAAAAGAGTCCATGATTACAAAATTCCAGAAGGGGCAAAACTAATTCATAGTGACAGAAAGTGTAACACTGGTTGTCTGGGGCCAGGTGGATAGTGAGGGGGAATAAAGGAGCTTTTACAGGCAATAGAAATGTCCTGTATCTTTGACCTGATGGTGTTTCAGAAATGTATACATTTGCTAAAAACCCACCGACCTCACGACTTACAATGTGTGCGTTTTATTGCATGAAAGAATTACTAAATAAAGTTGATTTTTAAAATGTCGAGGGTAGGAGGCACCTGGGTGGCTCAGCCTATTAAGTGACCAACTCTTGGTTTTGGCTCAGTATCCTGAGATGGAGCCCGGGGTAGGGTTCTGCCCTCAGCATGGAGTCTGGTTGAGATTCTCTCTCCTCAACTTCTGCCCCTCCCACCTCTCACACTTTCTCTAAATAAATAAATAAATATGTACTTATAAAGTAAAACAAAACAAAATGTCAAGGTCAAGAAGACAAAGGAACCTGAGGAATTCTCCCAGATTAAAAAAGACGAAAGTGACATCAGAACTAAATGTATCCCATGATCCTGCACATTATCAGGACTGTTGACAAAATCTGAATATGGGTTATAGACAAAATCACAGTACTCGGGGCACCTGGGCAGCTCAGTGGGGTAAGCCTCTGTCTTTGGCTCAGGTCATGATCTCAGGGTTCTGGGATCGAGCCCCACATCTTCTCCCTCTCTCTCTCTGCCTGCCTCTCTGCCAGCTTGTGATCTCTGTACTTGTCAAATAAATAAATAAAATCTTTTTTAAAAAATCACAGTACTCTATCAATGCTAAATATCCTGATTTTGATAATTCCACCATGGTTATACAAGACAAAGTATTTGTTCTTATAAAATATTTAGACAAAGGGACATAAAATCCACAATTAATTATCAAATGGAACAGCAAGGGAGTAGGGGAGAGAGAACTGTAAAGCACAGAAAGAACAAAATATTAACAAATAGTAACTATATGAGAGTTTTTATACTATTGTTTCAACTATTAAGGAGGAATGAAATTATAGCAAAGTAAAAACATTTTAATGCAAGATGATTATCTAGATGGGGGAAGGGAGGCAAAATAACTTTTTTAATTCTTAATTGTGCCATCTCTCAAACCTGGAGGCTACTGAAATTACTTATCCAATCTATTCTATTAATAAGGAAAAGACCCAGGCTATTAATAAGAAAAAGAACAGGCTACCAGAGTTGTCTAAGTGGTTCTATGGGTGGTTTAGGGAGAGAGAAAGGGAATTTCTCAGGGCCATTAAAGAGAGGGGAAACCTCTCCAAAGATAAAAGCATGCACTCTCCCTCAGGAAGACAGATGGCATCTAATCTCTTAAATCATAGTCCAAAAGAACATTTCCTTCCTTTTCCTACTCATCTCTGTTTCCCCAGTAAACTAAGTCTTACTAGCAAAAACATTAGTATGTAAGTATTCACAGATTATCACAGAAACAAACAAACAAATGACAGGTTCCATTGCACCTTTTCTTCTTATACCTATTGAAGTAGGCAGAGAAAACGTCATGAATTCTCTCCTCACAGATACAATTGTAGGTCTTAGAGCACTCAATAGTTGCTGTTCTTGTTGAGCTTAAAAATGCACATTGTCCTCTTCCAGAAGAACTCATGAATGTATAGTTACTGTAGAATAGAAAACACACATGGTTAGCTGTTTAGGGATGTCTAGGTGGCTCAGTCAGTTAAGCGTGTGCCCTCGGCTCAGGTGTGATAGGTTCCCTGCTCAGTGGACAGCCTGCTTCTCTCTCTTTCTCCCTTTCTCACTCACTCTTGCTGTATCTCTAAATAAAATCTTTAAAAAAACTAAAACCGGGGCGCCTGGGTGGCTCAGGTCATGATCCTGGAGTCCTGGGATCAAGCCCCGCATCGGGCTCTCTGCTCGGCAGGGAGCCTGCTTCCTCCTCTCTCTCTGCCTGTCTCTCTGCCTACTTGTGATCTCTGTCTGTCAAATAAATAAAATCTTTAAAAAATAAAAAAACTAAAACCTTCTTGAATAAATTTATGAGCTGGCAAGAAGCAAATTCATGCTCAGGCTGAGGTTAAGTAAAGGTGGGAACCCAGAAGTGTAAGTGAAGGACTGAAGTCATTTTTTCCCTTCATTTATACGCTAGATTAAATATGAATTCCACTCAGATTTCCATACGGAAGATGACCTACAAAGAGTTGAGACCCTGAAAATGTATCTTTAGCATACACGACCCTTGAAAATTCTTGAACCTTGGACTTAAGCAGAAGAGAAAATGAATAATCCCACCTAAGAATCCAAAATTACCAACTATCCCACATGCAATTTGTATTTGCTCTATTATTTGAATATCCAAATCTCCTACAGAAATAGATAGGTAGATAGATAGATGATAGATAGATAGATAGATAGATAAGATAAATGAAACTAGGTAGCTTGGGAGGCATGGGCAGAAAGCATGAGATGTGTTCAATATGTAACAGATGAGGAAGTGAGACGTGTCAGGTATAGATACTGTAAGGAGAGCATGTGCTTGCTGAACACAGGAAAAGAAGAAAGAACCAAGCAGCACTACATGTCTCACTCAAAATACACATTATACACATAGGAACATCCGTGAGGTCTAACTTCACCTCTTACTGGTGACACTCATACTAGCCCTCTGCCTAACAAACTAAAAAAAAAAAAAAAAAAAAAAAAAAAAAATCCTTAGCTTGTTCATCAGGATCACTGAAAAGCTGCAGCTGTCCCCACCCTTACATGCCCCCACATCTCCCTACTAGAGCAAATGTGCATGCTAGTCATAGAACCCCATTGCTCAAACTCAAGTGATAGCCTAGAAACCACACCACTGTCAGGCAAGGGGGATGCAGAAGAGTCAGGCCATCTGAAGACTATGTAACCAGGATTCAGGTGATCTTTTCACCCATTTGCTCCTTATCCTGAGTGTGATGACTGATGCTATCCCAACCCATTCTGATAAGCTATCCCATTTCTTTCCCCTTGCATCAGGCTACTTGCTCTAAGTTGATTTAATTAACTATATGATTTGAGCATCTTAATTTGGCCTGGCGTTTCTGTTCTGGGCCTCTGAGTTGTTTTCCTGGAAGTGACTCACAGGCCAGGACTGCATCAAGATAACTTCCTGCATGACAACTCTTGTAAGTTTGCTGCCACCTTCATCTCGGTCCTCAAATAATTCCCACAGCAGCTCAAAAAGAAAAAAATCCCTAAACACTACAAAGAAAATGACACCAGGTATAAAAGCCAGCAGAAACCATAGAGCAGACCCACAAAACTTCAAAGATTAGAATTATCAGATACCAGATTTAAAATAAGTACGTTTGATATCTTTCAAGAAATAAAAGACACCTTGAAAATGTAACTAGCAAGATTTAAAAACTTAAACCAGAATCCCTAGAAATAAAAAGTATAAAAGTTAAGATTTTTAAAAAATCATTGAACACTCTAACAGAATATTATAACTAAATGGAAACCCAAGAGTTTACAAAATGCTGCACTTCAGAATAAAACTATGGGGATGCGTGGATGGCTCAGCTGGACAGCAGGTGACTCTTGATCTCAAGGTCATAACTTTGAGCCCCACACTGGGTGTAGTGATTAGCTAAACAAACAGAGAAACAAACCACAAAACAAAAAAAACTATAGTGAAGGCATATGTATGTATGTGTGTGAACACACACTTATAAGTAATATAAACTAGTAATATACAGATTGTATGACGGTGTTATGCCCTGATAAACCCCAAACAAATTAAAAATACCGTAAGTCAAAAACACATGTAATAAACCCACCTTACTAGCTTAGCCTACTGTACCTTAAATATGATCAGAACACTTGTGTTAGCCTATAATTAGGCAAAATCATCTCACACAAAGCCCATTTTATAATAACGTACTGAGTATCTCATGTGATTTACTGAATACTACACTGAAAGTGAAAACCAGAGTGGCTGAATGGGTATAGGATGGTTTTAAGTGTACTGGGCTGCTGATCCTCGTGATCATGTGGCTCCCCGTGAGCTCCAGCTGCCACCACCCAGCATCACAACAGAAGATCATACCGCACATCAACCCAAAGAAAGATCAAATTAAAAATTCAAAGTACAGTTTCTACTGAATGCATACTGACTTCACTATTGTAAATTAGAAAAACTGTAAGTCAAGCCATTGTTAGTTAGGGACCATCTATAAAGAAGTTTCAAATGAACTTTAGGGATCCTAAAGTTCTTAATTTGTAACTGTGGGAGGGATCACTATAGCTGAGTCAGGATGGTCCAATACCATCATATCACTTTATTATTTGGGTTTGGTTTGTGAACCTCATAAGGCATACTTCTGAGCATGTGTTTAGCATCAAAATTTTGTTCATAATTTGTACATTTCTCTTTCTTTTTCATTATACTTCCTAAAACATTTTCTTCATCATTCTATTTATTCTTACCAATGACCTCTGTGTGAAAACCATGTGATATAAGAGATTCTTTTTAGATACAGTCTTCCCGACCCCAGCACAAACGTTTGGAGCCTGAATGCATTCCAGAGACTTACATCCCAAAAGGTGGGCCAGTGTTAATCCATTTCCATTTTTGTTCTCTGTCATCATATGATAATCCAATCCAGTAGTTATTCCTATAAGTTTGGGATTGAATAAAGACCTGTAAGGAAACAAAACATATCATGTGACTAGCCCCATCTGTTAGCTGAATGAAAAGGAGGAAGGTGAAGGTCCCAGCTGTTTCTTGGGACAGTACTCTGCTACACACCACACCACCCTTCATATCTACTTCCTAGAAAACCTTCCCTCCCCTCCACCACCCTCGTGCCTTTTTTTCCGAAGTAAGTTTTTCCTCAAAGATTATTTACTTAATGTTAAAAATGCCTGCCACTCTCATGGATTATTTAAAATATAAAAAAATTTTAAATCTAAGTATCTAACATTAGATTTGTTAAATAATGTCTGTCACTATAAAACTACCCAAAATCATGCTCCAGAAAAATATTTAATGGTATGGAAAGTAATCATTACTTATTGTTTTTTGGGTTTTTTTTTAAGATTTTATATATTTGTCATAGAGAGAGCACAAGCAGGCAGAGTGGCAGGCAGAGGCAGAGAGAGAAGCAGGCTCCCTGCTGGACAAGGAGCCCGATGTGGGACTCGATCCCAGGACCCTGGGATTATGACCTGAGCCGAAGGCAGCAGCTTAACTGACTGAGCCACCCAGGTGTCCTGATCATTACTTATTATTAATGAAAATAGTAATCTTCACAACAAATTTATTAAAATAACAACTATATGTGGGAAGTTGTGCACCAAAACCCTCAGCCTCACAGGAGAAAGTTTTGCTGTAGTTTAGTAGTTGGAAGGGGTGAAGGGAAAAGGGACAGTATTTGGAAATATTTCCTATGTCAAAAAATGTAATATGGCAAAGTGACATTTTACATAATGTCTAACTAAATGACTGAAGATATTTTAAAATATAGGTTTAAATTAAGTAAATTTTACTGCAACAAACATTACTTTATGACTTGATATCATAAATTTTTTATGCTATGATGATAAAACATCTATTATATTTGCATATAAATGTGCTGTTTTCGTAAGAGATAATTAGAGGTATAGGCTGATCTTTGAAAAATATTTCTCTGTAAAAAACATTTTGTGTGTGTGGATAGTTTTTAGTAGTAATAAATTTAAAAGATAATTTTGATATTGTTGTCTATTTTCTTTTGCAATTCCTTTTGAAAGATATACATCACTATACAATATATTAGAATACTGATCAAGAAAATGTTACCTATAAATGTCATGAAAATCACCACGAGGTTAATTTGTAAAACTGTTATCACTTTTATATTCCTCATTATTATCTCCTTTTTGCAGATGGAAAAACTGAGATCCAGAGGTTAAGTAATTCACCCAAGGTCACCCAGGTAATAGGTGGCAGAACCAGATTTGCAGGATCCCAGGCAATCTGGCTCCTGGATTCCTAACAGCACCTAGTGGATTAGGTTCCTCCAGGTTCTTAGTTGCCACCCTGCAAGGGTAAGTAACCACTGCCTCCAGGCTATAAATACTAAAGGGTTAAGGGCTCCATCAGAAGGAGAGGCATACTTTTCAGTGAGTTGTTGTCCTGCACACACCTTACAAAAGGAAATAAATGCAAAGACCCAAACTGAATCTTCAAGGGGGTTTCCATTTTGGAAATAATAATGGTCATCATGATAAATAATATATACTGGATGCTTAGAAAGTAGCAAGATTATATATGCTTATCAGTAGGCAGGGTTTTCTAGAACCCTTACCTTTCTCACCTACATAATTTTTGCTGACTCAACAGATACAACACAGAGAATAACTGAAGGTGCCTCTTTGTGGACTTCCCCATCCTCACTATCTTGGACCCAAGCATGAGAGACATAGTTAGGAAAATAAAAGTGGATGTAACAGTCCATGATACCAGTTCATCTTCATCACTTATCTTCAAAAGGGATGAATTATAACTTTGGCAAGTCTGTTTACATCTGCTCCAGTTTTTACTTTCAGGAATAAAATAATAACACTTTATTCCATAACAGGACCAGCAGTTTCCATAGAATTTGCCTACAACATATAAGGTGAAACATTATTTGGTATTCTGTTAAATAATGCAATATACTTATCAGCCCTCCATAATTAAATAAAATCTAATAAATAAATCTAAATAGCTATCAATAATGATAATATCAGGTTCACCAAGATTCTAGAATGCCAAGTGATATCTCTAATACTCATTGCAGCATCATTTACAACAGCTAAGATATGGAAACAACCCAAGAATCCATTGATAGATGAGTAGATAAAGAAAATGTGGTTATATACATATAAATACTACTCATCCTTATAAAGAAGGAAATCTTGTCATATTTAACAGCATGGATTAACCTTGAGGATATTATACTAAGTGAAATAAGCCAGTCACAGAGGACAAATACTGGGAGACTCCACTTATATGAGACACAAAAAATTGTCAAATTCAGAAAAACAGAGAGTGAAGGGTGATTGCCAGTGGCTAGGGGAGGTGGAAATAAGGAGCTTTTGTTCATGGGTATATAGCTTCAGTTATGCAAAATGAGTAAGTTCTAAAGTCTGGTGTACAATATAGGGCCTATGGTTAACAATACTGAATTGTTACTTAAAAACTTGTTAAAAGGGTAGATGTCATGTTAAGTGCTCTTAACCACTCCCCAAGAAAAAGTGACATGGGAAAACTTTTGGAGATACTGGACATGTCTACTACCCTAATTGTGGATGATTTTATAGAAACATACATATGTCCAAACTTGTCAAATTATATACATTAGATATGAGCAATTTTTCACACATTCATCATACCTAAATAAAACTGCTTTTTAAATAATAAAAGTAAATTTTTAAAAAGATTCTGGGATGCCTTGTAAATAAAAGAAACACAATTTTTTGGAATTTTTCTTTTCCTCACACATTTTATAATATACCAAATTTTTAAAGTACTATTATTTCTTTAATAACAGAAAATATAAATTCCTGCTGCCATGTCTAAAAGATATTAAGTAAGCAAAATTGTTTTGCAAACTCCAAATCCTAAACAAATATTTAATACTTATTGATTAACTGGGTCAGTTTGTTCCATCATTTACATAACAGATTGTATTGTATGAGATTTAATATTCTTATCTGTTAGATGTTTTTAAGGGTGTTATCACACAGTTATACAAACATCAACACCTTGGCAAAACTTGAAGTACTACAGAGAGTGTATAGACCCAACATGTGAGGTCAATGCAGAATGGAAACACACACACAATTACCTTTATGAGAACATCCAAACAAAAGGCCTTGCACCCATTTTAGCCTAAATATATTTTTAGTAATAGCCTCCATTTTTTATGTGAACCACAAAGTGGAGTGTCTAATTTGCCCCCAGATCCAAAATGATCCACGTTTTCATGGAAGCTGACATATTATTTCATCTTCTAGGTGAAATCCAATAGGAATGTAGGAACTTCCACTGAATTTGGGGAGATACAGAACTCTATTAATCCCAACACAACTCCTGGGTCCTCAGTCTCACATGTTACACGGGCAAATCCAAACACTCATATTACAGCTTGAAGTACAAATGAAAAGATGTCTAGTAGACCTAGATCACTAGCATATCATAAGCCTGCCTATTAGGCCTCAAAGCTTCTGGAAGGGGAAGAAATAATGGCAAATCTTGCAATCTTTCATTCAAGATGCCCTTCATACCTTTATTTTCTCTCTGACATGTCCTATTTATAAAGAGTAAATCCTGTTTCTTTTTTTGCTGAAGCAAGTCATTTTTGAGAATGTTATATTCTGAAGTCTTATATGTCAAAAGTTTCTCCTTTAAGTAGCTGTCATTTTGCAAAATGTGGTGCTCTTGAGTCAGGTTTCCTATCATTTCCCTCTGCCGACGGTTTTCTTGAGTATACTGAAAAACTAAAGTTAATAACATAGATATAATACAAAAGTACTCATAATGCTTGAATATTAAAATTTAAGACAAAAGAAAAGATCTCACTTTGACAACCAACCCATTTCATTACTTTAAATGGTTAATGTGACATTTAGAAAGTAACACCTCAATAAACTAACCATACAAATGGAAACATCAAACTTCCTGCTATTAGCAACTTGCACATAGAATAAATAAAATAAGATATCTGAATAAAATCATGATGGCAACACCTTACCATTCAGTTCAGTTTCTTTTTTTTTTTTTTAAGATTTTATTTATTCATTTGACAGACAGAGATCACAAGTAGGCAGAGAGGCAGGCAGAGAGGAGGAAGCAGGTTCCCTGCTGAGCAGAAAGCCCAAAGTGGGACTTGATCCCCGGACCCTGGGATCATGACCTGAGTCGAAAGCAGAGGCTTTAACTCACTGAGCCACCCAGGTGCCCCCAGTTCAGTTTCGTTGAAACAGTCAGCACATAATTTTAAATAGGTACCAGAGTAAAATCCAATCAGACAACACTTAGCAACACATCACCTGAGCATGAAAATTTGCACTAAGAAACATAAAGTAACAGCACCATTATTATTGGAGTAGATCGAATATCCACAGGAGAAAAGAGAGGAAGACGTAAATATGTACATTTATCTGAGTGTCACATGTTAGTGATTTTCTCTAAAGATGTCAAGAAATCCAAATAAAAGATAAAAGTTGAACTCAAGATCATCTAATATCCACATAAAAAATCAGTATTTTTACTAAACTATATCCTCATTACATAACGGGAAAAAATGAAGAGAAAGTCATACTTTATTTGCAACAGTTGTTTTATGGGAATATGTATCTAAGATTCACAATGGTTAAACTCAGAAGGCATGAGGAAGTTCTGTATCTGAAAGAATGCGATATATCATACAGCTCATTAAACTACACAGCCATTGGAAGAGCTAAGCACAATGAAAATGACACTGTGACATATGTGGGACATTCCCTAATGATAGCCAGGGAACAATTAATGAAGCACACTTAATATTTGTGTAAATAGTGGTCACTATTACTCAAACTTGAAGCATGTATTTTAATTACTCACGCTTTGTCCCCAACACAGCAACTGTCGCCAATAGTAGTAAACACAGGATCCCAAGAATTACTGCAATGAGATACCAGGGCACTGAAAACCCTTTAAATAAAGAAGAAAGATAATCATCAGGAAGTGTCTTGCTCACTGCTAACCTTAACCTGGGATACTATCTGAAACAAAGAGACAATCTTATCTAAAAATTTTAGAAAAATGTATCATACAAATTGATTTAATTTTTGACCTAGGAACTACAGTTTTTAAGGTCTCAGATTTCTGATGATATACACCATTGTATAAATCCTACACAAAAGAACAGTCCTCTAGGATCTTAAAAGCACTTCCCCTACAGATGGCATAACATATAGAGTTGTCCAATCACTAGACTGTATACCCGAAACTCACATACATTGTTATGTCAACTATAATTCAATTTAAAAAATTTCAAAAAATTAAGAAAAAAGCAGAGGGCAACAAATATAATAAAAATGTATAAGAATCCACACTGACATGTATACTCCTTCATGTAACCACAACAAATGATGAAAAGGAAGGATAAAGCAGTCATTTGAGGAATTGATAGCCAACAGAGTATATTATGAGGCTGGAAATGTGATGAGGGTCCATTCTTAAAAGAGTTTCTAGAAATCAACTGTTCTTTTTTTTTCATCAGTTCTATTTTTCCCTAGACAATATCACCTTTATCCTCCTTTTGAGGCCCTGTGTCTAAGAATTCTATCTCCATCACTAATTAAGACAGTAAAAATTATTCTCAATTTAGAGTCCATAACAATATTTGAAGGTAGAAGGTAAGAACAGAAAAAAGAACAGAAGGGGCGCCTGGGTTGCTCAGTTAGTTAAGCATCTGACTCCAGCTCAGGTCATGATCCCAGGGTCCTAGGAAGGAGCCCCCCACATCGGGCTCTCTGCTCAATGGGGAGTCTGCTTCTCCCTCTCCCTCTGCCTGTCCCTCCCCTGCTAATGTGCTCTCTCTGTCAAATAAATAAATAAATAAACAATAAAGACAGCAGCAAAAAGTAAATGCTCCTTTGGAATAACTTTCTGTTTCTCCATTGCTAATTAAGGATTGGTAAATATTGGGGCACCTGGGTGGATCAGTCAGTTAAGCATCTGCTTTCAGCTCAGGTCATGATCCCAGGGTCCTGGGACTGAGTTCTGCATCAGGCCTCTTGCTCACTGGGGAGCCTGCTTCTTCCTCTGCCTGCCGCTCCCCCTGCTTCTGCTCTCTCTCTCTCTCTCTTTCTCTCTCCCTCTCTTTCTCTGACAAATATATAAATAAAATCTGAAAAAAAAATTTTAAATATAAAGAAAAAATAAGATTGGTAAATATTTAAGACACCTAAAAATTTTTGTCTGAATAAAAACATTGTTTCTAACAAATATTTTCATTTCTCAAACATTCTCTAAGAGCTGTATTTCTCTAGGAAATGCAGTGCTCTCTTGAGACTCCAATCTGTCCTTTACATTTTAAAGCCCTCACAAATTCCTCTTAACCAAATCTGAATAAAAACACTATTAGCTTTGCAAATTTGGAACAATTTGTTCCAAACTTTAAAAAAAAAAAAAAAAATGGGCGCCTGGGTGGCTCAGTGGGTTAAGCCTCTGCCTTCGGCTCAGGTCATGATCTCAGGGTCCTGGGATCGAGGCCCGCATCGGGCTCTCTGCTCAGCGGGGAGCCTGCTTCCCCCTCTCTCTCTCTCTGCCTGCCTCTCTGTCTACTTGTGATCTCTCTCTGTCAAAAAAAAAAAAAAAAAAAAAAGAAGAAGACTTGTTCTGCTCTCTACACCATTATGGTTTCTTATTACCATTTGACAACCTGAAGGACAGACAGAAACTTTTTTTCAAATGTCAAAGTTTGACAATCCGTAAGAGATGCTTAAGACATACCTTTGCCATCAGTGTTCCCAGACTTTTGATTCCCATCTGGCCTCAATCTATTTGGTGACTCTGAAGGAGACTGAAGAAATCTCAGGGTAGAATAAATCACTTGCTGATTGCTCATATCTACAGTAAGAAGGGAACTATGTTTTGCATTAAAACCTCACAAAAGGATGATTTCTGTCAAAAGAACAATTAAAATGTCGGGCTGTAGAAATATACCGGGGACATTCATAGAGGTCTGTGTGTGTATGTGTGAATGTGGGTTTAACTCCTTCAAGTGCATAAAGCACGTGGACTGAGCCTGAATTATATAAGAAATGGAAAACCCCGTAATATTTCTGTTAAAATACTCCTAGTGATTACTGCCAAAATTATTAGAATATGCAGAAAGAATTTTCTTTTTTTAATCTCCCAATAGATTGAATAGGTTGGGTCCTATTCACCCAGCCAATTTAGCTCAAAATGTTCAACATACATATAAAAATGTTGGGCAAAATTGTCACCAGTATAAATTACTAAGACATTTTAAAACTATCAATTCAAAAAATGAAAATTCTGTTTCTGAAATTCTGAAAAAATATAAATATCTTGCCTTTAAAAGGCCTTAATACACATGTTCATATCTACATATAAATATTTAAAAGTTCTTGCATTCTTTTCAATTATGACATGAGTCTACCAGAGCGTTTCTCAACGTACAATCCATACACCATCTGCAAAAGAATTATTAAAGGTTAACATCACAGATTGGCCAACAATCCAGACTCCAGTGCCCTGTGCAAGATGTGCTGAGAAAAATCTCTCAATTGAAGCACAGTTGCCCATATTTTTAATCTCAAAAGATTCCGTTTGTATTTGAAATTTAGACATAATTTTCTAGTGTAAGATGTTGCAAGAGAAGCCTCTGTGAAAATAAAATTGTCAGCAGGCAGTCATTGGTTAATATCCATAAAGGATTCAATCTCTTAATGGATATCAATATAAAAAAATTACTAAATAGTAAACCTTTAAAATTTACCTTGATTCTTTTATGAGTCGGTGTGAAAAGAAACAGAAAATATGGAAAACAAATTGCACATGTAACTATATTCTCTTTAAATTTATTAATTTACAAAATGTCCTAAACTTAACCACATTTTCCCTAATTTCGTAAGGAAAGGAGTCTTTTCTATTACACAGTTTTTAGGGCGGATAATATGTACATCATTCAGACACAAAGCAAGAGTCACAATGTATCGAGAAAAAGAAAATAACCTCCCATGAATGTTGCACTACAGTTTTCACATGCTTAAGAGTTAATGCAGGTCTAATGCGATCAGTCCCCTATTCACGCCAAGCCATTTATAATAAAATGTTACCTTCCTAGAATCTTTCTTTCCGCAGTATCTCTTCCTTATCAGTGGCACTAGTAGGACACTCAGATAACAAAGATCGTCTCTGAAGGGTACTCCTACTCAGAAATTTACTGCCCCTCCTCTTGACCAAAGTGCTGAAAGGAAACTGTACGCAAAGGCTGCTGTTGAGGTGCATCTTCCTCCATTTCTGCTAACCAACCACTTCATACACTTTGCAAAATAACATTCAAAATCATATTTGAGGACTGAAAATATAAAAAACACAGCTTTGAAAAAAAATAAGAACCAATATTGTCAAAAAAACTCACATATTTAAAAGAAACTACTAGCAAAACAAAATATTAAAATGTTTATGTATAAGTATACATATACCTAAGAAATAGCATAACTAAATTCTTGAAGTCTTAAAGAGTCTGTTAGAAACTTTCTCTTGCATGCTGCTATTTGAAAAAAAAAGAGGGGGGGCTCCCATTTATGTGAACTACAGGTAAATGTATTTTAGAAATAATTTTACAGGGGCGCCTGGGTAGCTCAGTGGGTTAAGCCTCTGCATCCGGCTCAGATCATGATCTCAGGGTCCTGGGACTGGCTCTCTGCTCAGCAGGGAGCCTGCTTTCCCCTCTCTCCCTTTGCCTGCCTCTCTGCTTACTTGTGATCTCTGTCTGTCAAATAAATAAATAAAATCTTTTTTTAAAAAAAAGAAAGAAACTATTTTACAACATCCATAATTCCACTATAAAAAATTTTGGTGTATATTCTTCCCATTTTTTATCCACACATTATGATTACTATGAAAATTGGCATTATTCCATACATAATTTTTATTATTATTTTTAACAAATGTTTCTTCACTTAAAAAATATCAAAAATGTTATTTAAAAACCCATATATAGTTATTACCCATATAGATTATGCCACAATTTATTTAAGCCATCCTCTACTGTTGAACATTTGGGTTGTTTTCCAATTTATTCCTAGTATAAAAAATATTTGCCCTTACATTACAAGAATATCACTCACAAATAATGCTGTCTGAGGAAAAATGTTTAAATATGAAATTAGGGGATCAATACATGAAAGCACTTTGACACATACTGCCCAATGCCTTCCAGAGAAGCTGCTCCCATTTATATACCACCAGTGGTATGTGAAAATGCTCACGTTTGATTTTTTTCAAGAGATGTTGCTGAATTATTCCTTGAGTTTTGTGCATGAATCTTACTTCACGAAGACCTACAAACTTCCAGCTGAAAGAAATGCACTTCTGTAACTGTTTCTATGAGCCAGACCTTACCCGAACCTCACTAAAGTTCATTTTCATTTAATATGGCTTGTCAGTCTTCTGACATACAGGTCTATGAAACCAACTGAAGCTGTTCTTCGAAGGAGATGATTATGGTTAATATGGACTATAGCAGAAGAGGAGGGAGGTCATGCAGAGACAGCTCACCCTTACTTCACCAGACTCTGACCAAGCTCCTTACTCATTCTTTTCTTTCCTTACCAAACTCCAGCTGCAACTAAACCATCATACTTCGGATGGATTTCCCATTCTTCAGTTTGCTCATGCATCCCCCCTCTCTTACAAACCACTGTACAAACACAGCTACTGAGTGTTCTGACCACTAGGACCAGGCTAGGTTACCCTGCTGTGGTTTGGCCCTCAGCTGATGCCCTTCAGTCCCCAAAGCAACCTTTTTTTTTTTTTTTTTTTTAAGATTTTATTTATTTATTGGGCAGAGAGAAATCACAAGTAGGCAGAGAGGCAGGCGGGGGGTGTGGGGAGCAGACTCCCCACCAAGCAGAGAGCCAGATTCAGGGCTCGATCCCAGGACCCCGAGATCATGACCTGAGCGGAAGGCAGAGGCTTAACCCACGGAGCCACC
Source organism: Mustela nivalis (assembly GCF_964662115.1). Classification (NCBI taxonomy): domain Eukaryota; kingdom Metazoa; phylum Chordata; class Mammalia; order Carnivora; family Mustelidae; genus Mustela; species Mustela nivalis. The sequence goes on from NC_139026.1 coordinate 54,098,433, forward strand.
CAGGCGCCCCCGACACACACAAAGCGACCTTAATCTCTGATCACCACTTTGTCTTCATGTGCAGGCAGTCAGCTGAAATACCTCCCAGACGCTAATTTAATTCAATAATATAAGCAGAGCTTCATGGGTTGGATCTGGACACCTCAAGAATACCAGCTGCTGGACATTTTTTTTTCTTTACTCCAATCCTGGATTGGCTTTGTTAATCTCAAAACAGAGAAAGATCCTAGCCCTCTATCCTAATGCCGAATATAAATAAATTGATAGATGATAGATAGACAGACAGATGATAGGTAGATAAAACAACTGCTGAGAGAATCAGGGAGTAGGGATGTGAGCAGTATTAATGGTGATCGGAAAGGTGGCAGAGAGAGACATTGTCATTTATTGAAGGACCCACTGTATGTATAACCTTATCAAAACCTCCCCACGCTGATAGTTATTTAGTATTGCCCCCATTTTATATATGAAGAAACTAATGTTAAGAAGTTCATTGACGGGGCGCCTGGGTGGCTCAGTGGGTTGAGCCGCTGCCTTCGGCTCGGGTCATGATCTCAGAGTCCTGGGATCGAGTCCCGCATCGGGCTCTCTGCTCGGTAGAGAGCCTGCTTCCCTCTCTCTCTCTCTTTGGCTGCCTCTCTGTCTACTTGTGATTTCTCTCTGTCAAATTAATAAATAAAATCTTTAAAAAAAAAAAATGCTCTTTAAAAAAAAAAAAAAAGAAGTTCATTGACTTGCCCAAAGACATATTATTGCTAGTTCTTTTTTTTTTTTAATTTAAAATTCTTTTTTTGTTTTTTAAAGATTTTATTTATTTATTTGACAGAGAGAAATCACAAGTAGAGGGAGAGGCAAGCAGAGAGAGAGAGAGAGGGAAGCAGGCTCCCCGCTGAGCAGGGAGCCCGATGTGGGACTCGATCCCAGGACTCTGAGATCATGACCTGAGCCGAAGGCAGCGGCTTAACCCACTGAGCCACCCAGGCGCCCTTATTGCTAGTTCTTGATCCATGTTTAAATCAGGCTCATTAAATATTGAGTATTATTGAGGTCCAAGGTTCAAATCTTCCCTAGATGTAAAAATGTCAACAAGTCACTCCCGATTGAGACCCCTTCCTCATGTGTTCAATAAGAATATCACTCACTTCATAAGCTTGGGAGAATTCAATGAGAGTAGCAGCAGATAGGATTTCTCAGACTTCAAAATACACAAATATTCATTTTTTTCCCTCTTTCTCCCAAGGTTCTATAAATAGTGCAAGTGCTAGGACAGCAAAGTAGAAATCCTGACAGGCTGAGCTGGTTTCTCTGTCCTCATGTCAGGCTTGGAAGAGAGGGGTGGGGAGGGGCAGGGGGCACATGAATACAGTTGAGGAGCTGGAAATATGTGGCAGCATAGTGCCACCTTCATTCTGTGACCTCAGACCCCGTTACTCACACCTTACTGTCCCATGCAGTCACTAGTAATGCTGAGCCTTTATTCTGTTTTGATTTCCATCCTCAGAGCTGATGGGAGCGAGGGAGTCAGTTCCCATGACGCACGCTGGCCAGGTACAGAACACTGTTTTACGCCACCATAGCTGTCTATCCTCTGTAAGCTGAATACCACATCTGTCTGGTTTATTCGTAACTGCAGCCCAGACAAGACATGGGATGCTGACATGTGCACTCAATGAACAAGATGGAGCAAGTGAAGAGGGATTGGTTTCACTCTTATGTAGACCATAAGGAATAGCACAGAGGACCACAGAGGAAGGGAGGGAAAACTGAATGGGAAGAAATCAGAGAATGAGACAACCCGTGAGAGACTCTGGACACACGGAAACAAACTGAGAGTTACAGGGAGGAGTGGAGGTGGAGGGACGGGGTGCCCAGGTGATGGGTATTAAAGAAGGCATGTGTTGGGTTGAGCCCTGGTTGTTATACCCAACTAATGAATTGTTGAACACTACATCAAAAACTAATGGAACACTTACTATATGCTGGCTAACTGAACATAATAAAAGTAAAATGAAATAAACTATAATTTCTGAAATTTTTAAAAAAAAGGAACTGACTAGAAAATCTGATTTTTCAGTTTTAGAGAAAAGCAATGGAGATGAATGATTGGGTAAGCAAATTGTGTAGCAGCTCCCTCCAAGCTCTAGTTATTTGGTTTCTTTGTTACTAATCTCGAATTTCTGAAGAGGCAAAACTCTTCTTAAAGAAGACAAGCAGCATCAGATAGTGGTTGCACTGACTTCAGATGGCACTAACTGAAACTCCTAGCATGGCCCTTTGATCAGAGCAGCACAAAATGGGAAGCACCAAACTTCATCTGAAAAACCACTGGTGAAACAGAAAGATGAAAAATTTGAAAAATATTTTCAATGTTCCTGTACTTCGTCTAAATTCACTTATGTGCAAGACACACATAACACATACACACTACGAATATATAAAGCATGTAGTTATTTACTTCCTAGCTGTTTTGCTGTAAAAGCCTGTTTTCATTTGGGAAACCACACATTGTACCCCAACCATTATTGACCAATTATTAACGTTGTCAACTAGCTTAGCTCACAGCTTCTAGTCACACCTTCAAACTTTCTGGTAACACCTCAAACCTCAGTGGCTTATCACTTCACAGCAGCATGCTGTTCTTCCACTTCAGACCAAAGTGAAAGATATCTAGAGGCAACATCAGCCTCTACGGAAGCATGGTCTGCATCCCTCTAAGAGGAGTACCTCACCTCACCAGGTTCCCACCTCCACAGTTAGACTTCATACCTAAACTTTAGGGCACTGAGCAATGCTATTTCTCTGGCCTTTGATGTAAAAACTCAAAAGACCTCATTTGAGGTTTCTTGTTCCTCTAACTAGCTACCTCATCTGCACTTGTCTTTACAATAAAATCGGCTCTAATGTTCTGGAGGTAAAATCCTTTATAAGGGCCCGACTTCCCTCTAGCAGTCTATCAAACAATACCCATCCTTCCTCCAATTTCTAAATAACTAAATGAGAAGACCAACTCAGGAAATAAGCTTGAAAAAATTATGGCAAAAAAAGGACTTCAGGGGCCACATGGACTCTCTGCCACTAAAGGTAACCTGTCTACTCACAGGTGGAAAAGGAAAGTTAAGTCTGCAAAGTAGGGGCATAATTGAGATTTCTGATGTTTCAGTTAGTGTTCCCTCCACTATTTTACATGGTTTAGACTCTGAACTTACCCTCAAATCATTCATTTACCTGTTGTTTATTTTTTCATTAAATTTTGTGGACATTCTATTCTAGCTCATTACCATATGATAGGAAGCCAATTATTAAAATAATCAAAAAACTTGATGATCACCCAAAACCTACACATAGATTTTTACAGGAGCTTTATATAATTGCCAAAACCTGGAAGCAACCAAGATGTCTTTTACTAGATACGTGGATAAGCAGAGGTCCACCCAAGCAATGGAATATTACTCAGTACTAAGAAGAAATGAGCTATCAAGTCATAAAAGACATGAAGGAAATTTAAATATGTAAGTGAAAGAAGTAAAAGAAGTCAATCTGAAAAGGCTATATATTGTATAACTCCAACTATATGACATTATGGGAAAAAAACTGTGGAGACAATACAAAGAGTAGCAGTGATGCTAAGGGTTGGTGATGAGGGTAGGGAGATATGGATAGAGCGCAGAGGAGTTTTAGGGTGGTGAAAATACTAGCTGTGATACTATAAAAAAGGATATATGTCACTATACATTGGCCTAAACCCACAGAACAAACACTGCCAAGAGCGAACCCTAATGGAAACTCTGGGCTTTAGGCAATGATGTGTCAATGGAGGCTCATCAAATACAACAAATGTACTATTCTGGTGGAGGCTAAGCACGTGTGCAGGCTGGAATATATGGGAAATCTCTGTACCTTCCTCTCCTTTCTCTGTGAACCTAAAATTGCTTCCAAGAAAGTCTTTTAAAAAACTACAGGAATCAGTACTTGAACTTACAGCACAATCCATGTTCACAAGTCTCATATATTTCAAAACAGAATAATCTAATAACAGGATATACAAAATAAAGAATCTCAGCTATCATTCAATTTATATTAAAACTGCCCATATGAATATAAACCCAGCATCATTTGGTAAAATACCTGCCTGTACTTTTTCTTTTTTTAAGATTTTATTTATTTATTTGACAGAGACAGACAGTAAGACAGGGAACACCGGCAGGGGGAGTGGGAGAAGGAGAAGCAGGCTTTCCAAGGAGCAGGGAGCCCAACATGGGGCTCGATCCCAGGACCCTGGGATCCTGACCTGAACCGAAAGCAGATGCCTAATGATTAAGCCACCCAGGTGCTCTACCCATCTGCACTCTTAACTATAAGAAGCAGAGGCACAAACCTCAGAAACTCAAAATAAAATAAATTAAATTAAATGGTGGAGGCAGGCAGATCATCCGGATTCTCAACAGTCCTCTCTGCTGTCCCATTAGCTACTGCTTTGTTTGAGCAAAGTTACAGTGCTCTACTTGAGAAATTAGGATCACAGCTGGACCACATCCAAAAGACACATCTTTATCCAAGGTGTCTGAATATACAACTCTGGCAGGAGTATGGGCCTATGCAAAGTTCATGGTGACTGAAAGGCTTTCCATAGCAGCAGAAATGAACCTCTTCCCCTTCACACTAATTTACAGAGACAAAATAATCTGATGGCAGTAAATACAAAAGACAACCACCTCAATACTTTTACAAAGCACTGACTCTATGAAAAATATTGTGCTAGATGCTAGGAAACAACACTCCATCCCATAAAGAGGCCAAAGGAACGATGGGCACAAAACCAATACCTGGAAAATAAGTTTTGATTATTGCTTACAGGGTGAGGGGGAAGGGAATGTGTATCTGCTGACCTGAGGGCTATAACCTTCCAGTTTCATATAAAACTAGTATTATACAAAATTTTAGTGGTCATTGTCCACCAACGGCTTATAATCAATTAAGAGCCAGTTCAAACAAGATATTAGAAAATCAGAGACAACATAAAATATTTATCTTGATGATGTAGCCTCCAATCTTGGTTTGAATGTAAGAAACTCAGTAGACAGTGGAGACAGACAAAACAAGTCAGCATGAAAGAGAAGTCAGAGAATGAAGACACATCAGAGAATGAAGAACTTTCTCCCAACTTCGCTCCATCTTGATCATCTTACTCACTCAATGTCTTACTGAGGAGCCACAGAATGGCTATTTGGAGGAGCAACCAAAAATTGTGGCCCCACAAGAGACACATGAAAAAGTGCTCCACGTCACTCGGCATCAGGGAAATACAAATCAAAACCACAATGAGATACCACTTCACACCAGTCAGAATAGCTAAAATTAACAAGTCAGGAAATGACAGATGCTGGTGAGGATGCAGAGAAAGGGAAACCTTCCTACACTTTTGGTGGGAATGCAAGCTGGTGCAACCACCCTGGAAAACAGCATAGAGGTTCCTCAAAAAGTTGAAAATAGAGCTACCTTATGACCCAGCAATTGCACTATTGGGTATTTACCCTAAAGATACAAACGTAGAGATCCGAAGGGGCACGTGCACCCGAGTGTTTATAGCAGCAATGTCTACAATAGCCAAACTATGGAAAGAACCTAGATGTCCATCAACAGATGAATGGATAAAGAAGATGTGGTATATATACACAATGAAATACTATGCAGCCATCAAAAGAAATGAAATCTTGCCATTTGCAATGATGTGGATATAACTAGAGGGCATTATGCTTAGTGAAATAAGTCAATCAGAGAAAGAAAACTATCATATGATCTCCCTGATATGAGGAAGTGGAGATGCAACATGGGGGGGTTAAGAGGGGAGGAGAAGAATAAATGAAATAAGATGGGATTAGGAGGGAGACAAACCATAAGTGACTCTTAATCTCACAAAACAAACTGAGGGTTGCTGGGGGGAGGGGGGTCAGGAACAGGGGGTGGGGTTATGGACACTGGGGAGGGTATGTGCTATGAGTGCTGTGAAGTGTGTAAAGCTGGCGATTCACAGACCTGTACCCCTGGGGATAAAAATACATTATATGTTCATAAAAAAATTTAAAAATTAAAAATTAAAAAAAAAAAAAAACACCATTTTCAGCTAATCAAAACCTAAGAGAAGTTGGTGCCTATCCTGTAGATATCCACCGAAGGAGTTCTTCATGCAGAAGGAAAAAATCCTAGGTGGAAGAATGCAAATGGAGGAAGTAGTAAACAGTAAAGGGCAAATATATGGTTAAAAATAAATAATATGGGTTATTTAAAACAAAAAACAAAACAAAACAAAATTGTGGGCCCACAAGATCAAAGAGTAAACATTTCTCCCTTTCTCCTTGAGGTTGACATCTAAGTGTAAGAAAATTACAATGTGATTTGACATTGCATATCCATCAAGGTCTACAACTTGAAGAGAAATGTTTATTTCCTGAAGAGACCTGGAGGTGATAACCAGTATAGTCTTGCACAGTGAGATCAGGTGACTTTTTAGGACAAATCTTGAGGATGGCCATGGATGTTCATGCAGTGTCAAAGATCAGACAGGACTCTATGGCAAACAGGCTGCCAAGACAAGCTCTAGAGCTACAATATCTGAAGGGTAGACAAAGGGCACACTGACTATCAAAATTTAACCAAATTAAATAGCAATTAAAAAAATAGTGGTTGGTTAACAGCAATTACACCATTTTATTCTTAGGTGAAAAATTAACAGGACATGATCTATAATAGACTTACTTCAGTAAAAATAGTTAATTAAAGAACCTGAATTGACAGATGGGTATTCATTTTACATTCTTATAACTTCTATGCTTGAAATTTTTCATAATAAAATCTTGAAAGAAGTTTAATAGGACTATAAATTCAGTTATACTAGCCACATCTCAAGTACTTAAGTTGCCACGTGTAGTAGTTAGTGGCTACCTTATTGGTCGACAGATACAGAACATCTCTATTATGTCAAAGAAGTTTATTGGACAGACCCACTCTAGAACCAAGCTCAGGAAACTGGCAAACCTTCAGAGATCAATTCTTCCCAATAAGGTCAGTCCTGACATCCCAGGGCAAGTGAATTATTACTACTAGGACTGCACACTTTTAAAGACTGGGGGTTCAGATGGGGGATTAACAATCCCAGGGCCATAGTTACTACCAGGGGAAGTTAATGAAAGAGGTTGCAGGAAACTGAGAATCATAAGTTGAGCCATGCTCTTAATAGTGCAGATACACACACACATGCATTAAAGTCTCGATTTTAAATAACTTGTAATGCTGAGAACTCATTTAATTCCTACAGAAACACAAAATATATTCTGAAATATCTTATAGACAAAAATCTACTGTCAAATAAGGAATAAGGGTATAATAGAAGATGTATTTCAACTGGGGTGCTGACCTGACTCATAACTCTTTAGACAATTACTTATTACACCAAAAATATTTAAATTTTAAGAATTCCTGAGGGGTTTGGGATACATGTGAAAAATCCAGAATCTTCTGTAGACAACTTCTATAGGCACCAAAAAAATTACAGACCATTAGGCAAGAAGACATCTGCAATTGCCTTTAAACGATGAAAATCTGGCATCACATTTCTGCCTGAAAGAACTTCTACCATAGGATGTACCTACTAGAACAATTCTTTATTACCTTAAAGTGAATAAAAAGACTTAGCCTTCTGAAAAAAAAGAAAACAAAAAACCCACTCTCCATCCAGGCTTTGATATGTTTTATTACAGCAAACTTTCAACAAAAGGTTGCTTTTATTTACAGAATTTCATGTGTGAGAACTATCCAGACCACTTGGACCCAAGCTGAGAATAACCATTAAGCCTGTTTATGTATTTTCTTATTGTTAGTTGGCATACAAAAAAAAAAAAACCTTCACATTTATAAAAATCCCAAGAGTGTATATGACAAACCCATCCCTTAATTAAATATAAAAACAGCTTCAAAAACATACAATTTAGATCGGTTTAATCTTGAAATGTAATCCAATAAGACTAAAAACTAAACATTTCAGGTCCTGCACCAAATAGTAAAATACTCGAAGGCCTTCAGGATCCCTAAAATTTAAAAAGGTAAAAGTTACTTTTTTGTTCCTAAGATGAAACATAATTTTAAAGTCAATTCCCAAAAACAAAACACACACCAAAACAAAAGAATTCAGGAGAAAGGAAGGATCTGCTGCAACTAAAATGAACATACTGATCACCATTTGTCTTTTCTAAAAAGTGTATAAATCTCTTCACTAGTAATAATAATTTTATATTAGTATTTATTTCCTTATAAAAAAATAGCTATACATAGTTAAGAATGTAGAAAGCAGGTAAAATTATAAAGATAGAAAAAAATAATCCTCATAATACTATAAAATGTCATTCCCCACAGGATAACTATAAATATTTTGGCATTTCTCTATTTTCATACATAAAATCATTCCCTGTGCCCTTTTTAACATTATTTTTCCCTCTTTATAACACACATCCTCCCCCATGTCCATCACCCAGTTACCCTTCCCCCACCCCCAGCAACCATGAATTTAAAATGTTAGCAGCTTCATGATGGAATGAACACTGGGTATTATAGAAGACTGATGAATCAGTCTACCTCTGAAACTAATAATATATTATATGTTAATTAATTTAATTTAAATAAAAATAAATTTTAAAAAATGAAATGTTAGCAGTTTTTGATGCATAATTACCAAACTGCTTCCCAAAAAACCCTGTACCAATTTTAAATCCCAGTTAGGGTATGAACACCACATCCTCATCAACTGTGGGAAAATCATCTTGATAATTCAAAAGTATCTGACTGATCTTTTAGAAACACAGTCTTTTGTATCCAATAGTTACTATGCATTCATTCCTTTTTTCCTTCCTCTAATAAATATTTACAAAATACTTCTTGTGTGCCAGGCACTGTGCTAACTTTGGTGACATAACAAGGTTCTCACGAAATTCACATTTAAACCAGAAAAGCAAACAAGTAAGTTCTTAAAATTTAAAATGACAGAGCACTAAGAAAACATTTTGAGGCACACAAGTAAGAAGTGGAAGCACAGAAATTTGGGGGGCAAAAACAATAGTATGTCCTACAAAGGCCTAAAGGAGACAAACTTGGGAAGACAGATGAAGCTAAAAGCACACTTAAGTTATACTGATTTTCTTCAATTTCGCACATTAAACTCAAGGAGGAGAATGATGCAATATTAGGCTAATGAGGCTAATATAATCCAATAAGGATTTCTTTTAAATTTTATGAAACCCTACCCAGACTTTTACCAAAAACAGCTATTAAAATTTGCTCACTTGTTATGAAGTGGTCAGATTAAATTTTTTTGACATTCAGAAAAATAAACTGCTAATCACTTTGACAGGAAGTCTTTAATGACATAAAAGTCAGAATTATATCTGCAAAATAAACTGATTAAGTGGCCACTGAAATAATCCTAGAAAACTGGCTACTGTTCTAAAATGAGCCTCTCAAATCAATTATGTCAATTTATTTTTTTAGATTTTATTTATTTGTCAAAGAAAGAGCACAAGCAGGGGAGCGGCAGGCAGAGGGAGCAGGCTCCCCGCTACCCCACTGAGCAGGGAGCTGGATATGGGATTCAATCCCAGGACCCTTGGATCATGACCTGAGCCGTAGGCAGAAGCTTAACTGATTGAGCCATACAGACATCCCTAAATTACATCAATTAGTTAAAATACTTTAGCATACTTACTTTGACTGATTTACATCAATAAGAGAACCTATTTTGGATGTGGTAAAAGAAATGTGTTCATCTCCAATTACAATTTCCAGCTCCTGAAAAAAATAAAATAGATTGCTGTAGTTAATGTAAAACTCCACCTCAATGGTGTCTAATCCTTGTTACCAAGAGGTCCCAATTTAGCTGCAAGTTTTCCAGCAGTCACAGAGGAGGGGAAAAAAAAAAGGAAAGAAAAGAAAAGAAAAGGAGAAGGAAACAAATGGAAAAGAATGATAGACATAAACTATGTCTGTAAAATAAAAACCTCATCAACTGCTCAGGAGTCCCCAGTATTAGGATCAACCAAGAATGGCTTTCCAGAAATCTCAGAAAGAAGACACCATAAATATGAATGATATATGTAAGAGTACACACAAATATTTCTTAAATCAGTAAAAACTAAAGATACAACTTTGAAGCACAATTGTGTAAATATGGGTATAAACCTATTTTTAATAAATAAATACAAGCACATTTAATCTTTCTATCAGACTTTATAAATAAAATGTGTAATACTAACAGCATCGCTTTGGCATCTACTAGGTAGGAGATACTGCCATTAAGGACTTTACAAACATACTCTGTAAGTCCTAAGACATCCTTCTCAGACGCATATTAAGTATAATCCTCAGGAATATACAAAAGTGAAATTAAGTGTTTCTTCCTCCAGGAGATATATCTCATTTCTTTAAGAGTTGAAAAAAACCCAATCAAACTGTCTCTCTACAAAGTGAAATTAAGCCTTCAAACTTCTCCAAAAGCCCTTTGAGAAACATTAATTACTCCAGAGGGAATAGGAGGCAAAAGTAATGGTCAGTTTGAACAGAGAAACCAATCAAATCCTTCTCTGGGCATAAGGGTGCAAGTAAAGAGTTCTCAACATTATGAAAACCAAGAAGGTGAATTCTACAGTCAATAAGAATCCTTTCGGGATGCCTGGGTGGCTCAGTTGGTTGGGCAGCTGCCTTCGGCTCAGGTCATGATCCCAGCATCCTAGGATCGAGTCCCACTTCGGGCTCCTTGCTCGGCAGGGAGCCTGCTTCTCCCTCTGCCTCTGCCTGTCATTCTGTCTGCCTGTGCTCTCTCTCTCTCTCTCTCTCTCCCTGATAAATAAATAAAATCTTTTAAAAAATAAATAAATAAATAAGAATCCTCTCTTGAATTTCACAAACAGCTGTAGTTATTCCTAATAGAAGTAATTAATATTCAATAGCAATTATCCATAACAGGAAAACATCCTAATTTTAACTGGTGAGGCTACAGAGAAGACTGGTCAGAGAGAAGTCTAAATTTAGAGCTCTGTACTGACTCTTTTCCTATTCAGAGGCAGTACAGAAAATGAGACTAAGTAAAATAAAATTAAAGAGTATTTAATTGGGTGCCTACTAAATGAAAAACCAAAGAATCAGTGAGGATCTATGCTAAATAAATAAGGAGAAACATAAAAATTATATCACCAATTTCTAACATGTGTGCACATGAAGAACCACTGAATACAAACCTGTCGGCCAACTCTGTCAGGGGGAGGCCACAATGCATCATCTTCTTTTGTAATTTCACTGTCATCAATAATCCTCTTCAGTTCCTCCATTACACTCTTGTGCACATAAGCCTGAGAATAAATTACAATAAAAATTCTGCAATGTATATTACTTCCCACAATTCCTCGAATGAAATAACATACAAAGTGACAAACCCTAAATATTCAAAGAGAATGCCACAGAAAAATCTAATACTGATCCCAAAATACAAGATGGGAGAGAATCACTCATCCTTAAGATTTTATTAACTCGCTTTCCCTTTCCTTTAATATGTATTTGTCTCCAAATTTAAAAAAAAAAAAAAGATAAGTTAAATAGCCCCTTTTTAAAACCCTGGATTTTGCCTTTATAACATGGGACTCAAATACCTCTGAATAGTTAACAATGATAACAGAAAATCTGTGAGGCAAACAGATACAAGTAGACATTACAGTGACTGCTCTGAACTTTTTCTTACCCCTAACTTTTGAGCCTTTCATTTAAAATTCATACTGTGTTTAAATCTTGATTATTGGGCACCTGGATGGTTCAGCTGGTTAAGTGACTGCCTTCGGCCCAGGTCATGATCCTGGAGAACCAGGATTAAGTCCCACCTCAGGCTACCTGCTCAGCAGGGGAACTGGTTTACCCTCTGACCCTCCCCCTTCTCGTGTTCTCCCTCTCCCTCTCTCATTCTCTCAAATAAATAAATAAATAAAATCTTTTTTTAATAAATAAATAATCTTGACTATCAATTAATGTAAGCAGGGATTGGGATAAAAAGACAAAACTGAGGAGGAAATGAATGAAATTATATGTTCAAAGGTGGGACAACTTAATATATTCAGATTGCTTCTTTGGCATTACACATGCTACATTTAGATCTAATTTAAATGGACTCCTTTTTCTATCTATAAATTGGCTTCTTTACAGCAATACAACCTTAGATGTACTTTTGTAAATTCTTAAGACATGAAGAAAATGGTCTAAGTGTAAAAAAATAAAACAATTGAAAAGAACTTACCTCCTTTCTGATCATGACATCATTTTTGTAATTGCTGTTGTTGGCATATCTAAGCTTTCCTGTGGGGAGCGGAAAAAAATTCACTCTATAACAGCAAAAACTGCTAAAAAAAATAATAAAGATATGACATTGTAAGCAATTTCAAAGGTAAAGACTGTTTTACAGTACTACTTTTATTAATATTTCCACCTTTTAACATAAGATCAATGTTAGCTAGACCTGTAAACACTCAAATATTTGTTGGTAAGAAGTTGGCTACAACTGAAGTCAGTCATTTTCAAAACTTTCATGCTTTCAATAGAATTTTTAAATATTCAACATAATTTTTAAATATTTCATACCTTCAATATAATTTAGTATAAGAGGAAGGTCATTTTTAAGGCACATTTGCTTAAGCTATGTCATGAACTAGACAGGGAACCTGAAAAGGAACTAACATTTCTTTTAAAGCCTATGTTATATATCTGTATTGGCCCTAAGTGATTTACCCAGAAAATTAATTTAATCGGTAAAACAACCCTTAAAATGTTTTATTCTCTCATCTACTCACACTTGAGAGAACAAAGTTAAGTAACTTGCTCAGGGTCAAAAAGATTCATCTCTAGGTCTACCTTCTTCCAATACTCGTGTTTTCCCCAATACTTCAAAATGTTCTTTTAATTACTTCCTTCAAATTAATATATGTATACAATACAGCAATGCCACTATTTTAGCACTGTGACTAAGATGCACATGAACTATGTACTGCTTCTAGTTGGCCTAATATGTGATGCTTCTCTACTTTTTTTTTTTTTTTCACTTTCACAGAACTTTGTCCAAAGCTTAATACACCAGTTAACATCCACACTGTTTTTATGACTAGGTCCATGTCTCTGCATCACCCTCCAAGACATAACTCCTTCAGAGAAATTAAAGAGACTTACTCATTATTGTACCCTCAATTTTTGTACTTATGTGTTGCCCTGCACATAACACACACTCAAAGAATGCTCACAAAGCTCTCAAAAGTCTATGCAGGTGAACTGTCCTTATTATAAGCAGAGTTCAATCTACAGTAACTCTCTAAAGAGAATTAGGGCTCTCAAATGACAGAATATGCTGCACCTACTTGTCAGCACACAGTTCCACCTCACCCTTTGCTCATGATGCTTTCAGCAGTCTGAATGTTTTTTTTCCCCCTCGAAGGCCAAGAAAATACCTATTCTCATTTCAAGGCTCACCTTGAAAGAGGGCTTTCACTGCTTACATTATGATGATCTCAAACCCACCTTTGCCCCACATTTTTTTGGCACCTATTTTTGGCATTTTGGAGACAGTCTTTGAGATGCTAGTCCACCGTCTTCCCGATGCTGGCCTCTCCGAAATAAATTCCTTTCTTGTCTCACCACCAGTAGATTTTCTGCCTTTGGATTTTGTCAGCTGTGAGCCCCCAGTACGGGTGTTTGAGAACCCCAGAGCATCCCTGCGCACCAGCTACAATTTCAACTGCTACCTTCCCTAGGAAGCTTTCTTTGACTCCTACATGTACCCCTAACTATTTTCCCCTTTTTATTCTTATTGCATCCTATGGGGAACGACTATATTTAAGCACCCTACACTTATTTTTCTACACGCGGAGCTCCCTCCTGCAGAGTAGGTATCACTCCTTTTCCTAGACACGTGGCCTTACATAGAGCGTCTGCCTGAATACAATGATTGAATGGGAGTCCGAAAATTACCGGTCACCGGAAGACTTTAAGCATCCATTGCGCAACAGCGGGGTGGGGCGTTCTTTAAAGTGTTCAAGAATGACGTCAAGTAACCCAGACGGTGTGCTGAAAGTAGGATTCTGATTACCCTATGTTCAAGTTTCCAGGATCTGGCAGGATTCGATTTTCTGAATTCACTTACAACCAACTTGTGCTTCTGATAGTCTTCGGTTCGGATTTACTTTGGCTCTAGCAGTGACCTCAGTCCCCACTGTACACCTGCAAGCCCACTGAAACGGGTTCACTCCACCCGCCTTCTCCGCGTCCGCTCCGCCCCGCTTGCCCTAGCCGCGCACCGCGCTAGACTGCGGCCGCAGCACCCCTCCTCTGCTCACCGTCTGGCCGAAACTCGAACTCCAGAAACTCGTGTCCAAACTTGCCCTTGTGCCCTACATAGTAGCGCAGGTAGAAATCGCTGGCCATCGACATTTTTGCCCCGCTGAAGCCAGCCCAAGGCCCGGCCAACTTGCCGCCGGGCGCCTGGTAGTGACGTCATCGCCCGGGATTAATGCGTCACTGCGGGCGCGCCTTTCGGGTCCCAGGTCACCAAAGGAAAGCGGGAAGGTAGTTTCCCATTCTAGAGGGCTGGAGGCGCCAGGGCGAGAGGAATCTCGCTTTACTGGGGTTGGAAGAACATTTTTCCCCCCAAAATTAAGTAGGTCAGATTATATTAGTAAAACACAGAAGTGTGAAAATGTGAGCGCATTTTTTATGGGTTTAGAATTAAGGTTTTCAAGTCGCTTACTTTTCGGGTCTCTCATTCTCGTGCATCCTGTCCTCACGAGGTGGGTGTGGCCTCGGCCCCCTTTAACTGGTGGAAGGAGAAAGAGAAAGCCCAGAATCCGAATGGTTGACCTGGAATATCACCCTTGCCTCCAGTTAGATTCCTGACCCGAGCTTTCCCCTTTGGGCAGTGACTGCTAGTTATCCGGCAGCTAGAAGCCTGGACTAGAGATGAAGTAGAAAGAATCCATCAGACAAGAGGTCTGAAATTTGAAAGGCACATTGGAACTGAAGCTCTCTGACAGTCACGGCATTAAGAGTTCCTCTTAATAGTAAAACTTGAATCATTCAGTAAGAGTTAATCTTTAGTAGCCTATGGAGTTTGACAGTTTGACTTAAGATCAAATGATTTAGCCCGCGTTTCTTATTTTTTTTTCTTTTTTTAAGATTTTATTTATTTGAGAGAGAGTGTGTGAGCAGGGAGAGGGGCAGAGAGAGAAGCAGACTCCCCGCGGAGCAGGAAGCCCCATGTGGGGCTCCATTGTGGACTCCCTCCCCATCATGACTTGAGCTGAAGGCAGAGGCCCAAGGGACTCAGCCACTCAGGCGCCCCAACCCACGTTTCTTACCAGAAAGAATTAAATTGGGGAGATGACGAAACGCTGCAATGTGGAATGGGTTTTGAAGGGGAAGTAGAAAGACTAGGTGAACTTTTATACAAAGTCTACTTTTGAAATATTATTGATCACCCTTTTTTCATTTTTACCAGCAGAGTAATTCTGTTGGGTGACCTTTAACCTTCAGCAAGATTTAGAAGAGTGGCAGTCAGAAGACCTGGATTCATTCCCACCACATACTACACCATCTACTAACCTTGGTTATTTATTCACTGTCTACATCTGTTTTTATTCACCAGCCAAATGAATATCCTACAATGTCCTGCAATCGACTTTGTGAACCTCCAGAATTGTTGAGAAGACCAAATGAGATAATAAATATATAATAAGCTTTAAAATTTATAAAACACCTAATGATTTTAACAGGCATTTTTTTAAATTTTATTTATTTATTTGACAGAGATCACAAGTAGGCAGAGAGACAGGCAGAGAGAGAGGAAGGGAAGCAGGCTCCCGGCCAAGCAGAGAGCCGGATGCGGGGCTCGATCCCAGGACCCTGGGATCATAACCTGAGCCAAAGGCGGAGGCTTTAACCCCCTGAGCCACCCAGGCGGTCCAAAACAGGTATTTCTTATGTGCCAGAAATGCATGGACGCTGGTAATGATAGAGCCCTTTACACTTTTAGTCCAAAGAAGAAAGCAAACAGTAGAAAAATGTTAACATAATGAAGCAAATGTTAGAAGAAAGAATACTTTTAGTTCCTTGAGGAAGATGCAGTCTTTGGATATCCCATCAGTGGAGCTTTGGATATCCCGCTCCCGCTCTTGACTCACCACTGTTCCCCTCTCACAGAGGAACAAGTCAGTCAGGAAGCCACACTGCAGCCATGACTTTTTTTAAAGACTCTAGGAAGATACCCATAGAATCAGATGTAGCAATTCACTTAAGAATCAATCTGAGGGGTTTGAAGTGGTAGGGGGGTGGGAGGTCGGGTTACCAGGTGGTGGGTATTATAGAGGGCATGGATTGCGTGGAGCACTGGGTGTGGTGAAAAAATAATGATACTGCTATGTTGAAAATAAATAAATGAAAAAAATTAAAAAAAAAAAAAAAAGAATTCCTCTAACCAGCCACAAGGTAAATTTTTGGAGAAGGTATGTGCTGACTTGAGGAAGAGAATGTCAAAGTGAAAGGACCAGTTCAGATGCCTGTCAAGGCTTTGAGAATCACTACAAGAAAAACGTCTAAGATTTGGGATCATTTTCAGCTAAGGATCCACAGGATACTCCTTGATTTGCACAGTCCTCCTGAAATTGTTAAGCAGATTACATCCATCATTATTGAGCTGGGAGGTGAGGTTGAAGTCACCATTGCAGATGCTTAAATCAGCCATTTTAATAAATTATCAATTGTTAAGTAAAGGAAAGAAAGAATATTTTTAAAATGCTGGTAGGACAGCAGAAGCAGCAAGTCATTTTATTGGGGACTCGGGGAAACTGTAGAAAGGGAAGTATCAAGAAAGGTTTGTGACAAGGGGTACATTTTGAATTAGACCTCACTGAATAAGTTCAGTATATGTTCAAAGGGAGGGAAAGAATTCCAGGCAGAAAACAGCTTAGCAAAGGCACAGTGTTATGAAAGTGTGTGATTTGGGAAAGCGAAGAAATCACTATAGTGAGAAGATAAGGTTCATGCAAGTAGAATAACTAGAAAGGCAGACTGGGCCAGATTATGTGGAGTCTATATTAACACTTCTATAACTGTCAATACAGCAATCTATATTGACCATTGCATAAATGTTAATATATAAAGATTATTCTGCCATTATGGAAGACATTCAAAAGACATAAAGCACTATCCCTTACCACTAAGGTGACTGTTCCAGTTCAACCAGGATTGGGGAGTTCCCTGGGATGTGGAACTTTCAATTTTAAAACCTACAAAGTCCCAGGCAAACAGGGATGAGTTGGTCAGTGTACTTACTACAAGAATAACCCACAGAAATTTGGCTACAATATCCCATAGTAGCTCTGAAAATATAAGAAGTAATCCATTTGGTTTGTTTTTGGAAGGGAGACTCATTCAATATCTTTAGATTCCCTAGTGCGTGTCCTTCAGATTTCTGGCACACATGCCAGTGTTCATGTTCATGCTTATGTAAGAGAGCGAGCTACCGGTACCAGAACTTACTACGATGTAAGCAGTGAGTGTGGAATGCACAGTGTTAAGATATTTATCTATGGGCCAATTACTGTCTTTATCCCCTTCTGAGGTAGAGACTAATCCTCTCTAACCCTATCTGTTTTTAGGATGAAATGTGAAAATATTATGTATTTAATCCTTTACCTATATGAAAAAAATAAGCCTCACTCTCTCTTCTATCTGATAAGGATTGCAGAGTGATAAAGTTTTTGTGGTTTGTGGTCTTTTCTTGGATGTTATACAACAGAGATGTGGAAATGTTCTGAACGGCTCTTGAGCACTTAAAATATGAGTGATGAGACCAAGAAGTGAAAATTTTTTTAAATTTTATTTCATTTGTATGAACTTACATTAATATTTAACTAGCTACATGTGTGTTTTGACTACTGTGTTGAACAGTGAAGTTACCTAAGAACCACTTCATATACTTTTACTTGGGCTGGAAATAGTGAAAATATTTTTCGAACACTGAGAAATCTCAATCTCAGTTGCTGTAGGGTTCAAATTAGAGCATACTTACCGGGATCACCAGAGTTTATTTATGAAAATAAATGTTTGGGCAGCTTAAATGAAGCCAAATAAAGAACTATTTCTGCCTTTGCCAAAGCAACCTATCTGTGATTAGCTTTAAAATATCCTTCTGAAGTAGTTAAGAAATACACATTTTATTTCCAACTCCAGCCAAAATTAAGGCTTAATGATTTAATCAAATACACAATATTCATTGATAGAATAATGATTTTCCCCTGATATTTTAACTTTACTGCTTTCAGCTTCACAGTGATGTATCAAGTCAGAGGGCTATGGTCAGAGATGATTATTTCTTAGAAGTGTTAATTTTTAAAATGTCCTGATTTTTCCTGCATCTCAGATTCTCTCTTCTTTTGATCTCTCGAGTCTGCTCTGTCCTCACACATTTCTTTTGCCTTTTGCCTATTTAAAATTATCAAATCATTCTTACTTAAAATTTTCACAATTATGTCCTGAACTTCCTGAGATAACCACTAAAGAGGAGAGATGTTGTTGTTGGTTGTTGTTGTTTTCATTTGTTTTCTTTATCAGTAGCTTTTGAATAGTTTGAATTTGTATTTACAGAACAAAAGCTGCCAGGGCTATCTCATTCCATTAAATGGGTCAGAGTAATAAATCAAGAATATTACATAATCTAAAACAACATTCTAAGGTAATCAAAAAACTTTTAATGTCAGAATGAAATGGTCTATTTCAGCCTTTGTGTGCCATTCACCTACCTTTCTCTTCTCTCTTCTAAAACAGACTACTTGGGGTACCTAAGTAGCTCAGTCACTTAAACCTCTGACCCAATTTCAGGTCAGGTCATGGTTTCAGGGTCATGGGATTGAGCCCCACATGGAGCCCTGCGTGGGGCTCCACAATCAGCACAGAGACTGCTTGTCCCTCTCCCTTTATGCCTCCTCTGCTGCAAACATGCATGCAGTCTCTTGCTTTCAAATAAATAAAACTATCAAATAAATAAATGTATCAATAAATAAATAAAATATTTAAAAAAATAAAATAGACTTCTCTATGGATTTTGAACATTAATAAATATCTTTGCAACCACTTAGTGGTATTACATTTTTAATAAGAGAAATATCATTACGCAAAAACACCAAAAGTTTCATACCATTGTTTCTCAGATCTATGCTCCTATGTGGTAGGCACTATTGCTAGATTATTATGACATGAAGATATATTTAATTCCAGTATTCAGACTAATAATTTTTCCAGTATATGACAATATCATATGCTTCCAACACATAGCATGACCACTAACTCTTATTTCCAAAACAAGAAAAAAACAGTCTCTAAATTAAGGATAGTAGGCTATCCTCCCAGTTTCCATTATATTTGCCATACTTTTTTAAATGAGCTATGATAAAGAAAAAATTTAATAAAAATTATTACAGCAAGGTTAAGAAAATTCTATCCATTACCTTACTTTTTCTTTAAAAATGGTAAAAAAAAAAAAGTTATTCAATTTTAATAACACCTTAATCCACCCTGAAAAACACTAGTGTTCTGCATGAGCGTCATTTGAAACTACTGGTTCAGACTATTCTAAGTTAAACTACATTTTCAACTTTTAATTAGACTCTGTATCTAGGTGGGCGTTTGGTCAGTTCCTGGCTGTTAGAGGCTTTTTTTTAAAATTTATTTATTTATCAGAGAGAGAGGGAGAGAGAGTGAGCACAGGCGGACAGAATGGCAGGCAGAGGCAGAGGGAGAAGCAGGCTCCCTGTTAGAGGCTTTTTTAAACAATAAAACATAAACTGGAAAAACAAGAAGGAGGGTGGAATCAAAACAATAAAACAAATCCTAGCCCAGATTCAAGTTAATTGAATGGTAAATATTCTAATTCTCTTTTTCACTCATTAGCTCAGAAATGCCTGAATTGGCTGTCCAGATAAAATGCCAAAAATATAAACCCCCTTTTGGAGGAAGCCTGGCCGAGGGAGGGGGGGAAAACCCAGTTTTCTTAAAATAAACAATTATTTTATCCATTTTTCTAAACCTATATTCAGAAATACAAATAAAATTAAGGGTAAAAATTTTAAATAGGAATTGTCTGCTGCTTCCCCTCCTACCAAAACAACTATTAACATACAGTATGAAAGAGCGGTGCTCTGATGAATTACGCACCACTTTCCTCCTAACCTCACTATGCCCCCATCCACTGCCTACTTGCAGTTCCTCAAACAAATCCTGCCTTTTTCCTTGCCCCAGATATACTTACATACTTATAGCCCCACTCCCCTCCCGGATGGCTCTTCTCCTCACTCTTTGTCAGGTTTACCTACCTGCCCCTAAGGTTTGCGTTTGAATGCCATTTCTTCAGGAAGTCATTTTACATTTCATTCTACTATCCTACAGGTTTTCTTCATAGCACTTACAATTTGTAATTATACCCACACAAAGATATACCTAAAGTCTCTTACTTTCTAGACTGTAATCGAAAGCTCTCGGTTTTATCCAACACGTACAACAGTGCCTTGCACAGTTGGACCTAGCACTCACCTTTTTTTAAATAGTTGAATTAATACATAAATATTTTGTAAATTTGACTTAAATGAACAGGCAAGTGACAAAAATGAGGTTCCATAGGACTTGATCATGACGTGCCAAGCCCTCTACCTCCCTTCTCCCTATTGCAACTTAACACTCACTCGCATCCTTACTCGTCATGTGGTATTCTGCAGGGGCAAGAATCATTATTCAGTTGGATGACTAATCATGACCTCATAAGGATTCCAACTTCTACAGAATTGTCAACTGCCAATCATCTTTCCTACAGTAGCCTTCAGTGTCCCTCCCGAAGCACCCAGAGTGTTCTTTAAAACCATAGATCACATGTTCAAGTACATTGTCATCACCCTGTTATTTTCAGTATTTTTAAATTGTTTGAGGCTACTAGCATCATCTAGAAACTCATACAAAAATGATGAGCTCGTGATTTTAGTCACGTGGTACTTGTCCCATACCATCCTTCAGTATGTCCTTCTGTGCAGTGTGACTGACACATTGAGCTTCTCTTTCTGGCTACCGCAGATTTTATATGAAAAAGAGATGAAAGATTCTAGGACAGGAAGGGAAAAAGAAAGGAAACTACCATTTATTGAGCACATATGAGCCCAATACTCTACAAATGTATATTCTTGTTCAGTCCTCACATAACAACCTTATGTGTAGGTATTATCCCCACTTCACACATGAGGAATCAGTTTTCTGACAATGTAGACTGTCTCTTGAATTTTTCTGTTGACATTAACTTCCATTTATTTACTTTTTTAATTTATTTACTTTTATCCTCCCTATTGTAGAGATTTTGGCAGCTGTGTACAAGAAAAATCCTCCTTTACTCAATACATATTAATTTAACTAAATAAACTTCACAGTACATCAATAAATGATTGAATCAGAAACTACTATCCTTCTGTCTCAGATTGCATCCTTTTATAATCCTTTCAAAGACCTTCTGGACAACTAAGCATTCTTTCTTGGCTTTCACATTTCTTACTTATTAAACACACATATAGTACATAGTACATTGAACAACACAGCAATTAAGTGTGCTGACCCCTGCACAGTCAGAAATCTGTGTATGACTTTTGAATCCCCCAAAACTTAACTAGTAATAGCCACTGTTGACCAGAAACCTTACCAAAAACAGTCAACACATATTTTGTATGTTCTATATATTATATAATGTATTCTTATAATAAAGTAAGCTAGAAAAAAATCATAAGGAAGAGAAATACATTGATAAGCCTGCACTGTATTTATCAAGAAAAAAACTCCATGTATAAGTGGACCCACATAGTTTAAACCTATGTTGTTCAAGGGTCAACTGTGTATTCCTAACAGCCTAATGGACTCTCTTGGCTCAGTTTCCCTAGTTTTATGGGGACCAGGAAGCTAGTCTGATGAA
This sequence comes from Mustela nivalis, assembly GCF_964662115.1. Lineage (NCBI taxonomy): Eukaryota > Metazoa > Chordata > Mammalia > Carnivora > Mustelidae > Mustela > Mustela nivalis. Next base: position 54,120,490 of record NC_139026.1, read on the forward strand.
CAATAACTGGTGAATGTTGTTAATCATGAAAGGACCCCTCCAGCTTCTAGTTAAAAGTAGTCCCAGCAGAGTTCACTTGTCTCGTAGATCAAAAGAAGCCATCTCTCCCTTATCTATACCCACAAAGAAACTTGGAAGTTTTCCTTCGTGGTCCTCCTCCAGTCCTACATGAACAGACCAGGGCTGAGGAACTTCATCTCCTTCCTCCACCCTCTGTTTGAAGGATGACCCTGGTCCATGTCTGTACTCTTGAACAAAGAGAACCTTTGATTTTCTTTTTCATCATCTTCTTTATTGACTCTCTATTCCCTAAGTTGACTCCAACTTCTCTGGACCCTAAAATAATCTAGATAAAAGCATGCTTCAGGTGGACATCGGCCTGTGGTGGGAGGACCAGCTTATTTGTGCAAGTGCCAGACAAACATTGTAGATCCCTAAGACTTGCTTGGTAATGGGACCATCCACCTCATCTACCATGGGTCTCCAGGGTTGGGACTCCAGGGTTGGGACAGCAGAAATGAAACTCTCCTTCTCAGTCTCCAGGGTAAATGGAGTGTAGAGCCTCATCTAGCATCATTTCAGGTATCTAGGGAAATGTGTAGGGGAATATCCTATTTCTCCCTTTATGTCCCACTAGAAAGCTATTCTCCAATTCTTGGATGAATCCATCCCAATAGCATGTGATCACCCATAAATGTTTCTTTCCCCAGGATCTTTAGAGGATGCTGTAGCTGTAGGAGAGGCTGTCCACACTGATTCCAGCCACAGCTGCATACAGTTCAGGCACCACTAACTCAGGTACTTGCAACACAGCTTTGTCATCTGCAGTTCGAGTGGCGATTTCTACGCGTGAGTGCAGCTCTCTCAGTGAGGGGCGGCTCTCCTCATTCCAGCGCCAGCAAGACTTCATAAGACCATACCTGAAAGGAGATAAGAGAAACTGGCTTCCTTGACAAGGCAGATATTTGAGGAACGTGTCTCTTCTCCTTACAAACCTTAACAACAGGAGCAACAAACTCTGCAGTTTTCATCTCCTTCTCATTGTCCTCTCCTGTTCTCCCTGGAGAATAATATTCCCTCTCCTCCTCTTAGTATTAAATCGCTTAATACCATCTTCTTATCAGGGTCCTTTTTATAAGAAGAACGAATGAAGTTTTCTCAAACTAGAATCAGTATGACAGAACAGTGTTGTCGTTGTTGTTTTTTTTTCATTCTATTGTCCAAAACTCTGAGAACTGAAGTGTTCTTATCCTTTAGATGTTACTAACTTGTAGCATGGCAGACCATAGCTATAAGGTATCTCCCAGTACAAGTTACCTCACAGCCAACAAAATAAGAAGCTATGGAATAATATGATTCACACAAATTTTGAATAATCTAATTAATTAGATGTTTCCTTTCATTTATCCAGGTCATTGACCTCCTTTATTACTTTGTTTCTCCAAGAAATTGCCTTAATCTAAAGTACGTACCCACCTTTAAGCTGTCTTTTCTTCAATCCAGTTTACAATCCAGGTGTCTTATCCTTCTCAGGGACCCACAGGGGTGTCCCACTGTCTGCTATGTAAAACTGACATCCTACCTGCTAGCTTCTCTTCCTCAGAGACCTAACATTGCCTAACTGAACACCTCTCCTCCAGACAAGTCAGTGTCTTGTTATCCCTTAGATGTTAACACACCATCTTTCTTCACCCCATCTAACTCTGTCTTTGCTCATGTTAATGCCCAGTTCCTTGAGCATCCTGTTGATGGTCATCATTTCCTACAGGTTTGTTTTAGATCTCAGTTCTTCTAGGCAACCTTCCATGATAAGCCTCAGCTCACACGGAGTCTCCCATACTCTTTATTGTTGTACAATGAGACTGTATAAAAGATGCTAATTTAATAACACTTGGAAACATTTAGCAAGAACTTACTTATTTTATTTATAAGGCATGGTAGTAGAACTTGAAATGCATTATTTTATCTTACCCTCACAGTAACTTTGAGGTAGGATTATCATTATACCTATTTTAAGATAAGTAAACGATGTTCAGTAAAGTAGCAGGACTAGTTTAGTTTCTAATTACTTTATTGGTGTGTATATATATATATATAAAGGACAGATTTTTACACATAGAAAAAAACCTATAAGAAATATTTTTCAATAATCATTCCAGTATACCCAGATAGTATGATTATACTGTATCCATGCTTGTGTGTGTGTGTGTGTGTGTTGTGTGTGTGTGTATATATATATATATATATATATATATACAGTTTTGGTATTTAACATTTATAATCTGCTCGATACAATAACTTTATTGGTAAGGAACTCTGGTGATGGAAATTTACCCTTTCAATGCTGAAGAATTTTAAAAATAGCAATAATTTTATCAGAAACTTATAGTAATATATTCTCCCCTGACTTCTTACAAATATTTTAACCTTTTCTTATAGTCTATAAAATTCTCTTTTTGTAAATTATAGGTTATAAAACTCTGTGTATACTTTTTTTTAATTTATTTTTTTTTTCAGTGTAACAGTATTCATTGTTTTTGCACCACACCCAGTGCTCCATGCAATCCGTGCCCTCTCTAATACCCACCACCTGGTTCCCCCAACCTCCCTCCCCCCGCCCGTTCAAAACCCTCAGATTGTTTTTCAGAGTCCATAATCTCTCATGGTTCACCTCCCCTTCCAATTTGCTTTTTAATTTTTCCATTTTCTGCCTCTGCACTGGCTCATCAGCTGTTCCCCTTCTGCTGACATTATTAGATACTCCTTCTCCCATCTTTCTAATTTCTTCCTACCCACCTTCTTCTTGTTGGCTTCTAATTTGCTCAGAACTGGAAAAACAGTCAATATTTTTTAAAAGTTAAATACTAAATAAGAGCCAGTGAGTAACTGTAGAGCAATGGATTTTATGGCAGCTCTATCAGAACCGAGACTGGCAGTCTCTGATACTGACATTTAGACAAGCAAAACACTACTGTATTTACATTGGATCTGGTCCACTTCTTACCTATTTTAGAAGCTTCTGGAAGAACTAAACTTTATCAGCTTAGATTCCTAATATAGTCTTCAGTCGTTGCCTCAACACTGTGTGTGCATGTGTGTATACACACACATATACATATATATGTATATGACATATGAGCAGATGTATGTTACTACCTAGGTTTGTATGTAGTCTATTAGGCTGTATATTAGCACATAAAGGGGCAGCTAGGGATTATCTGAGCCACTTTAAAAGGGTGCAGTTGGGGGCGCCTGGGTGGCTCAGTGGATTAAAGCCTCTGCCTTCGGCTTGGGTCATGATCCCAGGGTCGTGGGATCGAGCCCTGCGTCGGGCTCTCTGCTTGGCCAGGAGCCTGCTTCCTCCTCTCTCTCTCTCTCTGCCTGCCTCTCTGCCTACTTGTGATCTCTGTCTGTCAAATAAATAAATAAAATCTTTTAAAAATAAATAAATAAAATAAAATAAAAGGGCGCAGTTGATGATGATCAAAAATGAGTTGTAATGAGAGAAGAGTAGACCCTAAAAGCCACTTACATGGTATGTGTGCAACTACTGGGTCTCTTCATGATCTTCCTTCTTTGGAGATACTGTAAGATGCTCGAAGGAGGGACTTCAGGATATGGTGGTGCCCCTGTTGGTATGGAAAAAAATGAGAGTAGCAAGGGAACTTTAGGTCCTCTATAATATGAACTATAACATGACTCTTTATCCACCTGGGCTAACTGCCTGCAAATGGTAGAGCCAAAGGAAAAGTGTTAGATACAATATAGTTGCTCCCCTGTGAACAAGTAAGAATGTAGTGTAGAGAGTTTGGGGGTTTAAAAAGAAGTGTTTAGAAGGGTGAAAAAACTGGTAATTTAGGGAAATGTTGAGTCTTTATAAAAGTAACAGAGAGAAGTGAGAAATGAGACCTGCTCTCCACTCCCCAAATGTGGGAGAGTACTGCATTTTCTCTATCAAATGGGTTAATAAATTTCAGGACAACATATTTATGTTCATGCAAAGTTATTGTTGGAATTATTCTTTGGATTTTCAAACCTCTTTTGGAATTGGTAAAGTGTCGAGGGAAAGAAAGAAAATGAAAGCAAATAAAGTTAAAAGGAGTAAAGGGATTTCATGTCAGCCCAGTTCAAACCTCAGAGATCATACTGAAACCTCTTCCCATAGCATATGTCATCCCCCATCCCAGTAAACATACTTTATATTTGCATACAGGCAGTACTTTAGGGACGCTCCTTACCTAGAGTCACCATCTCATAAAGCAGGATCCCAAAGGACCAGCTGTGAAAGAAACAAAGCCATTTACTTAATTTCTATTTCTTCCTTTCCTAAAGAGAGTACTTAAACTATCAGGGCCTTCGTAAGAACCATATAAAGGCAAACAGGGGAACTGAAGGTGTCTCATAACATAATTAGAAATCATTAAAAAGTATTTCTGTTTAATCCCCATCAAGTCTAATCTCTTTTCAGAGTGGTTGTATGTCTCCTTTCTTCTATATTTCACATTAATGGATGTTTATTATCAATTGCTAAATTGTGGGTGTGTGTGTTTATGCAAACACACAAACACATCTACTCAAACTTAAAGAAACTACTTTCTGCATCTTTTTCATCCTTTCCATTCATCCCTGCTGAAATTCTAGCCTTTATTCTTAGCACAAGTCCCAGTGAGGTTTATCATTTATCTACTATTTCCTCCATAGATCTAACTGCCCAAACCTAGGAAAAATATTAACAGAACAAGCTTACACATAACAGAAATAGATATTTGTCAGAGCAATATGACTTGAGACATGTTAATTTCACTATTCTATAATACCACCATTAAACAAGCAATATTTCCCAGGTAAGCTTATTATTCCCAGATCTCTACTGAAAAGCAGATGTCAGTGAAGCAGCAATGGAAATCTCTTAATTGACTCACCATATTAACTGATGTTCTAAATTTCCTCTGCTTCTCATGACATTCACGCTAGTAAGATATTATATGTTACATCTATGTGCTTCTCCAAGCTGCTGAATTATATGGTTACCTAAAGTCAATTGTTATTCTTTACAGTACTATACCATCAGATATATCAATGTAATTATGTAACCAATTAAATATAAATGCAAAAAAGTATTAGCTCCTGAAAACTAGGCTGAATGCTTTGAAAGTATACTATAAAAATACACTGCTAAAAAGAAAGGGTTTCCAAATTGTGTGGGTGAGCCAACAGTAGAAAATTGGAAAAAAATAATAATCAGCAGCAGTCAAATTGCTTTACCATTTTTTTCAGATTTTTCACTCAGAATCATCCCAAGCTGAACCTCAAAATTAATGTGTTATGGATGCTATTTATACACAAAGTACAATATATAACTTCATTTAACAGATCAATTCTCTAAAAAAGGCTTCGGCCTTCCCTCAAAAGATCGATCAATAAATATGTATTTTCTTTTCATTTTAATAATTCCTGATTTAAAGGAACTTTTGATTAAGTGGACCCACCTCCTTCAGAGAAGAGGGACTCTACTAGATTAAGTCCTTGGATATTGGTATGAAGAACCTTTTCACATTTCTTTTCTCTTTCCTAATTAAAACTGCTAATCTAATACAGAAGGAATACTTTAAAAGGCAGTAGAAAAGATTGCAGTCAGATGCCAAGTATGAGCTCTGTCACAAAACACACATTTCTCCTGGAGAGTCTGTCTGACTTCTTAGTATAGATTTCACAGGTAGACATAATTGACAACAGATGTAGTCATGGTCAGGAACTGAAGGACACCTAGGTCAAGAAGGGAAGAAGTCCAAAGGGCAGGGACAAACCGTACACATCTCCTCTGATGCCAGCTGGTCTCAGCAGAAGCCGTTCTGGGGCAAGCCACTTGAGAGGTACAGAGTGAGTAGCTGGGATGGCCCCTCGGGCATGGACTTCATAAGCCAGGCCCAGTCCACAGAGCTTGGCAGTAAGATCACTTTGGATCAGGATATTCCTAGCTGCTACATCCCCATGGAACAGATGCTTATCCTGGAGAAATTCCTGTCAGCATAAGATCAAAAATGGATCAGCTGTCTGAGGTCATGGCTCCAGTCAAAGACAAGGAGAAGCAGTCCTAGGAATCCTCAAAAAAGACCAGGACTTTTCAACTTTGAACAAGTCTTGTTGATAATGACAGATTACTTCCCAATCACCATAATGATCAGACATTTTTGCATTATGGTTAGGATTACCAAACTGAGCAAATAATCCAAATAGCATTAATACTGGGTTTGGACCGTATGATCACTCATTCTGTGTCAAGGTCTGACCCCTGCCTGAGTTTACATTTCTCTTGGATGGGTTCCAGCTAGATCCTGGAAAAGGAAACAGGTTTCAAGTATCTAGCAGCAGTCCTGCAAATAAGGTAATACATACAAAGTGAAATTGAGTGTTATAATATTGAATTTATACAGAGCTTTATATCATCTCATTCTGCCCCTAAAATAAGTAGGTCAGATGAGTTAGGGAAGTATCTTTCAGATAAATCTAAATAATTACATAAGGTCACGCAGTTTCAAGTGGTAGTGAACAGATCTGGGTATTCTAATTCATAGGAAGTACTAAAAATTCTGCTAATAATTCTCTAGCCAGCTTACAAATCAGAATTTCCTGAGAGCTTTTCTAAAACACATGATTTTTGGCCCAGGTTTACCTAACCAAAATCTAGGAAGAAGGACCTGGTAATCTCTATTTTTAAGAAGTATCACAATGATTCTAGCACAGCCAAAGCATTTGAAAGCCATTGCGCCTGGATGGCACGGATTTGCTGCAATCATTTCCCCAAACAGGAGGCTATTCAAGGCGTAAGAACCTGAAAAACTGTACATGACCAAAGAGCTAGAGATCGAGGTCTATGATTGCTAAACAAGAATAACATACATACATACATACATAAAAGGTTAAGATGGTCATTTCCAGTCACTGATGTTAAAGAAAACAGTACCTAGCAGCTTTCTGTCCCTGGTGAGGTGAGGTTTTAGGACAAAGAGATTATACTGTCATGAGAAGAATTAAAGAATGTAGTGACTTTGAGGTTGTCCCAGTAAGAAAAAAAATAGTATGACTATGCCTTGTAACTAGTAACCCAGACCCATGATCAGTGCATCCCTTTGGGGAACCACTGCAATTGTGGCTCAGAATATGAGATAGGCTACATCCTGACACCCTAACTTTATTAGGGGAGCAAACTAACTAGGCCCTCCAACCTCTGTGGATAATATTCATTTCTACGATGTGCTCTCTCCTATGCCATGGGAACTTCCGCTGTTAACTACTCCTCCTTCTCACCTCACGGCTTCTTTTCAAGCTTTCCCAGATTCCATTTAGATCCCTGATACATTTCACACCTCAAGGAGGCAAGATATATCAACTACCTAAAATAGTAGTTTCACAGAGCCTGATTTTCTGTATAGTAAAAGCTAATTTTAAGCACAGTTATCTAAATAACTTCATAGAAATAGTCATCTAAATTTCCTAATTCTGGTAAAGGTACATTATTTTTTCTCTTAAACCCTTTAAACCCTATTTTTCTCTTACCTCTTTATTTAATTAAGTTGGTTTAGAATGAAGGCTTGATCTCACTGTTGCCCCTTTTTATTTCTTCTTTTCCATTTGTTTGTTGTTCTTTTTAAAGTATGTGTATTTCCTATCACATTCAGCATCAAAGCATGTCTCCAGCCAAACATGTTCTGAACTTGTCTTTCTTGTTTTTCAGGCATAAAATTGTGCGCTTCTTTTAGCTCTGTAGAGTTTCACCCATTTGGTTTCTTTTCCCAACTCACTCACTATTTGCCATTTTACATATCTTTTTTTTTTCATTTTACATATATTAATATTAGTATATATGGGGAAGTAAGAGTGTCAAGCATATAGTTCTTGGCCTTGGTTGTTAACCACCTTTTATAATCCTTCCTGTTCCTTCTACAAACCCTACGACTTTATGCCTAGAATTACCAATCCTGTGGTACATTATCTAAATAATTTCATAAAGAAAGAACTGAAAACAATTTATCAGCGCTTGAGTTTCTGCCCCATAAATTCCATCCAGTTTTCTTAATCATCTATACCATTTGGAAATATAAATATGAGAAATATGATGTCAAATATCGGGCTAACAAGAAAAATCCATACCAACTGTTGTCACTTTGCCAAGCCTTACCAAAGCCAGGAGGACCTGCCTCCCAATGTGATAGACTTGTTTTTCTGTGAGATCATAGAGAAGGCCATCCATGGTCATTACATCCTAAAAAGACAAAGAAAAAGCATGATATCAAAATGACATGAACAGATTTGAAAAAATAAAATAAGGGCAGAGATATTCAGATGTCAAGGCTAAGGAAAAGATACAAAAACATAAGGATGAAGATTCAAGGAGAGGTTAATATGAGAGATTCTCAGATACGCAAAGAACTAGAATGATATATCAACTTAGATAAACAATAAAGAGTGTAGATAAACAACAGAAGGAAGGAATAACAAAATAGCAGTTAAGAAAGTCTGATATGCATAAGACTGTCCCCTGGATAAAGCAACAGTTTTCCTGGGGCACTGTGTATGTGTGTGATTAATTAAGCACATTAACTCAGCACATTACTGAATGCCTACTATGTGCCAGGTTCCATCTTGGGAACTCAGAACACAAGAGTGAGTTATTTAACATGTCTGCTGCCTTCTGGAACTCAAAGTATATAACCATATATAAACATATGGTTACATATCTATAAGCTCCATGAAGGACATGGAAAAGAGAGCAGATGATGGTGACAAAAAAAGATCTGAAGGATGAGCGGACAATGACTATGCAAAAAAGTAAAAAAAGGAAAGGGGAGACATTTGGTGTAATGCGAGAAGCATGTGTAGATGGTCTAAATTAGAGAAGCATAATCGTTTTGAAAAACAGAATAGCGAAGTTAGAGCAGAGAACAAGTTACAGACGAATAATCTCTTACAAAGGTTTTAATGCCTCAAGACTTGCACATTGTCCTATTTGCACCACCAGATGTAAGGTATTAACAGGGTCCCTTTATCATACACATTTAGTAGTAAAGTAATCAGTCTTTGGAGGAGGCTTGGTTAATATTAAACTTGTAAGTGAGGAACTAACTAGGGAAACATGCAGTACTTCAGATAGAGGAATATGTAGAGAAGCAGAAAAACTGCAAGGAAAACAACTTGCACTTTACTTTGGAAATTTCTGAACATTTAAATTTGTTTAAATATGAATATGAAGTACAGTAACTTTCAGGATGGATTTCTCCTTGTCGACCCTGGCACATTGGAGTGATGGTATAGAACAGAAGACACATTTAAGACTAACAGCAGTAAAATTACAATCCATACTAACAATAGTTTTTACATACATAATTTCTGTTAACTTTATTAATAACTTATTATTATTCCCATTTTACAGATGCAGAAAATTCAGGCTCAGAGGGGCGACTTGCCCAAAGTCACATAGCTCGTAGGATATAAAGTGCAAAGTTCATACTCCAAATCTACACTATCCAATATGATAGCCATTAGCCACATGTGGCTATTTAAGTGTTTATCATTTAAAATTAAATAGAATTTTAAAAATTCAGTCTCTCAATCACATCAGCCACATTTCAGGGGCTTCAAATGTGATTAGTGGCTACCATTTTGAACAGAGAAGATAAGAGAATTTTTCTGTCATCGTAGAAAGTTCTATTGGATGGTAATACTCAATCACTATTATGTTGCTATAAGATCTTTCTGCTTTGTCATTGGCCAGGCTACTTGACATGTGAACAGCTCATCAGCCAGGTCAAGCCTTTCCTTCCCAACACCTCTACCCTGCTGCTCACCCGCCGACAGGTCCAGAGAAAGCTGAGCAGGTCCCCTTGGGCCACATCCTCCAGCACCATATAGAGCGGCAGCTTCTCCGTGCAGCAGCCTTCCAGCTGCACCAGGTTCCTGTGCTTCCCCAGGTACTGATAGAATTGGACTCGCCCTAAGAAATCCTGTACCTCCTGGAGCCCAGTTGGTTCTGTGGAGGACAGATGAGCCATGGGAAGTGGTCAGAACATGATCAATACAACGGGAGGTATGAGGGAAGACTATGGTAATTTTCAAGACTCCACAGGAGAAGAAATACTGACAAAAGGTAAAGAGAAAGGGGAACTAATTAGAAGATAATTCTCAATATCACTGATTTTTTTGTCAAAGCAAACAATCATAGGCTTTAGAACTGGATAGACTTTCATCTGCCTAAATAGACAAGTGTTCACATTCAAATATTATCACTGCCTAGGCCTTTCAATTAGTATTCTTGCTTACCTTATTCTTGTTCTGTTTTATGTATCCATTACTACTGGTCCATATAAAGAGAGAGAAAGGAAGTGGGGAAGGAAGGAAGGAAACAATATTAGGGAAAGTGATAGTGCAGACAAATGAAGGAACCACCTCAAAATCCTCATGCACTAAGATTCAGTATGAAAAAATCAGTTCCAGCAGCCTGAATAGGCAACACTGAGCTAGGAAAAGACCCTAAGAAAAATATTTCTGCCTCCAGTTTTCACTTTCTATCCTTTTCTTCCTCTGCACACAACTGTGATCACAGCTATCCATTGATTAACATCTTAATGTCCATAAGCTTGTCAGCATTCAGGGCTGGGGGCTCACTGTGGGAAAGTAAAAAAGAGATAGGAAAGTCAAACACTTCTCCTTTTACCTTCCAAAGCCTTGAGGACAACACTCTTTGGCTTAGCAGGGTCCCCCGTGTACATCTTGGTTCGGTAGATGGCTCCACAACTACCATTGTGGATCTGCTCCAGAACTTCAGAGAGTTGCTCCCGGGGCACCTGCAGCCTAGCCAGAGCATGAGTGGTAGTCCGTAGGAGGCTCTCCACCGAGGTCTCTTTAAGTGGCACAAACACACTTCCTCCATGCCCTGCCGCCTCCCAGCTTAGGCCCCTAGATGGAGGTTCAGGGCCAATGCCTAGAACAAAGAGATGATACTAGTCATCTTTACCCTACCCTAGGGGCTCCAGGAGAGCAGAGCCTGGAACACACAGACAGATAACAAGGAAATTCCTTTAGCAATTTTCTCTCTACGCGTTGTGGTATTACCTTGTGTGAACCAGCATCAACACGAACCTTGGAAAACATTTATAATAACCCTACTACTTCTCAAGATGGACCTCTGAAAAGTGGTAATGTCATTTTCTTTCTACCTTTCTCAGGATTACAGCTCAGCATTAGTATAGAAACAATTTAGGACGCTCCTGAATAGGTACTCAAACTGCTGATATCTATAAAGTGATGGTAACTACCACTAGGGACTAATGCTTAAGTCAATCAACTCGAAGGCATGGTTATTCTTCCTCCCTTAAGATGTCCCCAAAGTCAAATTAATTACGTATTTCCTAGAGTCTTAGCAAAAAAAAAAAGAAAGAAAGAAAAAAGAAAAAAAGAAAAATTTTTTGGTACTTTCCCTTTTTCTTAGTCAATTTTTCTCCGTTGGAAAGAGAAATTCATTCTTCTCATTAAACCACCATTCACTCATTAATCTACCCATTTATGTGACAGATATCACATCCTGCATGCCAGGAACTATTCTAGGTGTTGGGAATAGGCAAAGTCCAGATTCTTATGATTACTTTCTTGTGGTAGGCTAGAGGAAGTAGATGTTATCATACCAGGGGATGAGTGCTATAAAGGAAAACAGGAGAATCAGAGGCTATCTGTGATGCCATTCTGTATTTCAAGGCCAGGACAGGCCTTTCTGATGGGATGACATTTGAGAAGTGCCTGGAAGCAATTAGAGACCAAACCACACTGGTACCAGGAAGGATATTACAGAGGGAACAGGAAGAGCAGATGTATTGAGGAAGAAACATGCTTGGCATATCTGAGGAAGAGGAATGAAATTAGTACAGCTGGAGCCATGTGGGATAATTGGAGAATTACATGAGATGAGGCCTGAGTGGGCCCAGATTCTAGAAGGCCTTCAAAGAATTTTGTCTTTTTTTATTCTAAAAAATATTACATTTTATTCCAAGCAGAGAATGGCCAGGACTGATTTAGGCCTTAAAAGAATCATTCTACTGCTCTGTGGAGAACAGTGCTTGAAGGGATAGGGAGAGAATGAGGGAAACCAGTTAGAAGGGTATTGCAGTGATCTATGAGACATGAGAGAGGCCTGCATTTCTTTTGAAGATAAGAGTTAACAGGATTTGCTTAAGGATTGGATACAAAGTATGAGAGAAAAAGGAGTCAAGGACATCTGCAAGATTTAGACTGAACACATCGAAAATCAGAAGACATTTCTGAGGGAATTTGAGGACCTTTGCTGTGAGGCATATTACATACGAGATGGGTATTGGATCCAAACTGTGAAATTAGTTGTTGAACAGAGGAATCTGAAGTCTGGGGGGACTACAATTAGAAGAGAGAAAGTGTTTGAATCCGTAAGACTGAAAATGAGACCATTAAGGGAGTGACTATAGATTTAAAAAGAAAAGAGTGTTTCAAGAAGGAGAAGGTGCAAATTTGTTCCAAATGCTTTTGACAGGTTGAGAAGAGGACTCAGTTATAGCTGTCATTGGCAATCTCAGAAAGAACTGTTTTGGTGGAGTGGTGGAGATAAAAGCCTTATTTTAGTATGTTCGAACGAGAATGTGACAAGTAGAAGTCATGGGAGTGAAGTTAGACCACTTCTCTGAGAAGTTTTTCTGTAAATGAATTAGAAGAGAATTGGGTTAATTTCTTAAATTTTTATTGAAATTCAATTTAGTTCCCATAGAGTGCATTATTAGTTTCAAGGGTAGAATCTGGTGATTCATTAGTTGCTTATAATACCCAGTGTTCATGGCATCAAGTGCCCTCCTTAATGCCCATCACCCAATTCCCACTTAGAGAGGGAATAGGGATCAGGCACCAAACAGTTTCTGATCCCTGTCAGGATGTTTTTTTTTCTTCTTTTTACTCCTAATTTCATGTAAACTAATTCATTTTCATTATACACCCAGTGGTATACCCAGTGGTACATCAGAACAGGACATTGTCTCCTACTTAATGCTCCAAAGACTGCTATAAAGGCCACCCCTTCTCATCGTACAGTCCAGAACACAGAGCAGAGCTGGGATGTATTACGGAGTAAAATATCATCTTTCAAGGCTGGTAAAAAAAAAAAAAAAAAAGCCTAGGGCTTTACCTACTAAACTTCCTCCCCAATATGTAGACACTTCCATGGCCAAATATTTGATAGAGCAATAGGACAAAAAAGATAGAAACAAGTCACATGAAGTCTCTTCTGCCCACTGTTGTTTCAACTAACAAGCATTACAGAGTTTCTACTCATGAATTCCTAGAGAAGAGCTCACCTTTCCTCAACTCCACGAGACAGGACCCATACTTCCTCTCCCATAGCAAGGACCTCACCTTCTAGACTTGGGCTTATTGAGACTTGGGTCTTCCTTTTTGTAATCTCCATCTTCCTTGGCCCTCTTCCCAGCCCCAGTTTGAGTTTTACCTCGGAGTCCAGGAGACTGTTGCTGAGCTCTTTGACCTCTGATAAAAAGCCACAGGATGACGGCAAGAAGGATAAGGAAGATGCCAACCAGGATGGTTGGGATGATGATAATCTCGTACTGCTGCTCCCGGACAACTGGGTAGGAAATCAAGCAGGGAGAGGAGAGATTGCAGAAGAACCCCAATCTCACATCCACACAACTTCCCCTACCCACCAGTCCTCAACTCCTCATTCATGAAATGATCTTCCCTTCCTTCTTCCCCTCCACTTCCATACAATGGAACCATTATTGGGAGCAGCTCTCTAATCAGAAACCCCAGTGTCCCCACATCTCAGTCTATCAAGTATGCTCTGTGTCTTATCTCTCATTTTTCCTGCTGAGGTGATGTAGGATGAAGGATGTAGCCTCTGGATCTCTGACTGGCACTTGTCCCTCTTCAAGGACAATAACCCCTAGTGCCCATTCCTTTATGGACACTGTCTTCATTTCTACTAGTAGTAAACTCATCTTCCTTCTGGAATCTATGCAGACCTTAGTCTCTGTCATCCTGGAATCAGAAGTAGGCATCTCTGGTGTCTGCCCTTACCACACAGCTTGTCACTGAGACTGCATTCCAGTAGTATTCGTGCCATGCCCCTCTCATCTCCCAGACCACACAGCTGTCCACTCCTTTGCTTGGCCCTCAGAGAATGCACAGAGCACCACTGAGAATAATTCCCAAGAATGGAGTTATTCTGAAAAAAATAAAACGGAGCATGCAGATAATTTTAAGGCCCCCCAAAAGGTCATTAGGGGAGCTACTGGGTGGCTCAGTTGTTAAGCTTCTGCCTTCAGGTCAGGTCATGATCCCAGAATCGTGGGATCAAGCGAAGATGAGAAGAGACATCTTCTGTGTCTCTCTCTTTAAAAAAAAAATATATAGGGACGCCTGGGTGGCTCAGTGGGTTAAGCCGCTGCCTTCGGCTCAGGTCATGATCTCAGGGTCCTGGGATCGAGTCCCACATCGGGCTCTCTGCTCAGCAGGGAGCCTGCTTCCCTCTCTCTCTCTGCCTGCCTCTCTGTCTACTTGTGATCTCCCTCTGTCAAATAACTAAATAAAATCTTTAAAAAAAAAAATCTATATATATAGATAGATAGATATAGATAATATATTATATATAATATATATATTTTATATATATGTAATATATAATATATATAAATATATTTTAATATATTTAATAATATTAAATATATTTAATGATATTAAATATTATAATAAATATATAAATATATATTTTTTATATAATATATATTTATAAGTTTTGAAACTAAAAAGAAAAAAAAACTAAAGTGATATACCATAAAAATCTTTCTCCCACCCCATCCTTCTCCTTTTATTCAGTTCCAAACTATCCTCCAAGGAAACTAGCTTCTTGCTTACTGGGCCACAGATTCTTCAGGTGCATCACTTTTAACTGTATGGTCAGCACATATATGAAATTACATCTCCCAAAACCCAGTTCGCTCTTTCTGAAGAGAACTGGTGTCTATACATACATACATATACACACACATACACACATATATGTAAACTTGTAGATAGATATATTATAGATGTCCGCAAACTTTATTTTGCTTTTGGTTAACAAAAGTCTTCCCTGGTTCCAATTAATTCTGAAAAAAAAAGTGATTTTTTTAAACTGTCCAGGTCATCCTAAGTATATGATCTAGTTGGTTTTTTTTTAAAGATTTTTATTTATTTATTTGACAGACAGAGATCACAAGTAGGCAGAGAGAGGTGGGGGGAAGCAGGCTCCCTGCTGAGCAGAGAGCCCGATGCAGGGCTCGATCCCAGGACCCTGAGATCATGACCCGAGCCGAAGGCAGAGGCTTTAAACCACGGAGCCACCCAGGCGCCCCGTATGTGATCTAGTTTTATAGTGATTTGCTAATAAGAAAAATTTTACAAATCAGAATTACAGAACACTATATTGTACATATGTGCTCTATACCATATATGTGGTTTTCTATTACATGTTGTGCTTTATTGTTGATACTAGGAACTACAATACGACTTATTGTGGCAGAGTCGTTTAGTGCCTAAAACACATACATAAAGTCTTCCAGTTTCAGCCTCACCCCCATTCTCACTCTTCTTGGAGCTCCATGAGCTTGTATACTGTGAGATGAGAAGTAGACAATTTTCTCATAACTCAGAAGAAAGACAGGTGTGTGGCTGGTTGACAGAAGCTCATATATACGGAGGAGTAGGCAAGAGGACGACCTGGGAGAGGAGAGGCACCTTGTGGGTTTGTGCAGAACAAGAGATCTCCAAAGTCAGTGAATTAGAAGATAACGATGTCCATCTTCTTCTAGTTTATAACCCAAGAAGGCAAGGTGAAAGTCATTTGGGAAAGTTTCCACATCCCACAAGACCACATAGCACTGGTGCTAGGGCAGGAATCAGGGAGCTTTGAGATGGTAGAGAAGGAGAGGATCTTAAATGACAAGACATTAGCACGGTCAGGAGAATTCCAAAGCTGCTTGGAAATTTCTCACCGCCGTTCTCATTTTGTTCTCCTTTGCTCTTACTTCCCTTTAGTGCACTATCAGATGTAACTGTGTTCATTTAGGGAGCAGCCAGTTTAACGAGTTTGGTTCTCCCAGGAGTGTTCGTGAACATAATCTCTCTTAACCACAGTACAAGTAGAAAAAAAAGTCGGTCGGCAGCCAGCTCCAACTTGCCAGCTCCGCCCAGAAACCAAACTATACACCCACTGCTACCTACCGCAGGAAGAAATGTAAAGGCCTGTGTGCACACGTATCCTGCTAGAATGGCTCATGGCAGGCCAAACACAACTACAGGCATGCGGCCAAACATACCCACCCACACCCAGTGACTCATGCTTATCCCCTTGCACCGGCATGTCACACTTATTACAGAGCACAGGGTGGTCATCTGGATACACTATGACCTTCTATGACATTTCCCGAACAAGGTTCATTTGTGTAGTTTTATTTGGGCATGGATACTTTGAAGAACCTGGGTGTAGTTAACAACTAGAAGCCCAATGTAATTGGATGCTGGAGCAGGGAAACAAACGTGGTGGGGGGTGGGGGGGGTGCTATGGTGAGGGCCACTCGTAGACTGCTTTCCAGGCATTTGTACAATAAGCTCTTTCCAACTGTTACAGTTTGGCTACGGACATATGGAATATACAAAACGAGTCTAGAATTTTTTAAGGTAAACACACCAGGCATTCCCGCCCCCAGGGGCATGGAAGCCTACACAGGAAGCATTACCACCTTTAGAGCTCACCAAAGCACTTCTATTAGAAGATGCTCATATTCACTTGTAGCAACAATATTCCTCTCCACATCACTTTCCTCTCTACAGCAAAATATTCAGTTACCACACCACTTTGCGTGCCCTCTGTGTCAACCTGAGAGAAGACATGCCTTCATGCCAGAACCTTCTAGGATGATTCTTCCTCTTGGTTAGATTCTAACTTATCAGTGTTCTTGACCAACATTTATGTGCATGTGGCTAATACTCTATCCCCTTTGATTACGTCTAGACAGTTTTCTCCTTGTGTTAAGACAAAAATGTAGGGGCATCCTGCTGGCTCAGTCCACAGACCATGTGACTCTTGATCTCAAGGTTGTGAGTTTGAGCCTCATGTTGGGTGTAGAAATTAGTTAAAAATAAAATCTTTGAGGGGCGCCTGGGTGGCTCAGTGGGTTGGGCCTCTGCCTCCGGCGCAGGTTGTGATCTCAGGGTCCTAGGATCGAGCCCCACATCAGCCTCTCTGCTCAGCAGGGAAACTACGTCCCCCTCTCTCTGCCTGCTGCTCTGCCTACTTGTGATCTCTCTCTCTGTGTCAAATAAATAAATAAAATCTTTTAAAAAATAAAAACAAAATAAATCTTTGAAAAGAAAAAAAGAAAAAAATGTATGTTGGCTACTCCTTCTCTTACCTAGACTGTATGAGAAGAAGTCCTTACATATATGAAATATTATCCCACAGTTCTCTCCCTATGCCCTGTATTACTAGATTCAAGTCATTAGAATCAAGGATCCAATAAAGTTGGGAACTTGTTTATTCTGATAATTCCATTTAATGGTTGGAAAATATGTACACAGCTTGCCTATAGTTTACATATACCTACATCTAACAGTGCCAAATCGCCTCAGGTAGGGCTCCAGTTAAAACAATATTATCGCCTCATTTGTGGTTATCATTCCTTATTTTCTTTCTTCTCAACCACTTCTGGCTTTCTGTTGGCATACTGCAAAATTCAGCTCCCTTCTTGAATTGAGAATCTAGAAGAGGAAATAGCACAACGAAGAAGGAGATTCGATAGGAAGAAAATGAGAGTGAAATGGGGGGTAAAGTTCAGCCCAAATCTTTGCAAGATTACCATCTGGAGACCAGACAAGTGAATGGTTATAACTGAAATTAAGCTAACTATGAACATAAACTCTCCAAACTCTTTTTTTTTAAGATTTTATTTATTTATTTGACAGTCAGAGATCACATGTAGGCAAAGAGGCAGGCAGAGAGAGGGGGAAGCAGGCTCCCCGCTGAGCAGAGAGCCTGATGCGGGACTCGATCCCAGGACCCTGGGATCACGACCTGAGCCGAAGGCAGAGGCTTTAACCCACTGAGCCACCCAGGCGCCCCAAACTCTCCAAACTCTTATACGTAGGCACATTGCAAGCATAACACTATGCCACATATTTGTACCTGCTTCATTATACACAAACACAGTTCTATTTGCAAGAAGAACAACTCCTACTAGCAACACTTCTATCCAGTAAGCACAATATAATCTCCCAGATATAGTCAGCAATTTACTCAGAAGTGTCCAGAAGAAATTCTTAC
Source organism: Mustela nivalis (assembly GCF_964662115.1). NCBI lineage: Eukaryota > Metazoa > Chordata > Mammalia > Carnivora > Mustelidae > Mustela > Mustela nivalis. The sequence continues at coordinate 54,138,872 of NC_139026.1, forward strand.
CAAATAAATCTACAAATAGACTTTAAGAATTAGATCCATTCTTCTGTATTCACGTTCTGCCTACGTGTTATGAGAAATTCCTCAGCTGACCTCTGTATAACACCTGGCCCCATTCCCATAAGATATGATTAATGTTACACCAGCCTCACCCTCAAACTTTTCATCTGTGTGTCAACACAAGTGGGTCTACCAGCCATGTTTTTAATGAAGACAAGCAACCCATGCGCCCAGATGAATGCCACGCTGGGTAAGGGAGCTATTAATAGCTGTGGGCTATGAGGCAGACAGCTCAAAGGCCTCAGGTGAGGAGGGTAAAATATATGGAAGTGGCAGCCCCCAGACTGAGGCAGCCCACCTTCTGCCTCACTCACCTTCTCTTCCCCTCCCCCCTTCATCCCCACCCTTGAGTTGTCTAGCAAAACAAAACAAAACCAAAACCAAAAACCATTTACTGGAATTAACATTTTTCTTTTAATATTTAGGTTGTAATTTGCCACAAGATTTTTTTTTTAAATAATATTTATTTATCTGACAGAGAGAGATCACAAGTAGGCAGAGAGGCAGGCAGAGAGAGAGGGAGAAGCAGGTTCCCCGCTGAGCAGAGAGCAGGATATGGGGCTTGATCCCAGGGCCCTGGGATCATGACCTGAGCCAAAGGCAGAGGCTTCACCCACTGAGCCACCCAAGTGCTTCTGGAATAAACATCTTAAATTGGAAATGAGATAGAAAAGAACTTCTCAGCTCTATCTACAGGATTCCAAAATGACTTAATCTTGAGCATTCTGAAAAGCAAGCTGTCCTTCCTATTTTCAGCTCTTATAAACATATGCTGAGCAACTACAATGTCCCAGGTATATGTTAGGCATTTTCTCAGAAATGAGGAAACTGCAGTTCAGCAAGATCATGTTTTGAATAAGCCAGGGTTAAAAAAAAAAAAAAAAAAAAAAAAGTTAAAACAGGGGTGCCTGGATGGCTTAGTCGGTTAAACGTTTGCCTTTGGCTCCGGTCACAATCCCAGAGTCCTGGGATCAAGGCCCATATCTGGCTCCTTGCTCATCAGGGAATCTGCTTCTCCCTCTGCCTAACGCTCCCCCTGCTCATGTGCTTGCTCTCTTTCTTTCTGTCAAATAAATACATAAAACCTTTAACACAAAAAAGCAAATAAATGACACAGCAAGGTTTCATGCCCCCGTCTTTTAATTACAGACCCAATATTCCTTAAACTACTTTACTACGCATCTGTACTTGTCATTCAAATGGACAAGACCAACAGCGTCAAAAAAGAATTATGTCAGAATCCAAGAAAATCACAGAAAGAATAATGCTGAAACCAAACTTCACCAACAAATACAACATAATTTGGGAAGGGCGGGTGAGTAGTTCTCCAAGATCTTACAGGGGCACAGACAATGTCTGCATGTCTGTCTTCAAAACGTATTCAGAAAATAAAAGTAGTATCAGAAACTTTTCCCAGGACTCACCAGATCATAGAATCCTGGATCATTTTCTTTGTTTGCTCACCTTCCTGGATCTCGTCTTAATCCTTTTTCTACCTTCTGCTTTTTGAGAAAAAGGGTCTAGCTTCCAGAACTAGCAATCTTTCACTGAGAGCATGAGGGTCAGAAAGGGGCTAGAACTACCAGGAGACAGGTCACTGGCCTCAGGGGTAGAATCACCACACCACGCAGCACCCAAGCCTCTACCTTTCTCTTGAAGCACACTGGTCAGAGGACAAAGAGTAAAGAGAAAGGCACATTGAAAGACCCTCTTGCAATCCAGAAAACCTGACCAGTGTAGGTAACTTGCCTTGTGCAGCATGATACCACATAGTGTGGATGAGACAAAGAGAGGGGGAGGTTACCCAGAAGGAATCCCTTGTCCTCCTGTTCTTCTCAGATGCTGAAGGACTGTGGCTGTTCTGATCTTCAGCCTCCCCTGCTTTCCTAGAAACCCGGAGTTTGAAATGCACTTACAAATGGTTGGAAGAGAGTCTTCTGTGTGTCTGGGAATCCTGGCCTTGTTTAAACCAAGGTTCTGGGGCGCCTGAGTGGCTCAGTAGGTTAAAGCCTCTGCCTTCGGTTCAGGTCATGATCCCAGGGTCCTGGGATCAAGCCCCACATAGGGCTCTCTGCTCAGCGGGGAGCCTGCTTCCTTTCTCTCTGCCTGCCTCTCTGCCTACTTGTGATCTCCCTCTGTCAAATAAATAAATAAAATCTTAAAAAAAAAAAAAAAAGGTCCTGACCTTCTTTTAACAATGAGCCTGAGTGTTATCAACTTTTCTTATTTTTACATATCTACAGGAATTCCTAAAGCATGTGCTACACAGGTAGAGACAAGAAAGCTTAACTTCCATTCTGGTATAGCCCAAAAAATTTGCTTTATAGAGGAGCAATGTGATTGCAAGACAGGCTCCCTAACATCTAGGTAAGAATTACAGTAACCCTACATGCCCCATCAGATTTTAAATATGATTACAGAGATTACATTTTATTTCCTTTCAGGTGTTGTACAAATTCAAGACATTTTATTTTTATTATAAGGATCATTCTATTTTGCACATTCTTGATTCCATTATTCTCCATCTACCATGTTTGAACCTCAAAAGCCCAGAAATAACATATATATTTCAAATTAGATATTCTCCCACTGACTGTTTTCTGTTCCCGAGATCACTAATAAACAACCATGTCCCCAGTCCAGGATAAGACTTCTCAATCAGGGAAAAGCCAAGGACACACAGCTACGGCCCGCCCCAAACACAGAATCGCTTCTGTTCCATCTGCGTCCCCTTCGTCCTACCTGATGGACACACCAGAAGACACCTGCTGGGGGCTTCTCTCAAACACCTCTCTGCAACTGTCTTCAGTCACAGTGTGTTTCCAAGGATCAGTCCCCCTCACTCTGCTAGACTTTTCTTTCAGGGTGGTGGGGAGACTTCTGGTACTTTTAAAATCTTGGCAGTTTCCCCCATAAATGAGAAGCCCTTTGTTGCTCTGCCACTTCCCCAGCCTATCCTAGTACATTGCCCTCTGGCAGAGAGGAGAGCCACACTGAACAGGACAGAAGGAAGACATTTTGTGAAAGACTGAAGGAAGACGTGTGTGCGCGCGCGCACACACACACACACACACACACTTTCTCATAGTCTAATAAAAGAGTCCCAGACCCAGGCAGGCAGAGAGAAAAATGGGCAGGGGATTTCACAATCAGGAAATCAGCTCAACTGCCGTTTACCTCAAGGCCATGTCATCCAGGGTGTGTCCCTCTAAAGATTCTATACATAGAAAGTAATCCTAGGTAAACAACAACAAAGGCCTGGCAAGATAAAAAAGATGCCTCTGGGAATGTCATTTGGCACCTCGAGGAGCAAACAGCAGAGTCCCTCTTCAGGAGTGAGTCAGCATGCTGCAGAGCTAAGCATTCTGGAAATTATGAGACGTGGAATCAGCAAAGAGTTGGTGCTATGATAACAGAGTCGGAAGTCTGAGGTCCTGGTCTGGCTTGATAGGTTATTCAACAAGCATCCAGAGACATAACACCAGAACTTGCCATGCCTTCCCTTCCTCATTTAGGGAGCAGGACGCCTCTTTCTCTCCTGAGGGCAGCGAAGAACCACAGAGAGCAGCAAGAAATGAATCCCACCAGTAAAGGGGCAGGGCAACCAGCAAGACCCCTCAAGCAGCTCTACCGCCTTGCCTCTCAAATTCTGAAGACTCCTTCAGACTGGCATCTTCTGACCCATATCACAGAAGGCCCAGAAACTCCCAAGTTTCATCCCTATCCCTACCCTGCCTATAATTCCCTATGGGATCGTGGTAAGAGAAGGAGATTTGGAATCAGACTATTTGAATCTCAGGTCCACCATTCATCATAACTGCATATAAGTCATTGTCACCTTTCTGAGCCTGTTTTTCCACTTGTAAGTAGAGACCATAATATCTGTCAAAGCATTTGAAAGCTCTACGGAATACGTTATGTAAAAAGTCTAGTATGGTGCCCAACCCATGACAGTCAATCCGTCGCAGTCTCTCCTCCCTTCCTCCCTCCTTCACCTATCTCCCAGGCTGGGGAGTAGCTGTACCAATCAGTAAGCGTCCATAACTCTGAATAAGAAAACAAAACACCTATTATCATAACATTTATATATGTGGATCTTGGAAGAGATTGTGATGATTATGAATCCCATAATTATGATTTCTATCACCCCTGAAGAAAGGGACTGTTTCCCAGGAGATACTAAATTACAGCTAGATTGAGAACTATTAAGATTGATTATCATTATGTGGATTATGCATAATATGCATATTATGGTTACTCGTTTGGCAATTTTAATTTCCATCCTTACTTCATTCCTATGCAAAATTAAATTTTAGTTGTAAAAATGATTATATGTTTTAAGAAACAAAAAATAACAGTGTAAGTTATATTGGATTGGTGAGGATTTGATAAGTCTAAAAGAGAAGACTCCTAGAGCGCCTGAGTGGCTCAATTGGTTGAGCGCCCGAATTGGGATTTCAGCTCCAGTAGTGACCCCTCCCCATGGAATTGAGCCCCCACTAGGCTCCAGGCTCAGCCCAGAGTCCACTTGTCTTTCTCCCTTCCCCTGCTTGTGTGCTCGCTCTCCCTCAAATAAATAAATATTTTTAAATAGAGAGAGAGTGAGAAGACACCTTCCAATAGGGAAAAAAACTCACAAAGGATCAACCAATGAATAAAAACAAGAAAATTCTATATAACTTAGTAACTATAGTAAGAAAATTAATAAGATGACAATAAATAAATGGTCATGAAAAGTGAAAAACAAAAAAAAAAAAATCAACACATCCCAAAGGCAAAGGAAACAAAAGTGAAAATAAACTTTTGGGACTTCATCAAAATCAAAAGCTTCTGCACAGCAAAAGAAACAGTCAAAAAAAAACAAAGAGGCAACCCACGGAATGGGAGAAGATATTTGCAAATGACAGTACAGACAAAAGGTTGAAATCCAGGATCTATAATAAACTCCTCAAACTCAACACACACTAAATAGGCAATCATATCAAAAAATGGGCAGAAGATATGAACAGACACTTCTCCAATGAAGACATACAAATGCCTATCAAACACATAAAAAAATGTTCATCATCACTAGCCCTCAGGGAGATTCAAATTAAAACCACATTGAGATACCACCTTACACCAGTTAGAATGGCCAAAATTAACAAGACAGGAAACAACATGTGTTGGAGAGGATGTGGAGAAAGGGGAACCCTCTCCCACTGTTGGTGGGAATGCAAGTTGGTGCAGCCTCTTTGGAGAACAGTGTGGAGATTCCTCAATAAATTAAAAATAGAACTTCCCTGTGACCCTGCAATTGCACTCCTGGGTATTTACCCCAAAGATACAGATGTAGTGAAAAGAAGGGCCATCTGTACCCCAATGTTTATAGCAGCAATGGCCATGGTCACCAAACTGTGGAAAGAACCAAGATGCCCTTCAACAGACGAATGGATAAGGAAGATGGGGTCCATATACACTATGGAGTATTATGCCTCCATCAGAAAGGATGAATACCCAACTTTTGTAGCAACATGGATGGGACTGGAAGAGATTATGCTGAGTGAAATAAGTCAAGCAGAGAGAGTCAATTATATGGTTTCACTTATTTGTGGAGCATAACAAATAGCATGGAGGACATGGGGAGTTATAGAGGAGAAGGGAGTTAGGGTAAATTGGAAGGGGAGGTGAATCATGAGAGACTATGGACTCTGAAAAACAATCTGAGGGGTTTGAAGTGGTGCGGGGGTGGGAGGTTGGGATACCAGGTGGTGAGTATTACAGAGGGCACGGATTGCATGGAGCACTGGGTGTGGTGAAAAAATAATGAATACTGTTATGCTGAAAATAAATTAGAAAGAAAAAAGAAAATCAACACACCAAACTAAAATGTTAATATTTAACAAATATGGAAGAAGGGTAATGTAAGATCAAAGATGTTTACCTTAACTAGTAATTAAAATAATACTCATTCAAGTAAAAACAAGATGCGAATATTTTTGCCTATCCGCTTAAGAAGAAAAAAATGAAAGAGAATTCTGATACTCCGAAGAACCACAAGGAATCTAAATTTCTATAGTTTTGGAAACAAATTTGGCAACATGTAAGAAAAGAACCTTAATGACATTCATAATTTTGACCCAGGAATTTCTCTCCCAAGAGTCAATTATAAAAGGATTTTTTTTTAAGATTTTATTTTTAAGTAATCTCTACACCCAACATGGAGCTCAAACTCACAACCCTAAGACCAAGAGTCACACAATCCACCAGCTGAGCCAGCCAGGAATCCCTTAAGAGGATTTTTTTTAATGGAAGATGAGTCTGAACATGCAAAAAAAAAAAATTATTATACTGTTATTTATTTCTTTTGAAAGCAGAAATAGGCATGTGCTTCAAAACAATCCCAGGATTTAAGCAATGGAAGTGTGCAGAGATAAATATGAAACATGATTGGCCAGGTGTTGAAAATCATTAAATTGGGGTTATTAAATACATAAGAGGTCATCTTACCATCCTATCTATTTGCTTTTGTATAATTTTGAAATTTTCTACAATAAAAAAATTAAAAGTAGAAATAAAAATTTTCATCAAGAAGAGTATGATGGTTAATTTTATGTGTCAGCTTGGCTAGGCCATGGTACCAAGATAATTTATCAAACAGTGATCTTTCTGTGAAGGAATTTTTAAATGAGATTAACATTTAAGTCAGTGAAATTTGAGTAAAGGAGATTACCCTCCATAATTTGGGTATGCCTCACCCAAACAGTTGAAGGTCTTTGACCTCCTCAAAAGAGGAGGAAATTCTGCCATCATGCTGCACTTAAACTGCATATCTTCACTGTGTCTCCAGCCTGCTCACCTACCCTGAAGATGTTGGACTTGCCAACTATCCACAAAGTCTTTAAAATAAATCTCAATGGATGATAGCTACATACATAGATGACATATAAATGTTCTGTTCATTCTATTTTTTCTGGAAAACCTTAATGAATACAAAGAGGGATGTCAAATTTTCATACAACTGGACAATGGACTGCTATAAATATATTAATTTTATGTTCAAGTTCATTAATTTTATGCTCAATTTTATATTCAGCTGAAGTTTTTAATAAATGGCTTTTTAAGTTAGTGGGTAAAGTAGTCAGATTTAAAATTTATCAGGCCCTAGTTTAATAAAGTTCTAAATTGGCATCCATGTTATAACATTATCCCTGTCTCTCTCTGACTCTGTCATTTTGGGCAAGTTTTATCACATCCCTGGGTTTTAACTTCTAATCCATAAAATAATGGATCATAATCCTTGAACCACCTAATCAGAGACGTTCTGGCAAGACAAATAAGATAAAACATACAACAGGACTTAAAATTTTAGACTAAAAGAAAGTTAATGGATTTCAGAGGTCTAAGGTAGAATTATCGTGTTACCCCTTTCTCCCTGCCCCCACATGCCTAGGGCTCTTTCGTCTCAAGTATCCTTGCAGCCCACAGTTAGAACTTTTCAATAGTAAATGATTGGGAAATAGGGTTAAGCTACTCTTAAGTCTTTGGTATTTCAGAGATTTCAGGCCAATTCTACTCATTATTCCATCATTTGTTGATCATACTTTTTCTTCTCTCATATATTGATGCCAATAATTTTTAGGAAGACAGATTAATGCATATATGAGATGCCCTTTGGAGAAAAACCTGGGATCATATGAACATTAAATAATACTATTTCTATACTAGCATGGATATATAATAACAAGTATAATGAGGCTCTGGCATTAATCTTCACCTTGGCTTCAGCTGCCTTCTGCCCTAGCACTGGTCATATTTTTCTCACCTAGATTATTTCTTAATAGAAAGTTCTAGGAGAAATGTAGAATGAAAAGAAAGTATCCTCAGGGCACCTGGGTGGCTCAGTTAAGCATCTGCCTTCAGCACAGGTAATGATCCTAGAGTCCTGGGATTAGGCCTCACATAGGGCTTTCTGCTTAGCAGGGATTCTGCTTCTCCCTCTCCCTCTCCCTCTGTGTATGAGTGCTCTCTTCCTCTCAAATAAATGGATAAAATATTAAAAAAAAAAAAAAGGATCCTCTGCTCATACAGGCAAAGGGGATATGAGATCTCAGTTACCGTCCTGGGTTAGCCCCATCTTGAGTGTGACCTTACATAAGCCAATTAACATCTCTTTGTCAAAGGTTTGTATACAAAGCATCATGAAACATATAAAGTAAAAAATATAAGGCATTAGAATTATTTATTTAGTATCCAAGAAATCAAAATTATGATCTGAAGCTATATATTCACATAGAAGAGAATTCAGAAGTGTAGAACCAAAGGAAAGATGGACAACTGAGTTTTTCTCTATCCTTTTAAGTAAGAAATCTAATACCTTCTACCATCCCTTCAATATGGCTGCGTAATCTAGTCCTTCTTTGCTACATGTTGACAGAAAGAATCAGATTTACAGAAAAGTTAGGAAGAGTAAATACACCCTACAAGGATGCAGAAAGCAGTTTAAAACAAAGGGACGTGAATATTGTTAGAAATACTTGACACGGCCCTGGCTTCTTGATTGTCTTGGGAATAAAAATGTGGGAGTGGCATGAACTTAAAGATATGCTTGGGGGTGCCTGGGTGGCTCAGTCCGCTAAGCATCCAACTCGTGATTTCGGCTCAGCTCATGATCTTAGGGTTATCAAATCGAGTCCCACAACAGGCTCTGCACTCAGCACAGAGTCTGCTTGAGATTCTCTCTCCTTGCCTCTCTCTCCCCCTCCCCTCCACATTCTAAATAAATAAATAAATAAAATCTTGAAACAGCTGTTTGATTTTATTTTGTAATGAAAGAGGTAACAACATCCCAGTAGAGACAGGAAGGGAAGAACAAAGATCCTAAGTTTATTATCTAAATCCAGAGGAAAACCCTCAAAAATTTTGCCTAATATTTATCTAAATTGAACAACAAAAATTTTTAAAGTACTTTTTACCATACCTTTCTCGGGTTCCCTCCTCTGAATGTCTCTCCTGACATAGTTTTAGATCTTTTCCAGGACCCAGGAAAAGTTAAATATAGATACTGTATCCTGAACCCATACTCTCTCTCCCTCCTCTCCCACTAAACTCCATTTCTTTCCATGAGTCAACACGGAGCAGCGTTCAAACAATAAACCAAGTGAAGCCTTCTGCTTTGGACTTTGCCCTGCTGTGCCCCTCCTTAATGGTCATTTATGGGTTAGCAGAGCTTCCCGCTCCAGCCTAGTGCATTTGATGGCATGTAGATACAATGACAAACGTTCATACAGTGCTCCCCATGTGTTAGGTGCCGTTCTAAGCACTTCACATACAGATAAAGAAACTGGGTCACAGAAAGATTAAGTAACTTGTTCCAGATCACACAGCTAGTAACAGGGATTTGGAATTTCCAGGTTGTGTGGCTTTGGAATTTGTTTTCTTACATTATGCCATCTTTCTAGCAGAGCCTTGAAAATCTTTGCTCTTTTCTTTTCTCTCTCTCTCTCTCTTTTTTTTTTTTGCAAAATTAGAATTACCTTCAATATTGCTTTCTTTTTAACCAAGATATAATTCACATAACCATAAAACTCATCTTTCTTAAAGTATACAATTCAGTGGTTTTTATGTTCACAAAGTTGTACAACCATCACTGCTTTATAATTTTAGAATATTTTCATCATCCCCCAAAAGAAATCTGTACCAATAGCAGTCACACCCCAATGCCCACTCCCCCAGCCCCTGGCAATCACTCACCTACTTGCTGTCTCTGTGGATGTGCCTATTTTGAACATTTCATATGAACTGAATCATACAATCTGTAGCTTTGTGTCTGGTTCCTTTCACTTACCATGTTTTTAAGGTCACCCATTGTATTAGGGTTCTCTGGAGAATTGAACCAATAAGATATATAGATATAGATAGATAGATATACATGGATATGCAGATACGTAAGAGGAGATCTATTATAGGAACTGGCTCATGTAGTTATGCAGGCCAAGTAGTCCCACAGTCTGCAAGCTGGAAAGTCAGGAAAGCTAGTGGTACAATTCATTATGAGGCTGAAGTTCTGAGAACTGGGGGCCACTGGTGTAAGTCCCAGAGCATAAAGGCCAGAGAACCAGGAGTTCCAATGCTGGAGGGCAGGACAAGACAGAAGTCCCATCTCAAGAGAGAGGAAGTCACCCTTCCTCCACCATATTTGCCCCAAATATGATGATGCCCACCCACACTGATGAGGGCAGGTCTTTACTCAGTCTGCTGATTCAAATGCTAATCCTTTCCAGAAACATCCTCACAGACACACCCAGAAATAACATTTCCCAGCTATCTGGACACTCAACAGCCCAGTCAAATAGACATATAAAATTAACCACCACAGTCTGGGTCTGAGAAGTTTTCTTCTTGTGCACACCCGATGCCACACTCTCTCAACCTGTCTCTCCCTCTCTCCATTTTCTCTCCCTGCAGAAAGGGGTCCTTCCCCTCCACAGCATGGCAGCTTTTCTGTCTCCCAATTCAGTTCCACACACCTCACACCTGCCATGTCATTTCCCTCCAACTACAGAAATCCTTCTTCCAATCCTCAGATGGGTTTCCTGGGTGTTCCAAGTGACCGGACCTCAGTACTGCTGTGTTGAGGGATGAGGAAAGCCCCAGGTCCCCCTACTTCTCCACCATCTGAACCCCATTTCTTAACCATCACATCCATGCTGTAGCTATAAATCAGTACTTCATTCTTTCTTGTGGCTGAATAATGGTTTTAGTTCTCACATTTGGGTCTAAGACCTATTTGGAGTCAACTTCTACATATGTTGTGAAGTAAGCATTCCATTTCATTCTTTTGCATGTGGATATCCAGTTGTTTCAGCACAGTTTCAGTGTCTTAGTGTTGCATATGAACATCCAATGTGTCTGCACAATAAACTGTTTCAGCACTGTGTAGTAAATCAAATGGTCATAGGTCTGAGTTTATTTCAAGACTCTTAAATCTGTCTATATGTCTATCCTTATACCAATAGTATACAGTCTTAATTACTTAGCTTTCCAGTGAGTCTTAAAATCATTAAATATGTATCATCCAAGTTTGATCTTTTCAATGGTTGTTTTGGATATTGTAAGATCCTTACATTCCAACGTTACTTCTAGAATCCACTTGGCCATTTCTGTAAAAAAGGCCTTCTGGAATTTTGGTAGAGAATACATTGACTATATAAATCAACTTGGGGAGAACTGCCATCTTAATATTAAGTCTGCCTACCTAAGAACACAAGATGTCTTTCCACTTATTTAGATCTTTAATTTCCCTCAATGATATTTTGTAGTTTTCAGTGGACAAGTCTCATTTGTTGTCAACGCTAACATTCACAGTTCTGTGGCCTCTAAAAGTTAAGCCAGAATTTGTGTCTGAAGTGGTGCTATCACAGAATGTTCTGTCTCTGAGAAAATTCATTCTAGAACAGGTTGGACAATATCTGCCTCGTAGAGACTGGCCAGACATCCTATCTATATCTAATACCGTAGCATACTAAAAGGCCACTACTGTTCCTTCTTATGTTTGGATAAATGCATAGACCACAGAACATCACATTCTGTAGCTCTGACTGTCAGAACTCAGTTTATTTTCTTGGATGAGCCTGAGTTCACCTAGCTTCTCAGATTGCCCTGTATTGGTAGGACTGGAGACGGTATTCAAAGAATGACATCTCTAAATTTCTATCCACATAGATACTTCTGCACATGTAATCTATGGAGAACACTGCTCCCTGGACACCCAAAATATGTTTTACTAAAGTTTAAACAAAAGCCACAAAGGAGCAACCCCAATATCACTGTTAAATCCTATAACTCAGAGTAAAAATAATAAGGATTTCCATCTAGCACAGAGAGTTCTATCCCAAGGTTCAGTGAATTTCTTTTTGTGAGGGACTTATCTCATATGCTATCTGAATATCTATAAACCCACAACCTGGGACCATGATGATACTATCAGATCTTTATGGGCCATCTGTTTGTAGTTAACATGAGCTCATGCTTCCATTTTTAAGTCGGCTTGGCACCATTCCCCAGCCAATGTAACTCAGTGAGTTAAAAATAGTCAATTTTAATATCAGCCAAAGAAAAGCAGACTTGGAAAGATAAAAGCAATGTTGTTGAAGGGGTAGTTCTTTATAGATCATTATAAGATCACATTTGGTTTATTTAATATTTCTTTTTTCCCCAGTCCTACAGAATTGTAATATTTCCATTCTTATTTATTTGTTTTTATTTAAGATTTTATTTATTTATTTATTTATTTATTTATTTGACAGAGAGAGAGAGAGAGGGAGAGAACATGAACTAGTGGAGTGGCAGACAGAGAGGGAGAGGCAGACTCCTCAATGAGCAGGGAGCCTGACACGGGACTTGATCCAGAAACCTGTGATCGTTACCTGAGCCGAAGAGAGACGCTTAACTGACTGAGCCACCCTGGCGTCCCTCTTCATTTTTATAATAGAAAGCCACTTCCGAATACTCTACAGCTCTCTTAACAACTTCATCCGTGGAAACGAAGGTCTGAGTGTTAAGGTGACTGGCCCAAGGTCAGAAGATAAATCAGAGATCTAATCAGATGTGAATGCTCCTGATCTAGAATTCTAGATTGGACCATCCTATAAATGGAATGTGGGTGAGGATGAGAAGCACAGCCAGTGAAACCCGAGTCACCTGCTGGTGATACATGAGATGCTTGGGCTTCAAGAACTCATGCAAATACAACAGGTTCAACTTTCAATATCAACAAGCCATTCGATTTCCATGCTGTAAAGGAAGTAACCACTGCTGGGCCTTCTGGGCTGCTATAGCCATACCTCCCTACTAAAGTAATAAAAGAGCAGCCCTGCCTTCCATCTCTTATTCTGCCTGAGGAGCATGCTATGGAGGGCAACACACGCTCCAGAAATGCCACAGAATGCTGAACAAGCAGCAGAGCTCTCTAAAAGCAATAGGAAAAACTTGCCTCCTCATCTTACCAATGAGGAAACTCAGTCACACAAGAGAGATGTCTTTCAACAGTCAATGAGCACTTAAGCTAAGACTTCTATTGTGTGTCTTCAATCTCCCCCCGGTTCTGTTTTGCTACCATTTTCCACCCTTCATAAGGCTGACTGGAGATTTGACCCCTTGTCATTCAGTTAAGTTTTGTAGGACCAAAGATAAGGAAAAGGATACTAGTTTTTAGAATTCCTAATGTGCACATACTTTCATAGTTTCTTCTGCCTGATGGATCTTGGGTTGTGTATGTCTGGACCAGCCTGTGGAAATCTATGCCCTACGTGTCCAAGGTTGAAGACTAGAGACTTCACATTCCAGCTGTGTTTTCATTGCAGGCACTACAGAGCTTTAAGAATACTCTAGTGGATGCTTTATTTCCTTCTTCTTCCTCTGCCAGAACTCATTTTGACTCATAATAAGACATTAGTCCCCCGGAACAACTAAAGGGACCAAGTATTGAAACCTGTAGGAAGAAACCACAAAAGTAGGAAGCAGGACAGCTACAGACCAGACTGGCTGGATTTGTGGAATCTTCTTACAAATCTGATGAAAAACAAGGCAATAAAGATAAATATTTAGCATTTTCTTAGACTTCCTTCTCCTTCCTTGAACTATAAGCAAGTCTGTCACCTCTACTACTCAGCTCAACAAGCCCTTTCCTGCTGCCTTAGCCTCCAACCAGCCAGAAGGAGCACTACACTGGGGCCCCAACTGACCATGGTGGCAAGAGCCAACAGGAGCTTTTCTTGCCTGGGCCAAGCCAGACCCAACTGACTTAAGAGGGATTTGGAGAAGTTGACCCAAAGGATACAAACTGGGGCTCGGGAGGGGAGGCTTTAACATACGACTGGCCCTAATAGCTGAGTACCATCAGAAAAATGTGCTTAGGGGGCATCTGGGTGGCTCAGTCAGTTAAGCATCTCCCTTGAGCTCGGGTCATGATCCCAGGGTCCTGGGATTGAGTCCTGCATTGGGCTCCCTGCTTAGTGGGGAGCTGGCTTCTCCCTTTCTCTCCTCTACTTCTCTACTTCTCTACTCCTCTACTTCTCTCCTCTACTTCTGCCCTGCTCATGCGCTCTCTCTCTCTCTCTCTTTTAAATAAATACATTTTAAAATAAATTCAAATAAATTTTTAAAATATTTTCAAAAAAGAGAAAAGAAAAACGTGCTTAGGATCAATTTCTCCAAACTCCAATTATCACCTTTCACAAATGTTTTTCATCATTCAGTTAACAGCATAATATGAATATAAACATACATTTTGTCTCCTGGAGTTCTTCAACACAACACTCTGTATTTACCCAACACAATATGTTTGCTTAAATCATTCAAAACTGTTGAAACAAAAGTTAATAATTCTGAAGCTTTCTCCAGAAAGCAAACTGGCTTAAAATATGAGTATTATATGTTCATTACTGAGATTTACCTATGGCCATAATATATATTTTGATACAGTGTCTTCTTAACCTTTAGCTTCTGCTATAATTTGTTCTTAGTAGAATTCTAACATTGCCTAGAATTATGTGCATATAGTAAATTTAATTTAGGCCCGTGTTCTAGAAATAGCACCATATTTCTGTCTTTTGTTACCTGACAATGTTAAAAACCACTGCTAAATATATACAAATGGGACAGTTTACTATGTGGGGCTATAGGAGATTAACAGCTACAGCAGGAAAATTAAAACAGGCTTCCTTTTCACTTATACTTCTTGACAATAATTTAGTACCTAAAAATCTACAACTGCAGATTTGAAAAATGTTATCACTATCTTCAAGTTGATTTGACCACGGGCATTATTAAAAATTAGCTATATGGTTAGATGGCTACTGCCAGAAAGATTGTAATTATAATGGAGGAAACAGATTGAGTTACGGGGTGGAGACAATTCTTAGAAGTTGGGACATGACAGGGACTGATGAGGGCTAATGAAGACAGGAGCATCGGGAGATCCTTCTGTTCCTTGAAAACTCAACCTTCCGAAGTTGCAAGTTGCATTCGCTGGGATCTACCCTGCCCAGCTCAGTGGGTGTTCTAGGCAGGAGCAAGTAATGAAGGCCACCTGAGCTGAGGAGGTAAGAGTAGTCAGCTCAGGAAAAGAGGCTGAAATCAGGGGATGGGTGGGAACCCCTTCACCCCACCCCCAATTTCCTTTCTTGCCCAGAGGTGACTGTCTCCCCAGCTAAATTCTAACCTATCCCCTCATTATTATCCTGGTGGAAACTGAAAGAAATGGTGAGAATTTCAAAAACAAGAGACTCATTTTTCCAACCCAGGAAGATTCCCCTGAGGTTTCCCAGTCTACATGAACCCTTCATTCGCTAAGGGGTAGGGGGGAAATAGGAGATAATGAATGACAATGAGGTAAATCATAAAAAAGTGAGCACAAAAAAGAGTGCCAGAGCTTAAAACAGATTTCAGGTCCCTGCATTCCGGACCAGACTCTGCATCCTACACAGTTGTTGGTGAAAGTAACTGCTTTATGGGTGGGTGTGGGTGTGTGCTCATTCCCTTCCACTTTCGATTTCCCTGTTAGAAACTGTGTCCAAAAAAAAAAAAAAAAGAAAGAAAGAAAGAAAGAAAGAAACTGTGTCCAATAGATGATATGCTAATATAGAGTACTGAGTACCCAAGCTGCTTAGTGCTTAATCGGTTCGCCTGTTATCTGTTTCTTCCCAACCAGCTGGTAATTTCCTGGAGGGCATGGTCAGCTTTAGGCCGTTCATTAGCACAGCCAAAAATCAGGCAGAGGGCATCTGAAGTCAGAAGTATGGTGGGGCATTGAGACTGGCTAAACCTAGGCTGGTGGGAAAGCCAAGAATGAAGCGAGAGAGAGACACCTTTATGGAACAAGAATTTCAGGCCTTCGTCTACTTTCTTTTTTCATTACTGTATCCTTCCCATCTAGACCAGCGTATAACACATACCAAAATTCATATGTTTGTTTAATGAAAAAAAGTTGCTAACTTCACCTATAACACTGGGGAGGGCGCCGGGGTAGATCAGTCAGTTAAGAGTCCAACTCCTGGGGCGCCTGGGTGGCTCAGGGGGTTGAGCCTCTGCCTTCAGCTAGGGTCATGATCCCAGAGTCCTGGGATCGAGCCCCGCATCAGGCTCTCTGCTAGACAGGGAGCCTGCTTCCCCCGGCCCCTCTCTCTGCCTGCCTCTGTGCCTACTTGTAATCTCTGTCTGTCAAATAAATAAATAAATAAATTCTTAAAAAAAAAATAAAAGAGTCCGACTCTTGATTTCAGCTCAGGTCATGATCTCAGGGTTGTGGGATCAAGCCCCTCATCAGGCAGCCCACTTGGGAGAGAGTGCACCTGGATTCGATCTCTCCCTCACTCTGTCTCTCTAAAATAAATAAATAAATCTTTATTAATCTTTAACAAATTTAAAATATTTAAATATTTAAATCTTTAGCAAATTAAAAAATAAAAATAGCATTGGATCCAAAAGAAAAATATTTAGAGAAAAATAACCTACACAAATAAATTGGGTATAAAGAATTTAATTGTAATGCTAAAATTACAGTAGGGCTGGGAAGTGGTTTCTGACAGTGTTAGATAGGAAGTATCAGGGTGCCCAGCTCTCTGCTCAATGGGAACACATCTTTAGTTCTATCATTAGGCAGGCTGGCTGTCTCTATAACAAGGATATGTAGTTCTCTGCTACACATAGCAAGCAAAACATTGATCCCCCAGAGTGAAAATAGGACAATAAACCCAATAAAGGGAACCCAATCATTGAAAGCTCAGTGTGGCTGGCAGGTAACCATCAAAGACATCTATGTCCAATTCTCCAGAACTATGAATATGTTAGTTTTTTAACAGTGTCAAAATAGCAAAAGGGAATAGAGATTGCAGACAGAATTAGGCGACTGACTTTGAAGCCCTTATTCTGGGTTATCCAGTGAGTCTGATGTCACCACAAAGACCCTGAATGTGGAAGAAAAAGGCACAGGTGTCACTGCCAGCATAGGGAATGTGAGAATGACTTGAAATGGCTTTGCAGGTGGAAGCATCACAAGCCAAGCAATGTAAGCAGTCTTTAGAAGCTGAAAAAAGGCAAGGAAAAGGTCTCTGCCCTGAGCCTCCAGAAGGAATGCAGCCCACTTGAGACTTCTGACTTCCAGAACTATAAGATAAAAATCTGGGTTGGTTGAAACCAACAAATGTGTGCTGATTCATTACAGCAACAATAGGAAACTAACCTGCCTGGGGCGCCTGGGTGGCTCCATCAGTTAAGCGTCTGACTCTTGATTTGGGGCTCAGGTCTCGATGTCAGGGTCGCAGGATCAAGCCTGGTGTCAGGCTTTCTGCTTAAAATTCTCTCTCTCCTTCTCCCTCTCCCTCTGCCCTGCCCTTCCCCTCACCCCACCCTCTGCTCAGCACACATTCTCTCTCTCTCTCTCTTCTTTAAAAAATAAAATTTCAAAAGGAAACTAACATGCTCAGTTTAAAACAGAGCTGCAGAATCACAAAACTCCCCAGAGGAGTTTGAAGCACATGCCTGCAGGAGCTGGTTGGGAAAGGTGGAAACAAAGTTTCTGCTGAAGACACCTGAAATAGAAGTGCTCAACTAACTTTGAATGTGTACATAATTCAAGAAGGAGGTACTATTATGAGTTGAAATGTGCCACCCCAAAATTCAGATGTTGAAGTCCTAGCTTCCAGTACCACAGAATGTGAAGTTATTTGAAAATAGTCTTGGCAGAGGTAATTGAGATAAAAGGAGGTCATTCAAGGGGGCCCTAATCCAGGATAACTAGTATCCTGTTAAAAGGAGGAAATTTGGGGCACCTGGGTTAAAGTGGTTAAAGCCTCTGTCTTCCGCTCAGGTCATGATCCCAGCATCCTGGAATCAAGCTCCACATCGGGCTTTCTGCTCAGCAGGGAGCCTGCTTCCTCCTCTCTTTCTCTCTCTCTCCCCGCCTGCCTCTTTGCCTACTTGTGATCTCTGTCAAATAAATAAATAAAATCTTAAAAAAAAAAAAAAAAAAAAGAAGGAAATTTGAAAACATATATGCAGGAGGGAAGCCATACGAACAAAAAAACAGCCATCTACAAGCCAAAGAAAAAGGCCTGGGACAGCTCTTTCACTCCTGGTGCTCAGAAAGAACCAACCCTTCCAAGAGCTTGATTTCAGACTTCTAGCCTCCAGAACTATGAGACACTAAATTTCTGTTGCTCAAGCCACTCAGCTTGTGTACCTCGTTAGAGCAGCCCCAGCAAACTAATACAGTGAGAGAGCACAAGCAGTGGGAAGGGGTAGAGAGAGAGGGATAAACAGATTCCCTGCTTGGCAGGGAGCATGAGGAAGGGCTGGATCCCCATTCAAGGACCCCAGGATCACAACCTGAGCCCAAGGCAGATGCTTGACCCACTGAGCCACCCAGGCACCCCTAGAGAAAGAAAGTCTTTTTTTTTTTAATAATGATAATTTTTTTTAGATTTTATTTATTTATTTGAGAGAGAGAGAGAGACAGAGATTGTGACAGAGATAGTGAGAGAGAGCACAGGTGGGGAGGAGAGGGAGAAAGCAGGCTCCCGGCTGAACAGGTAGCCTGATGTGGGACTGGATCCTAGGACCTGGGAATCATGACCAAACCAAAGGCAGGTTCCCAAGTGATTGAGCCACCCAGATGCCTCTGATATATATTTTTTTAAATTTTGTTTATTGTCCAGGAGAGAGAAAGATCACAAGCAGGGGGAGCAGCGGGCAGAGGGAGAAGCAGGCTCCCACCTGAGGGACCTACAACTCTGAGATCATGACCTGAGCTGAAGGCAGACCCTTAACCAACTGAGCCACCCAGGGGTACAGGAAAGAGAGCCTTAAGCAGACTCCACACTTGAGTATGGAGCCTGGAACCGGGCTCTATCTCAAGACTCTGAGATCATGATCTGAGCAGAAAACAAGAGCCTGGCACTTTAAATGACCATAAAAAACACAGTGTCTTTGCAGCACAAGAAAGCAAAATTCAACCAACTGATGCCTGAGCAATAAAGTATTCTAACTAAAGGATGCACTTTTTTAAATTTTACACATAATTCTATTGCACACTTAATGGACTACAGTACAGTATAAACATAACTTTTGTTTGCACTGAAATCAAACATTTCATTTGACTCCCTCCATTTCAATACTCACTTTATATCAGTGGTCTGAGACCAAACCCACAATATCTCTGAAGTCTGCCTGTACAGTTGACCCTTCAACAATGCAGGGTTTAGGGACACCGATCCTCCGAGCAGCAGCTAGTAAGCATATAGCTTTTGACTCCCCCAAAACTTAACTACTAATAGCCTGTTGACCGGAAGCCTTGCCAATAACATAAACAGTCGAGCAACACTAACTTTGTAGATTCTATGTATTACATACTGTATTCTGATAATAAAGTAAGCTAGAGAAAACACTTTAAAATCCTAAGGAAGAGAAAATGCATTTACAGTGCTGTTCTGAATTTATTTTTAAAAATCCATATATAACTGGATGCACACAACTCAAACCCAGGTTGTTCATGGGGCACCTGTTCCTCTCACTAGAGACCAGGTTGGCCCCTTGCAGGGGTGAGGAGTGCTGAGGAGGTTCATTCAGATGAAGGATACCTCCAGGTGCATTTCAGTATGTGTGTGCTGCACCCTACAAGAGCTCTAGTGCTTTATTTCCACAACTGCTGATGGCTCTCACTATCAGGAAGAAAGCTTGGTCTGAAATGTATGAGAAACTCACAGGGCTAGTGGATTCCTAACAAAATGAGTCCAGGGTCACCGAAATGAAAGGGGAGGAAAGGAGACAAAATGGGGACTGGGTTGACGGATAGGGAGAAGGAAAAGAGGCACAGAAAAAGGAAGACAAATTAGAGAAATTCGGTCACCAAGAGTATATCATACTGTGTAGTCATAAATACATAAAAGTCAAAACCCACAAGATGTTCCTTCCAAAGAAATACATGTTCACTCACGTAATGACTATTGTTCGTTCACATAAAATTGGAACTTCCCTTCACAACCGTCCCACTCTGGGCCTCCCTCTTTTCTTTCCAAGTGTCCAGGTCCACCCCTGCTGCATCACTGGCACCCAGCTCCCACCCTTCCTGCCCCCCAATCCCCGTCCACTACCGTGTCCCTTCTCCGGCCGCTCTGCTCTCAGATGCAACTGGCCCAGCCAGAGGGGGAAAAAAAAATGAACAATTTGGGAACGACAAGGTGTGCCAGCCTCAAGGAAATGCTTTTCAGTCCCTCCTTCCCACTGGTGGGGCGTGGCTGCCAGCAAAGGATGGAGTCTGGGCGGGCTCCCCACAAAGGGAAGTCTGTGGGCACTGAGGTTTCCGGGACTCACCACACACTAGCCAGCAGGAAACCTCTGCTGAAACTGTGAAAGCTGCACTTGTTACTGATCTACTTACTGAGTTCCTCCTTTAGTGATTGCCGCCTGGTCAGGTATAAAGGAGACGTCAGTCCTGGTGGAGAAGGGGAAGTCATTATAAAGCGCAACAGCGCCACCTCATGTCCGACCTTGTAGCAGCAGCCTTCATGGGTGCTCTGACAGGTCCCTAGTTGATTAGGATTTAGCTCGATGAGTCCTCTCCTGAAATACTGGCAACCTCAAGCCTTCGCTGGGGAATCGCTAAGGAATATTGGAAATAAAAGTATCAGTAGTAGGTAACCAGTCATTAGTATATACTTCCTAAATACATTCTGGGCTCTCCTCGAGGGATATAGCATCAACGAAAGTAGCCATATTACCTGCCCACATGGAATTTACAATCAGAGGAAACACCACAGAAAATACATGACTGAAAGAATTCCAAAGCAGATACCCAACACGTAATACAAGTTCTCTCAGAGAAATGCGGGTCACGGATACCTTCAATAGGTGACCAGTTTGCTCAGCACTGATAGCATACCAAACAGAAAGAAACACCTATTTAAAACAGAAAGATTTCAGGTGCAATGTAATGTGGAGCTAGAAGCTTCTCTATGGAAATTTTTCTTCCTTCAGAGCTCTTTTAAAATCGGATGAACTGTACTCAAGGTCACTGAACTGTACATTTAAAATGGTTAATGTGTAACTTTATGGTGTATGAAGATTACATTAATTTTCTTTAGATAAAAAGGATGGAATCTCATCAGCCAACTGTTCTTCCCATCCTTTAGGTCATGATTGATTTTAAAAAACCGATTGAACTGATCTGAGCAATATTATTATTGCCATTATTATTATTACTATTAGATATTATTCAGTCTCCGATTCTGCTTTTCCAAGCATCGGAATCTCCTGAGGCAGAGGCTGCAGATGGCTCATATTTTTAATTTATGCAGCACCCTACTAGACTGCTACATCCCCATTCTAATTTACAAAATTTTATTTAAAAATCCCATTACTGTGAAGGAACCATTACAGGTGCCCCTCTAGGACATAGGGATTTTTTTTTTAAGATTTTATTTATTTATTTGACAGACAGAGATCACAAATAGGCTGAGAGGCAGGCAGAGAAAGAGAGAGGAGGAAGCAGGCTCCCTGCTGAGCAGAGAAACCAATGTGGCTCAGTCCCAGGACCCTGGGATCATGACCTGAGCCCAAGGCAGAGGCTTTAACCCACTGAGCCACCCAGGTGCCCCATACATAGGGATTTTTTTAAAAGCAAAATACAACCAAGTGAAAGAGGTCAGAATTCACTCTCCAATTTTATTGAGCAGTTCAAACAAAAGATGGAAATTTTTTAACTTTCTGAAATAGAGAAAATTCTAGAAATAGTGACGCTGAGACACAGAAACACCTAAGTACATTTAGATACAGTGCTAGTTAAGGTATAAACAAGAGGTCCCACGCTTATACTCATGAATAAATAAAGTGTCTAGATATCTGTTATTTTTTTTTTGTACTCTCCAAGTATTCATTCCCTTATAATTTCAATTATTGCCTCTTTCTCAAATGTCTGGCCCTCTGACTCATTTTCAGCTCTGCTCCCCTCCAGCCATTCCTGCCAGCTGGTTATTTCTGCATCGCAATTACTTCATAATTGTTGGTTTCAGTGCTCATTATCTGCGCTGCTCAAGTGAAGTGTTGAACGGTAGGAATTCACCCTGAATACCCACGGGGACCTCTCCATCCTGCAGTTTACTCCAGACCAGACTATGCTAGATTCTGCTCTCCTCAGAACTCCTGCAACAGCCATCCATTTCCATATTACTTAGCACCTTCTCTCTTGTACGATTCCTGCAATTGTGAGGAATCCCCACTTGCAATCTGGTGCGGTGGATACTCCTGAAATCTATTTATAGGAGGCATGGAGAAACCCCCAGGAAATCATTAATTACAAGGAGAAAAGAGACTCGGGGCAGGACTTACCGCTGAAGGAGACTGGAACAGTAAGTGGTAGAGTTACTGCACAAAGCAACGACAGAAGGCATTAGACCTTGGGTAGCATTGCCTTGGAACTGTTTCAAAGGCCTTTAACATAGACGTGAGGCAGACAGATTTCAGACTTGGTCTGAAAAGGCAGCCCAGCTTCACCACAGGAGGGCGGCAGGAAGCTGAAGGAGACCTGGAAGGCTAACAGGGAAACAGAGCAATCCTGGTGGGGGGTTGTAAATGGAGTCAGCGATAGAGCCCCAGTCCCAATGCCTGGCACCTCAGGCCTCAAGAGAACAGTAGACATCAGCAGGGTGAATCAAAGGCAGAGAAGGAAACTAGGAGACTCCATGCTGGAGCCGGGATTTGATTGGCAAAAATTTATGAGGTATTCCGCTGCCCTGAGGGCTTCCAGGGCCAGCCGATAACCTGCTTTTTAGAAATAATACTGAGGTCTTGCAACTGACTAAAGACAAAGACAAAAGAACATGGGCTAGCCCTATCAGTCTGGCCTCACATTTAACCTAGGTTGCTATGTCCTAAGGAATGTGGATTATGTGTATTTAACTTTGCATGCATACATTGCTTCTTCTCCTGTTGCTGAAGTAACAAATTACCACAAATCCAGTGGCTAAAACAATACAAAATTATTATTTTACAGTTTTCTAGGTCAGAAGTCCAGTGCTTATCCCTCGAGGCTAAAACCAAGGTATTGGCAGGGCTGTGTTCCTTTCTGGAGACTCTTAGAGAAAATCTTGTTTCCTTGGCTTTCCCAGCTTCTAGACCTCCCACATTTCTCAGCTGAGCCGGCAGTGGCCAGTCTAGTCCGTCCTACATCACATGTGTGTGTTTTTCTGACCCCTATTCTGTCATTATCTCTCTGTCTCTGACCACAGCTTGGAAAGTTCTGTACTTGTAGGGACTCCTGTGATGTTTAGATTGGGCCCACAGGATAATTTCCCATCTAAAAAGTCTATAATCTTAGTCACAGCTGTAGAGTCCCTTCTGTTGTGTAAGATAACAATCACAACTCTCGAGGATTAGATTATGAACTCTCTGGGGTGGGGGGTATTACTCTGCCTACCACAACTTGCTTGGACGAGATTTTAGCACAAGGCACATTATCTCATACCTCTTTATAGTCCTGCAAATAGTGAGAGATCAGTTAAGGGTTCCTGACCACAAAAGAACTTTCTCACTTGCCAACTACTTTTATTCTGGGAAAGAATATTCATATTCCCCATGGGGGAAAATGTGATGGTTCGAGGCTTTATGCCAACCATATGCTCCACTCATTTCTTTCTTCCCTTCCTTCCCTTGTGAGATTCCCAAGATTCTCATAGATCTTATGAGATCAGTGACCTACAGAGAGTTTCCACGGCTTGCGCCAACTTGGACAGGTTGACTTTTCTGGGTGTCAGTCCTCTCACTCAGGAAATGAAGAGGATGGAGTAAAGTTAGCTCCAAGTTTTTGTCAAGTTTTGCATCCAATGATTCCCTAACCCTTAAACACAAAAAATTCCTCTGCCCCAAATTCTTGCCCACTGATGTCTTTCTCACAGGACGCCATGTCTGGCAGGAACTGACCAGTTCTGTCTAAACTTCCTCAGTATGAGGAGCTGCTACTGGGCCCTTCATTCCATCTATGGAAGCTCTGACTACCAGAACATTATTCCTCATACTAAATAAAAAATGTGACTTAGCTTCACCAAACCCCCAATTTATTTATTCGTAAAATGGAGGTGAAAAATGTTGATCTCATCAAGTTGTTGAGTAGTTCATGTAAGAAAATACACTTGAAAGTATTCAAAAATCAAAAGCACTATATAAATATTAATGGCCATATTATTATCTGATACTACTGATAATAACAATCTAGATTATTATTAACCTCTGTGCAATCTATGATGGGTTACATTTATATCTTTTTAATTTCACCTTGTTTATTTCAGTCACCTTCAGGCAAAACATTAAAGATAATCCTGAATCAACCTCTGACTTACAGTTTTCTGACTGTATTATTGAGACATGGTCAACTACAAGTTGATAAAAAAAAAAAAAAAAAAAAAAAAAAAAGAAACTATTAAAAAACTTCTACATATCTCCTGAGGGACCAGGCTGGCTCAGTTGGTAGAATGTGCAACTCTTGATCTTTGGGTTGTGAGTTCATAATGGGTGTATAACCTACTTAATTTTCTTTTCTATGTCCTTCATTGATAACAGTAAAAAGAACAGGATTTTATCTCTGGTTTTTTTGTTTGTTTGTTTGTTTGTTTTTAGATTTTATTTATTTGAGACAGAGAGAGAGTGTGTACAAGCAGGGGAGAGGGGCAGAGGAAGAGGGAGAAGCAGGCTCCCCGCAGAGCAGGGAGCCTGACAGGAGTGGGACTTGATCCCAAGACCCTGGGATCATGACCTGAGCCTAAGGCAGAGCCACCCAGGCGCCCCAAAAGAAGAGGATTTTAGTACACACCATTAAATAATTCTTAAAGATTGATACTAATTAGTTGCAAACACTATCTGGATATGATTTTCCAAAAAGTTACCTGTCTCCCTAAGGGGGAGATATGCTTCAAGTCTTTTTTTTTTTTTTTTTTTCTTTTTGCAGCTTTTGAGGCTTATCAGTACATTGAAGAAATGCTGCATGGCTTATCACTCTTTTCACTCCGTTCCACCCCATCAAACGGCATCAAAGAAAGTTCTTCTACCTTATATAATTCTAGCATCCCTCCTTCCCCTTTTCTGTTGTCTGGTTTATCCCCTCTTCTTTTGCCTGAATCTCTGTAAGTCTTCTAACTGGTCCCCATCTCTCAGTCTAACCATCCACTCATCTTTTATATTGCCACTAGAATAATATCTCCAAGAAGCAAGTCTTGCCACAGAACACCTCCTCCCATCTGGAATCTTTAAACTATTACAGAATTAAATCTTTTAATGATGTCCATAAATGCCTTTCTCTTTCCATGTTTCAATATCTTCCAGTCATACATCCATATTCCCTACAATAAAAAAAGGTAAATGAGAAGTACTAAGTCCTCTGACTCTACAAGCATTTACATGTTCAGTTCCACATACCTGCAATGCCCTTCCTCTCCTAATGTTCCTAACAATTCCTCCCCGTTCTTTAGGGTTCCGCTCACCTCTAAGAAGTGTCTCTGACCTTCACTTTGAATTCCCTCCCACATAGACTGTCTGCCCTTCTCCAACTTCTCAGCACCCAGAGTGGTTCTCCCTGGTAGAAGTTTGTCTTGTTTCTTCTATTAGGCTATATTCTCCCCGAGAGCACAGACCACAATTTATCACTGTAGCTAGACCCTAGTGAAATATCTGGCACAAGGTTATCAAATATGGGAAATGGATCAGAGAAAGCAATGGTCTTAAACTGAAGTCTCAACATACTTCCAGACTGATCATTTTTTTGATCCCTACCTAGAACAGCTTTATGAGGCAGAGAGGACAGATATTGTGAAGAACATGTGTTTTTTTATTGTACTGCAGGGTAATTGAGACTCAGTGATTGTGGCTTATCTGTGGTTACAGAAAGTATGCTTCAGGGTCAGGACTTGAACCAAGATCTTCTCTTTCCAAGATAAATGCTTTATTAAATACATGTTTGTACTCAAACATCTGAACACTATTAGTAAAAATCAACCTTAAAATATTTATAAATAACTACAGTCTCTAAGACATGATTAAGAAATGCACTGCAGGGGCACCTGGGTGGCTCAGTGGGTTAAAGCCTCTGCCTTCGGCTCAGGTCATGATCCCAGAGTTCTGGGATCGAACCCATCAGGCTCTTTGCTTGGCAGGGAGCCTGCTTCCCTCTCTATCTCTGCCTGTCTCTCTGCCTACTTGTGATCTCTGTCTGTCAAATAAATAAATAAAATCTTAAAAAAAAAATAGAAAGAAATGCACTGCAGGGGCACATGGGTGGCTCAGTGGGCTAAAACCTCTGCCTTCGGCTCAAGTCGTGATCTCAGGGTCCTAGGATCTGTTTCTTCTATTAGGCTATATTTTCCCCAAGAGCGCAGACCACAATTTATATAGAAGAAAGAGATCCATCAGGCTCTCTGCTCAGCGGGGAGCCTGCTTCCCTCTCTCTCTCTCTCAGCCTGCCTCTCTGCCTACTTGTGATCTCTCTCTCTCTCTGTGTGTCAAATAAATAAAATAAAATAAGAAATGCACTGCAGATAGGAATAGGAAATCCAAATCTTATTAAGAACTCATTTTTGTGGGGCGCCTGGGTGGCTCAGTGGGTTAAAGCCTCTGCTTTCGGCTCAGGTCATGATCCCAGGGTCCTGGGATCGAGCCCCACATCGGGCTCCCTGCTCAGCAGGGAGCCTGCTTTCTCCTCTCTCTGTCTGCCTCTCTGCCTGCCTCTCTGCCTACTTGTGATCTCTGTCAAATAAATAAATAAATCTTTAAAAAAAAAAGAACTCATTTTTGTTATAATAATGATGCATAGAGCATAGAATAGAGAATAGAAAAAGAAAATCAAAGAGCAAAATCTGTCAAGTGCGTTCAACATAGCCTAGGGGAAAATATGCCTTGATCAGATGATGTGAACATGTTGTACGGTCATTGTTACTGCACAGAAATATCACAGTACTACAGTATCTCTCTGACTGCACCTCCCTGGCTTCCTAATGTCTTTCAAAAGCTCTAAAGATGTTTCCAGACCAGTGCCCTTGCCACTTAGTGCCTCTGGAACATTCCAGATTTTAGCACAGCTAAGCACCAACCCCACCCCTTTGGTTCTTTGTTCCCATGTCATCTGGTCAGTGAAGCTTGGTTCTCCTCCAAGTTCTCCTCCACTCCTGCTTGGTTCATCTATCACCCTTACTGAATTTCCCCTTAGGACTTGTCAGCCCCCAACACACTAAAAAGTTATTTATTTATCATCTCTCTTCCCTAACTATAGGCACAGAATTTTGATTTATTCACAGATGTAACACCAGAACTGAAACAGCATCTGACACATAACAGTCACTCAGTAGGTATTCCTGAAATGATGAATGGATGAACCAATGGTCCATGAGTTGGGTTATATTTTCTTCTGGTTTACATATGTATTGTGGTTGTACATGTTTTTGAAGCAGACGATTTAATTCTTCTCATAGATGTAGTGCACCTCATAGCTATTTATGTTTGCATCCTAGAACCATATTTGCTACCTATCTTAGAGCCAGATTCATTGCCCACTCTGCTCTGTAGAGGATTTCCTGGCTATCAGACTGAACTCTGCCTCTGTTTTGACTCCAGCTTTATTTGCCCTTTCCCCCATTCTCTTGTCAATTTATCACTCGTTTGATCTTTTTGTGTCCTATACCACTGTAATTCACCCTAGAATAGGGAGGAGAAAAATTATCAATAAACCCAGGAAAGTTTTTAAGTTTAGGTTATTAAGATGTTATTTCT
The DNA here is from genome assembly GCF_964662115.1 of Mustela nivalis. NCBI lineage: Eukaryota > Metazoa > Chordata > Mammalia > Carnivora > Mustelidae > Mustela > Mustela nivalis. The sequence goes on from NC_139026.1 coordinate 54,166,712, forward strand.
AACAAATCCTGCTTGGTAAACCTAGCACTAAACAATCCTTGGTGAGCTAACAAATAGAAAGTTTATGAGAGAGCAAAGCTGAGGACCTGTTTTCATCATGACTATGCACCCACCATGTGCAGCATGAAGAACCAATTAGTCTTTTTGTAGGTCTTTCCTTTGCCTTGCACTGTAATGGGGCATAAGAGAAAAACACAGATCCTATAGCCAATCAGACCATGATTGAAGACCAGATTTGTCTCTTAACACTTCACGCTTTGGAATCATGGCAGACTGTGGTGGGTTCTGTTCATTTAACCTATGTCTTCTCTCCAGGTGCTATTAAGGGCTTGCTCAGCCACCTTACACCTAGGTACAGCCATGTAACTAGCTCTTGCCCATGGACAAGAGCAGTAGTGATATGTCCCACATGGTCTGAAGCAGACTCTGTCTCATTGCCCCATCTTCTGGCTGGATAACAGCAAGAAATGCTGGAACCACATATTAAAGAGGACAGAGCCACAGCCTGGAATGAGACTATTCTTAAGTAGCTCCTGGGAGGAAACCTGCCCAGGAGAGCCACCTAACCCAATATGCCTGTAAGAAAAAAAAAAAAATTATATTAAGTGACTGAAATTTAAGATTGGTTGTTACAGCGGCTCATATTAATTACTCTTGACAAATGCAGGCATCCTAATTTTTCAGAGCCACTGGTTTTTGGTCAGTAAAAGCAAAGTAGTACGTCTTACAGTAAAGGTAGAAGATAATATATGTACAATGCTTGGTACTGAGGTTACTTGAGTGAGAGTTATATAAACAAGAGAAAAGTACAAAGATATGCTTGTACTTTTCCCTTGAAATGTGTAAAAATGAACTTTCATTAAAATTCACTGTTTTCATATAAAAGTGACAATGGTACACTCTGTCAGGGGGTCCACATATCACAAATGGAAGATGGGGTTCCTGGGGAAAAGAATGGCAATCACATGCAACAAAGGAGTTGGTCATTTGCAAGATGTATTTGTTCACGTAGGTTTAACATAATACAAACTATGATGATATCACTGTGGTTTATCCTGTAGCACCAAAACCATTAAGTAGTATAAACATAGCAATACTTTAGAAAGCAAAGGGGAGTAATCCTGAAAACCATTTGTCCTAGAGTGAGCATAGCACAAAGAAGTCGAATCACTATGTTGTACGCCCAACACTGATGTGACATTGTATGTCAACTCTACTCACAAAAATTACAAGTTAAAAAAAAAATAAAGGAAAATAAAGGGAAAAAATTGTCCTATTCAGGTGCTTACTGTTTTAACAACCATCAAAGTACTTAAGAAAATTGTCACATTTAAAATGTTATCCATTTTCCTTTTCTATAAAGGCGGGTCTCCTAGATTTGCTATCTTTTCTGTGATCCGTGACTGGCAGGTGCCCCCTAGCAGATAGTTTAAAAAAAAATAACATCTTCAAAGCAAAAGTTATTTTCTTTACAATGAGTAAAAGTGTCCACAGTGAGCAAAAATGGATTTTTTTTTTAAATAACTTTTGCTATGGGTTTTCAAAATAGGTTTCTGGAAATGTTCCTATTTGTCTTTTGTTGCTGAAGTGAAGTACTGCCCATCTATGAATTCTCTCACATTTACATACTATAAAACTTAAAAGAATTTACTAACCTCTTTATCTAGTTTCCATTTATTTTGAAAGTTATTGGTATATAACAATTTCTAACTGGTTTACATAAAGTATTTTGATACCAGGTAAATGGAAATTTTCTATGCAAATTTCAACAAACACATTTCAATAATTGGTGGATGCAGTAAAAACTATATATGACAGCAGCAAAATACTTCTCTTCCATTCGAGCCCATATATTCTTTTCAGCTTTTAGAGCCATGGAAACCAACTATCAAGTTACACTGAACAAAGAAATAGAATAAGCCAATACCTTTACAAATATTGAAACATTTTAAATCACCATACTATTATTAAAATATTTTAGTTGGGGCGCCTGGGTGGCTCAGTGGTTAAGCCGCTGCCTTCGGCTCAGGTCATGATCTCAGGGTCCTGGGATCGAGTCCCGCATCGGGCTCTCTGCTCAGCAGGGAGCCTGCTTCCTCCTCTCTCTCTCTCTCTGCCTGCCTCTCTGCCTACTTGTGATTTCTCTCTGTCAAATAAATAAATAAAATCTTTAAAAAAAATAAAAAATAAAAAAAATAAAATATTTTAGTTAAGACGTTTGGTACATTAATACAAACTTTTTGCCCAGTATTTCATCTTTCATCTTTATTTTTTATAACATATGCTATGCGTGTATACTCATACATACATGCATACATGGGGTCTATATAAAAAAATATAGATGTATCGAGGTGCATGCTCACTTTAAAAAATTGATTCAAATTGATTTATTAGAATGGATGATTCAAAGAACAGGGAGAGGACTGCTCTCAATGGTAGTGATGCTATCTAAATTTTAAATAAATTTACATGGAATCACTAGCAAAGTATCACAAGAAAAACTGCACGGTGGAGTTTTCTGCTTATTAACTTCAGGGAATTTATTCCTGAGAGGGGTGGCAGGAGAAAAACACAAGCCCCCTGCACCCTCCAAGTTAGAAATATACAAACGGGGGTTGTGAGGAGTGAGATTGAGAAAGGAAATGCAAATCAAAGGCACTGGAAAATTATTCCTGGGTTTTCTCTTTCAACTGCCCTGGTATCTGTAAGGGAAGATGGCACTGGGATGATTAACAACCACTATCTTGATGTCTACCGATTGCTGCTTATCTGGAAGATGGAAATGATTAACTGCACACGGCACCAGCAGTAACTGAATGTCTATGAAGAGAGGGGAGAGGGCGAAGCAGAGATACAGGTAGGGAAAGACCTGGAAAGTTAAGCTCTGTAAAGAGTATGACTTCAGTCAATTCTTAACCATTACTAGTCTATTTTACTTTGAACAGCTTCAGGGTTATCTCAAACTATGCTTGTCAAAAGCTCTAGTATTAACAACTTAAACTATCCTAAGCCGACACAAAGTGAGCGGGGGGGCAGAGTATGCCATCCACATTCAGCCTCTCACTTAACTGAGTTAACACTCACGGTGCAAGGCTGTTCCCACACACCTGGAACCTACATTGGCTGTTGCCTCCACGAACCTTTGCCCTGTAATTATATACAGATATAGATTACGAATCTCAACCAGTGAAATAAAGTTCTCCGGTCCCAGCCCTAGGTGTGACCAGTGGCAGAGTAACGCACAAAGGACAACGGTGTATTAGAGTGGAGGGAAGGCTGAGGATAATTCTGAAATGACTTCGCTCTAACCACCAACTGACAACCGGATTCAGGGCACCTGGGTGGCTTGGTGGGTTAAGAATCTGCCTTCATCTCAGTTCATGATCCTGAGTTCCTGGGATCAAGTCCCGGGTGGGGCTCACAGGGAGTCTGCTTCTCCCTCTAGCCCTCCTCCCACTCATTCTCTCAATCTCTAATAAATTAAATCTTAAAAAATAAAAAACAAAAAATTCACACACACACACACACACACACACTATTGCCAGTATTTATATTACTTGAGTTCTGTTCTCAACTGATGAAAGGGACTTTTACCCCTGGTGCCATGTCCATGCAGTAGGCACAGGAGTCAAGTTTTGAACCCCACATGAAGTCCTCTTTAAACAGTGAGATCGAGGCACGAGAAGATACTATGGTAATAACGTAGAAGTGATTTCTCATCTCTTCTGTCACATGCCTCCATTACATAATTCTCTTAACAGAATACTGAGCAGACTCCAGAGGTGTAGGGAGGCACGGACAAGCTAAGCAACCTGTCACGTGACCAGCACGGACAAGCTAAGCAACCTGTCACGTGACCAGCATGGATTTCAGCTCCGTGGTGATTCCAGCCTTCCACCACCCCGTTGTGAAAATCTGGGTGGTTCTGGAGCTAGAGTGTCAAATGAAATGCTTTTACCCTAAGATAATGACAAAACCAATGTAGTATCACCCTTGTGGGACAAGATTAGCTAATTTTTAGAGATTTTTAACAGCCTGTTTCCTTTCTAGATTTCTCCTGTTTAATAAGGTTCCTATGCCATGATATACAAAATCTCTCCTCTGGAGTCAAGAGATTACATTTATTTTCTCTTTTCAACTGAAACCAAGTACTACCTTCCCAGAAGTTTCAATCTGCATCCACTCTAAGACTTAAAGAACTCTATTATTCAAAATCTCAAAGTATTAGCCTGTTTAAATATATTTTTCCATTCCATTCCACTAAAGAGTGAAAACTTTCAGAAATGGCACTTTTGCAATAAACACAGGAGCCCCTTAGAATACTGCATCAATTGAGCTATTTGTGATAAAAAAGCACCAAGTATCACTGTTGGCAAATAGTTGGCATGCAAATATATCAATTTGTGTAGGGTTTCTCTGTGGGGGCTGTTCCATCACCTATGCTACTGTGGGATCACTGAGGACAGGATGACAACCTTCTAGTTATCTCGGCTTGGTTCCCACCCATCCAGCCTCTGTATCTTGATAAAGCAATACAAGTCCCTGATCCCTTGTTGTAAAAAGAAACAAAAACACAAAAACAAAAACAAAACCAACTTATTTCAGGCCCATCCTCACATCACATCCAATTCATATTCTTTCTTTGGTACCTACAGTGTTTTAGGGTTGTACTTTTACCCACTCCCAAAGAATTTTCCCCCAACTCTTTGCATGCATCATGACATTGTTTTTTTTCTCTAGAAATAGAGTAACAGTAAACCTGGAAACAGATGGATAGAATTTAGAGGTAAGGATGTTTAACTGTGAAGTACTGTTTATAATTTTAATTTTTAAAAAGGTCTCAATATCCAGAAAGAGGGCAGACACAACTATGGACAGCTCTATAACTGAAATGTTGTGCAGCCAGTACAAATGAGGGGAGGACTCTACCTATGCTTGATAATGCGTAACAGTAAGGATAATCAGATGGGCAAAAAATGTCACTGCCAAGTGTATATTGTTAGGACACTTCAACAGTATCTGAAAGACACCACAACAAAATTGTTTTAAATGAGCAGGAAGGGGTGAGGGACAGTTAGAACACCAGCTGGGCAGTAAACTCACCCATAGGATTCTAGAAACAGATCTAATGTTTGTTGTAAGAATAACAATTAAAACCTCTTCCCCTTCCCTGAAGTGCATCAGTTTGCCAAACACACACACACACACACATACACACCCATGAACATAAAAGATCTGAAAGAGACTGGTCAAAACAAAAAGCAGAAAAAGACTTCCTGGTGGTCTTGAGGGAATCAGAACTAAGATGACATTTCTTCTTAAAATACTTTAAATAAAGTATTTAAATACTTTAAAATACTTTATACCTTTGAGTATTTTTGCCTTGTGCAAAAAACCAACTTCGGGGTTTTTTTTGAACTTGCAAGGCAATATAAGGTTCTTGAACAATCCACTTTCCCTTGCTTGCCATTTCTTAAACAGGCCAAGCACGCACGTTCCCTCCCTGTGGTCTTTGCATCTTTTCTCTCTGTCTGGAACGTTCTTCTCTCTAGATATTCTTATAGCTTTCCCACCTCATGAATCCATTTATAGATTGTTATCATGTAGAGACCACCCCCCATTTAAAATAAGTAAACCTCCTACAATTATGACAATCTTTATCCCTTTACTGTTTTTCTTTTTTTATCCTATTAGTATCTGACATTTAAATTTCACATTTATTTAATGTTTATTTATTCCCAATATTTGCTTACTAAAATGTAAGCTCAGTGGGACTAGAGTCTTTTGTTGGTTTGTCCCCAACTCATCACCAGAATAATGCTTGGCACAAACCTAGGGCTCAAATGTACCTGATTTAAAGGATAAATAAATGTGAAAGATGCAGTGTATCTGAGAAGTAACCACATAGCATTGACACATACTGTAACATTTCTCAATTCGAGGGCACCATCTTTGCTGGGGGAAGAAATTCCTAGCATGATTGGAAAGAAGCCCCCTTCCTCTTTTCTGAAATATGCAAACATACAACATGTAAACATACAACACGGCAGCTGGTGCTGAAAACCTGAGGCTGGACGTTCAAGAAGGTCAGAACTCCAAACTCCTTCCTTCATATAAAGAAAACTGTTAATCTAAACACCGTCATGTCATCTCAGCGAAGATTATGCAAGAGCAAAGGAATGAAGCATGCCTATTGCCGAACTCAGACAAGAACGTGTTCCTTTCCAGCTGTACCTTCCAAGAGGAATCCCATGGTCTCAAGCTCATATGCCTCCATTTATCAAATAGCATTCAGGCACCTTTACGTTTGGTTCTGAGTTTACTATTATGTGATTTAAGTAGTGTGAAAAGACAAAACAAATGCTAAGATAGGAAAGCATGCTCCAGTCATACACCTTTTTCCTTTCAAGGGTAAAAATTTTATTTTTGAGGAACTTCATACTGCACATTTTTAAAGAGTCACATAAGAAAGCAAAAATGTTATCCTCCCCTCATCCTAGAAATAAATAAGAAGGGCATAAAATTTCTTTTTTAAATCACGACACTTGGAAGTTTAGCACCAGCATCCAAAATGAACAAAAAAGGGAAAAAAAGCATTTACTATATATTTCAGATTCCTTTGGTTGGGGTTCTCCCCACGTGGTATTAATATTTCTTCTTTCAATTCATATTACCAAAACAGTAAAAACCAGGAAAAAAATATAAACCTAGTGGTTGCTGAAACTGGGGAGGTTGCTCTCTTGTCTTTTGTGCAGGCATTCCCGGGATCTCAGCTTGCTAGAAAAATTGGCTGATGTTTTACTTTTGTAGTTGTCTGTTTCATAAAGAATAATAGTAAACATTCTAATGTCCACATCTTGGTTATTAGTCTTCCACATTATTGCTTGGATGTTTCTTTGGTGTTGGTTAAAGTCATTTTCTGCTTTCTGCTTTATTTTTTTTAATGGTCATTAATTCTTTAGGTCACCTGGAAAAAAATTAAAACCAAGAGTGACAAAATGACCACAAGTTCAAGAATAAAAAGGCAAAATGTAATTCAAAAAACAGTGTTTCAGAAGCTCTAAACGGAATCTATCCTTGCATTTATAGATTTGTAAAGTATACATTTAGTAAAAATTTTTATAAACCAGAACATTCAGCACATGGTAGTAATATTTTTATAAAATTATTTAAGAGAAAATTACCATCATGAAGCTTTTTCAAATAAATGATTCTACAGTATCACCAATTCTTCATAATCATTTTAGTGGCTGCATAGTATTTCCTAACATGAATGTACCCCCAAACGAAGCCCTTTCCCAAGGTTCGGTTACAGGGAGTAGAAATATTTGTTTCCCTATATTTTCAAAATTATTTCCTTAGAAGACCTAGAAATAATGTTACTAAGTAGGAGTATGCAGCCAAATGATGGAAACACAGTTCTAAGTCAGTTAATGCAAATTTAAATAGGGACCTTAATTCTGATACACTGCCAACAGAACCTAGAGAGAAAATACAAATCCAGCATAACAAATGTCTGACACAACGTTACGAGTTTAACAATCTCTTTTAACTAAAAACTAATTCTTTATTTAATGAAAAGGGCAACAACCAAGAAATACTCAAAATTTAAGTCCCAGGAGTTACCAGGTAAAAAACCCAGAGTGAGAACTACTATTATGGCTTCTAAATTCCTTTAAGAGTGGCTCTTCACAATTGGGTTAGTCTTTCCAGTTATATTTCTCGCTACATAAAGTTTCCAAGGTCTTCACCAGGAAAACAGGAAAGCAGAAGATGTCGATAAAGATGCAAATTGACCTTCACCCAGAGGCTGCGCTTTACCACACCCTATTCAAGCCCTTCGTACCTGTTCTCTGGCTAAATCTCGACAGAACCATAGTAAGTCTAGCTGGCACCCTGTTTTATCAGCAGCAGACACTGCCGAGGTAAAGGATAAACAATCCACTGCCGAGGTAGAGGATAAACAAACCACCCGGTAGCATCCAGCAAATGCGTAGGAGATCCTGCATAGAGTACAGAAACCCCGACCCTCACACAGTCTACTGCACAGCCTTAAAATAAATTCTGTTGGTTATGAAAGAGAAGGAAAAAAACACTCTACGTTTATTCTGCAAATCAGTCTCGTTCAAACTGGCCAGTAGGTGTCACAAAGGTAAAACTTCCAAAGTTTTCTTAAGAGGTATTAGTATTAAAAATTGTCATATATATATATATATATATATATATATATATATATATTTTCTCACTAACTCTCAGAATGTTAACACCCCCAAGGGCCTAGCAAATTAAGGTCAAATCCCGTATTTAACCACTACAAATCCTCTTTCTCCAGAACCCTCAAGGAGACAAAAGGTGGGCCCAGAGGAGCCACAGAGCTGGTCCAGGCCAGAAGCCTGGGGGCTCCTACCTGGTGATGGTGAAGGTGCTTGGGGAGCCTGGTGTCACTCAGCACTGCTCTGCTCGGTGGCTGGAGCGGGGTTCTCAGACGGCGCTTCGCCTGCCTTGGTCTCAAACACAAAACAAAACCATAGGTCAGGAATCAATCTGTCCACATGACAACTGGACAATTTGTCCAATGACAAAGTTTAAGACTAAAAGGTCTCAAAAGTTGGCATCTTGCTGCTTATGAGAGTAAATCACCATGCAAAATTAGCTGTTCTTAAGTAGGAGTCAAAAACCAGTACCACAGAAGAAAGGCCCATAAATGACAACAGAGCATCACCACTATCCACAACAAGAAGTCCCTGATACCCAACTGTTTTCAATCCATACTTAGAAAGGCTCTTCCCTAAATGCTGTCCATTGTACAGAGGGCCCTAAACATACTAATTCTGATTCTCCATTCGTATGCATAATTCTTTCAGAGAATGTTAATTAGCCGAATTCAAATATTTTGTTTGTGTTATGGTACAGGCCATTCTCTCTCCATAACATATATTATATAGATATAGGTTTAAGCAAAATATTATGTATTAACAATATATTATCATCTATATGAGATATAGAGTGCTGGATATGAAATTCCTATAAATGTTATTAGAAATAACATTTTATAAAAAATGCTAATCATCAGTTACCAGGTTATGAAACCACTGTTAGGCTGGAAGACAAACTAGGGTCTGACCTGATTAAGGACAACCTGGCACCACCCCTTCCGGCTGTCTCAATCTACCTCTTTGCCATCTTGGGAAGGAGCATTAGGAGGACGGGGGCGACGCCGGTAGTTGTACGGGCGTCGGTATCCACGGCGAACAGATGGCTGGTTTGGCCCATTGGCTGCTTGTTGGTTCTCCTTGTCTTCAGCCTCGCCAACAGCTGGGGCAGGTCGGGGCCGAGGAGGGCCTCTACAGCAGAAAACACAAAAGGAAAAGAGCACAGGTGCAAAGGATAGGGGGCCTTGAGTACAATCTTTATTTTTTAAGATTAAATTAAGATTAAGTCAATGAGGGGCGCCTGGGTGGCTCAGTGGGTTAAAGCCTCTGCCTTCGGCTCAGGTCATGATCTCAGGGTCCTGGGATCGAGCCCCACATTGGGCTCTCTGCTCACCCTCTCTCTGCCTGCCTCTCTGCTTACTTGTGATCTCTGTCAAATAAATAAAATCTTTAAAAAAAAAAAAAGATTAAGTCAATGATTCAGTATTCATTGCAAGAATTACACACAGGCTAACGCAGCAAACAGAATCGAGAGTTTCGTGAAATAAAACCTGTTTTTCCACTATTTTCCCTTTTCTTCTGAATACCGATTTGTAGTGACCAAAGCTACACTGGACATATAGCAGGACCCCACCAGGCACTGGCCAGGCCCCAAGGACAAGAAGATTTATAAAGAAAAGTGGTGTCTGGTATCTGCCCTCCTTGAACACTTTAGTAGAGGCTACAGGAATTACACATGGAGGAAAACTCTTATGACCATGTGCCAGACCCTGGTCTGGATGATTTGGTGTTCAATATTTCATTCCATTGCCAACTGAATCCAGGTGGATTCAATGCAGTTGAAACTGGATTTATGGTGAGAATAACAAGAGTAGTGTAGAGAGGGAAAGTATTTGGTTGAACCCTAAGGAATGCTGCTTTTTATAGGTCGACAAAGGTCAAATGGAATTTTCACAAGATCACACACAGCCAGGGATCAACAGAGCTGGAGCCGACATTACCACGGTCTCCTTTCTGTTTTCCTTAAGACACCTCCATTAAGTCTCTTATTTTTGAAAGTCCTTAGTAATTAATCATTAGGAGTGATTATTCTAAACCTGGAATGAATCTTGCAAGGAAAAAGGACACACAGTGGTACAAATCCTATCTCAAAATGACAGACTTACTCTCCTTTCAATAAACCCATATTGCCAAACCTCAAGATGGTGTCAATGTTGATCGGGAGTGAAGGTCCACTTTTTTCACTCACATCAAGGACCAGGGAGAGGAACAGGAAGGCTTCTGATATAAAGAGCTTTACAAGGATCTTAAGGAGTCTAGCCCAACTCAGTCTTCACAAGGGATAAAACACAAACAACCTACTCCTTCACTAATATGAACATCACTGGCAGTAACAATGTCTCGTGCTCACTGAGGGCTTACTATAGACCAGGTACCGTTATCTGAGATTCATTCGTACTTTTAAAAATTGTAAAATATTCTTAAATCTCCATCTTAAGAGACCTGGTATAAGTCTGAAGTGTTCAGGAATCTCGAAAGGAGACACAGGTCCTAAATGCCAGCAAGATGGGAATTTAAACACAACCTGATCTGTAGCCTGACTTAATACCTACACTGCCTTGGTTATCTAAATTCAACATCCCAAATACTTTCCTGGCACACACTTCTTCCTCCATTTGTAGCTCTACCTGTAATTACCCATCAATTAATTTACTGTTTATATCATTAAATGTAATAAAAAATTAAGTATTAATTCATACCACATGAAAGTTATCAAATAACACTTGATCTTAGCCAAAAGGCCAAGAAGCAATGAAGGTTAACAAATACAAATAACATTTGGTACAGAGGCACCTAAATACTTTGTTAGATTAGGGGGAAATGTCCCACGGCCATCTGAAAGCTTATTGCAGAGTTCCCCCAAAAGTTAGGATGCAGCCACTTCTTCTAAATATATAAGAGATCCATAAAACAGACCCACAACACTCTCATCCACCGTACTCACAAGGGCTTCAACTGGTCTTTAGTGAAAAACGTCACATACCTCCGGTATCTTGGCCGATAAGTTGGATTTCGATGAACCGGTCCCTGAAGCTGTGCCCCCTCTGGGACTCCCTCCTTCATCTCTCCAATCTCACCAGCCTACAAGAAGGCAGTGAGAGCTGAAAATGAATGTCATACTACCAGATATAAGAGACATAGAGCCTCCAGTTAATTCAGAATTTTTTTTTAAGTAAAAAGAGGCTTCATTATAAAGCCAAGAACCATCAACTTCACCAGTGAACTGTTTACTGATTTAGATCTTCATGAATGATAGCAAAGAAAAACTTATTTCCACTAGAACAGTCCTTTGCCTATCACAGATCACCTTACTTTAGTATTATAACTTAACATTTTGAAGTACCCCATTCATCTCTTACAAAAAAAACCCTCTACATTATAAAAGAAAGACAATGATACGCCACATTTTGACTACGAGAATCTTTTCCATTTTTCAATTCAGACCCACTGATTCTATGAACAGGGTATCCCTTCAAACATTCATGGTTTCTATATTCAAAGGTTTTCCCACACCTCTTAACTACACCTTCGCCTCTAATTTCCTCCTTTCGTCTCTTTGTGTTTTTTAAGTATACTCTTTAAAAAATAATAAAATTACACTTTCTTGATGGTAAATTTATTTTAGGTTGGGGATATAAAATTAGTTTACTATAGAACTCCCAGAGAAAGGAATGACTAAAAACTAGTAACAAAGGGCGCCTGGGTGGCTCAGTGGGTTAAGCCGCTGCCTTCGGCTCAGGTCATGATCTCAGGGTCCTGGGATCGAGTCCCATATCGGGCTCTCTGCTCAGCAGGGAGCCTGCTTCCCTCTCTCTCTCTGCCTGCCTCTCCATCTGCTTGTGATATCTCTCTGTCAAATAAATAAATAAGATCTTTAAAAAAAAAAAAAAAAAAACTAGTAACAAAACCCAAGAGACATCTATCTCTGGAATTCTTTATAATACACCCACATCTTAACTTGCTTTTCCTCCACACTAACAACCCTTCCTGCTCCATATTTCACTAAGAAAAGAGAAGCAGCTGGCAAAGAATTTCCACATTCTTTCATTCTCCAATCTGCCCACAAACCTGCGTTTGCTGTAATTTTCTCCTCTCTCCCAACCCTGGGTGACTGGTCCATGCTGAGGTCCAAAGCCAACTCCTCTCTTACCTCGAACACTCTGACTCGCTATCCCTCCTCCCCTTCACTGTCTAATTTTCCCTCTTCTCTACACCCTCATTTTATCCAGGCACACAAAACAGGCTGAAAATAGCACCCATACTTGGCAATGCTTAAAAAAATAATCACAAACTTACAGAAAAGTTGGAAGGACAGAACCTAATCCCCAGGCCCCATTCAAGCTTCATGAGTTGTTCCAATAACATCCTTGACAGCAAAAAAGACCCACGCAGGACATGTAATGAGTTTAGCTATCTCTTTGCCTGGAACAGTTCTTCCATTTTTACTTGGTTTTCATGACCTTGACACTTTTAAAGATTACAGGCCAGTTATTTTATTCAATATGGGGCTGTTTGGTGTTTCCTCATGATTTAGCTTGTGCATCTTTGGCAGAGAAGCCACAGAAGTCATACAGCATTCTTCTCACTGCATCCTGCTGGAAGCCATATGGTTTCAATTTGTACCGTTACTGACAATGTTCATTTTCAGAAGTAGTTAAGGTCGTATCTGCCAAGGCTACTTCGTGGTAAATTTACTCTTTCTCTCTTTGTCCTTAATGAGGATTTGGAGAAGTACTTCCAAAGTCTCTAAGTACTTCCCTCCTCATCAAATCCTCAACATATTCATTTATGTATTTCTATCTGTATAGGCTCATGGTTTTCTATTTTATTCAATGAGTTATATCTGTTACTATCATTACTGGCCAATGGGAAGCCTTTCAAGCTGGCTCATGTCCCTCTGACATGTCTCCAACATTCTTTTGAGTACTTTCTTGCTTTTTGGCACAACAAGATGTTCCGGGCTCATATTGTACTTTCTCTGGCCCAGCTCTGAAATCAGCCATTTCTCCAAGAGAGCTTCTTTTTATTGGAGCATGGTACTTAGAAATGAAAAAATAGGGATCAGGTACGCTCAGTGTTATTAAGGAGTCTGTGTTTTCAGGCCATCTCTGTAGACAGAAACAGGGGACACACACGGTAATATATACCGATACATACACAGTATGAGCTGCACATCTATACATGTGTGTGCGGGGACGTCAATGTAGAGCACATTAGACTCGCCCCTCTATAATGGCTTTAGGATTAAGCAGTCGGGGAGGGAAGGGTTAGGGAGGCCAGGAAAAAATTCACTAAATGTCAAAACAAAAAGCAGACAAAACCTTGCCGTGATCCCATATCCTCCTCCAGCTACTGCCCCACTGGAGTTCCTCTACAGACACACACATAAAAGAAAACCATTAACGCTACCACCACAGAAACCTCAAGGGAGAATCTAATACCTTTTCTTCCTCAGCCTCTGTACTCTTCAATGCATTCTAACCAGACTTTTGCTCTTACCAGACTACTAACCTCCAAGTTACCAAACCCAGTAATCAATTCTCAGCCCAACTTCCTATGCTTAACAGCATTTAACACAGCATTTCCTCCTTGAAATATGTGCTCCCTATCTGGTTCTTCTTCATCTTCCTCGTCTTGTCTTGTCAGTGTGCCCCAGGACTCAGTCCAAGGATCAATTTTCAACCAACACTCATTTGATAGTTAATACCATCCCAGGCCAGGCCTTTTAATTTAATAAGTCCTTATGACTCTGAAGTTCTCCCTAGTCCCCCCACAACTCCTGGACTCCCTTAGGCCTCTGTCCCTGCCAATCCCAGCCTTTCCCAATACCTGAAAGACTCATTCCCTCCCTTCATTTATGACCCCAAAGGCTTTGACAAACACCTAATCTAAAATGACACCTTCCTGGGGTGCCTGGGTGGCTCAGTGGGTTAAGCCTCTGCCTTCGGCTCAGGTCATGATCCCAGGGGCCTGGGATCGAGTCCCGCATTGGGCTCTCTGCTCAGCAGGCAGCCTGCTTCTCCTCCTCTCTCTCTCAGTCTGTCTCTCTGCCTATTTGTGATCTCTCTCTCTCTGTCAAATAAATAAATAAAATCTTTTAAAAAAATAAAAATAAAATAAAATAAAATGACACCTTCCTAACTTAAGCCACGTTATCCCTCTTGACTGTGCTTTCCTTTTCTGCCTACTTCACATCTCCAAGGAAAACTAATACGGAGAAGGGATGGTAGGGGGAGATCTCTAGATGAATTCTACCTTTCCTCCAAACCTGATCTTTCTTCAGTCTTACTCTATTTGTTTAAATCAAAAGCCACAGAGGTATCCTTTACTCTTCACAACACACATTCACTCCATTATCAAATGCCGTCGCTTCTGGGTTTCTAAACCTGGCCCCTTAGCACACCTCCACCGCTAGCATTCCTATCCATGCCATGACCAGCTCAGCATGGGGAGATTACAGCAGCTGGCCTCCCTACTTCCACTCCCGCCTCCTGTGGTCTAGCTTCCACAAATAGTCCCATGAGCTCTTAAATATGGGTCTTCCCTGTTTATATCCCTTTACTGGCTTTTTGTCACATCTAGAGCAGGTCAGCAGTCCTCACCAGTCTACCTGGCAGGCTGGAGCTGCTCTAAAACACTACCCTAATCTCCCCTCCCAGCCACCCCCTGCAGCCTCCCTCACAGCGGTCCTAACCACACAAGCCTCCCTGTAGTGCTCTTAACAAGCCAAGCTGCTTCTCCCCCAGGAACTCTGATTCACAAAAAACAGACAGAAGCAGCAATTAACATGTATGAAGGATTAGAATTTACTAGAATGGTAAGATGGGAAGAGCATCAGCAGAAACTGAGTTTAAATCAAGCTCTACAACTTCTTGCCCACGCAACCTTAAGTAAAAGTTGCCAGTTTTAAAAAATACTCAAATCTCTTCATTTGTAACACCACCAGTAAAAAAATATGGAAACCACTGCCAATTTTATAAAGCTACAGGGAAGACTGAATGAGCACTGATTTCAAACATCTGTCACCTGGTCAAGGCCAAATAATTTATATGCCCTTTCCTCATACACTTCTTTTCTCAAAGACCACAAATAGCTGCTCTTCGCTCAGTAACCAGTCCTACTTAACTTCCAAGTGCAAATTAAATTAAAATCAAGCTAGAATATTATCTTTAAAAAAACAGAAGTCATTTGGTCACTGATGTATCATGCTATACATGTCCTTTGTACATAAGGGAAACACTATTGTCCTGTATATTATCATTTTTCTCTGTTGCAGCCAATAAATTTCAGTATTTATGTAGTAGAAAATGTTTGCAAACACTTTTCTATCTGACCTCAAGAATTTTAACACCCTAGAGATCTCTCTACACTTTTAAGCCATTACACTAACAGCCTGGAGGTAGCCTAGCTGTATGGAAGAGTTTTAGGGATTTTCATCTGATGCTGCTGATTGCCTTAAGCAGATTAGTATTAGAAAGACTGTTAAGGAAAAGATGTTAAAGGAATCTAAGCAGTCTTTATTTCATATATGGAATGGATGAGAGGTTCAGCTCAAGTTAAAACAACTCCATGCAATTATCAGAATAAGCATACATTTCTCAAAATTCATTTTCAGCCAGCTTGTGCAAATGCTGCTCCCCCTAGCACTGAAGAATCATTTTGCTCTCAATCTTCAATTTCTAAGATGAAATATGATTTATTTTAAAAACACAGAAAAAAGAACCAGCATGTTCTAAAAAAAAAAATGACACATACGGACGTGCTAAATACTAAGAAAGATTATTTCAGGAAAGTACAACTAATGCCCTAAAAATAAATGTGTATTACAATCTCACTAACTCTTCCTGTTCTCATTTCCTAGAAGCCCTGAGTGCTGCTCTAAAGAAACCTACTATGCCTCGTGGACCCAATCTCTCCATATATGCAAGTCTACTCGTTATTTTTAGCACATTCGTCAGGGACAGCTGTTAAAGAGTGGAAGGGAAATAACAAGAAGCAATGTAGAAAGAACACAGTCATGCGTGATGGGATAGGAGATGGGCAGCAAAGAACAGACTGAACATAGTGTTCAGTCAAAACACTTAGTGGAAAAACAGAAAACAAAAAACAAGAACACGAAGAGGAAGACGTTATAGAGAGTGATAGCAAAAATGATATCCTATCCCAAGTCTTCCAAATTTCCTGGGGACTGTGAAATTGGTACAAGTTTATTAATTATAGGTCAAGTTCACAATAGCTGTATCAGTATTTTTCAGTAAAAAAGGAGAATCAATAACTAATCAACAATCTCCACGTCTACATTAGGTTTTCTTAATAATCAATGCCATCTCACAATATTAATATTTATTTAGAGATTTTATCTATCCTCAGGCAGTGCACTAAAATCTTTACCCTTGATTTAATCATCATAAATCCATGGAAGAGGTACCTTATTAACCCCCATTTAATGGATGAGGATTAAACTGGTTTTCTTGAAAGCTCACAGATTCTCACAGCAGAGACAAGACTCCAATCCAGGTCTGCCGACTTCAGATTTCAAGCTCTTAATGCATTCCCATCTATGTCTCTAACTTTAAACTACACGCTATTCACCAGGCTGCCCAAGTACAGGCATGGCTCCCGTGGCTATGCTTGTGGTACCATTACTAGCCTGGCTGCTCTGGAAATGTACACTAAAGGCCTTGCCCCAGCTTCTGCAGCATCAGGAAGCCACAGGCAAGGTTTGATTCCCGGCGGCTGACGTTGGAGGAGGAGGAGGAAGAGGAGGCAGAGGAAGGACGGAGGGGTGAGGACTGCTGAAGACAAGTCCCAGGTGCATTTTACCTGCATTCTGTTGGGATGGGGAAAGACCCGTGAGCGACGGTCAAAGGTCTGTCCCACGTGGTAAGGCGGGAATCGCCTCCGGTACTGAGGGCGATACTGGGGGCGGCGCAGCTGACTCCGGGCCCCAGAGAACTGCCCGTCAGTGGCAGGGGGCTCAAATCCTTCACTGCTGCCGCTCCCTTCCTCCTCCTCCTCCCCAGCGTACTAGCAAGCAAAGAAACAGAGATTCAGAAGAAGTTTCAGCAAGGACAGAACCACAGAATACCACTTAGGTTGAGTATCACCAAAAGAAAAAAAAAAAATCCCCCCCCCCCAAAAGAATAATTCCTTCTATTACACAGGCAGAATGCATTTAACCCAGGTTTTCAAGGGATTACCGGGGATAAACATTGAGATCAAAGCAGGTCTGTGCAGATAAAATACCAAGCAGCAGAGAAGCGAGAGCAATCGATAATGAATTTAGCAGTCATCTAATTAGAATTGGTCACTGACTATTTGTTGATCAACCACCCCCCAAAAAACAACTACAAGGTTGGTACTAATTAGCTCTGCCAAATGAGTATTTCCCAACATTTGCCATCCACTGGGGTGAAGTCAGGACAAAGCAAGAAGAAATAAAGTACTTTGTGGTGTTCTCAATAGGTTTGTCCTAAGAGTCTAACCATCCCACAGCAGTTCTCAAAGTGTGCACAGGGTCTCGAAACCTTCCCAAGTGGGAGACAGGCACTGAATTCAAACATTCTCATAACACTACTAATACACTATTTGCCTTTTCCCCTCGTATTCTCTCATGGGTATGTGGAGGGGTGCCAAAAAGCTACAATGACATAAAACCTCTTACTGACTAAATGCAGAACGAGATATGAAAATCCAGCTGGCTTCTATTAAACCAAATATCAGAGATTTTTAAAAATATAAGCAACATCACACTTCTTACTCAATTTAAGAACAGTTTACATTAAAAATGTTATTTATATTTATGTGTAATGAGTTTAAATCAATTAAGTATCTTTTAAATAGCTGCTCTAATTGCTAATATAATATTGATACATATAAACACACATAAACAAAAACTCTGGGATTGTCCATAACATTTAAGCATATAAATGGGTCTAAAAACCAAAAAGTTTGAGAACCACTGACTTATGGCATGATTCTCTTCATGTGTTTGGAATAAAGTTTTAATTGTACTTTTATAGTAGTAACAGATATGGGCAGTTTCTATATATAAACCTTATTAAAAAAGGAAACTAGACCTTATATTTTTTTCCCATTATTTAAGCTACTGTATCAAATACTAATGTTTTATATTTAAAAACAAACAGCCAAACATCCCTCAAAGAATTTACCTCAAATCTTAAAGGATAAAGATATGCAAATGCCAAAGGTAGTCAAGAGAAACTTAACTATAGTTTTCAAAAATGAATAAATTAAAAACTAACAAAATAATGACCCATTTTTTTAAGATTTAGAACCCTCCAGAACCACCACATGGGCAACTAAATTCCCAAAGGAAAAGTCTCAACTATAGTCTAATTTCAGAAAAATCAAGCCATTCTACACTTCGCAAAACCTGTATCAGACACAATGCCCAGCTATATAAAAACATACTAGCATAGAAAATATACACCAGGGCGCCTGGGTGGCTCAGTGGGTTAAGCCGCTGCCTTCGGCTCAGGTCATGATCTCAGGGTCCTGGGATCGAGGCCCGCGTCGGGCTCTCTGCTCAGCAGGGAGCCTGCTTCCCTCTCTCTCTCTGCCTGCCTCTCCATCTACTTGTGATTTCTCTCTGTCAAATAAATAAATAAAATCTTAAAAAAAAAAAAAAAAAAAAAGTAAAGAAAATATACACCAAAATAGTTCAGTGTGAGACTGCATAAATCATTATTTATTACAGCCAAATCTTTCATTAAGAGTTTTATAAAATAAGAATAATGGCACTGCCATTGCCAAACACGTTCTTTCCAGCTAAGGAGAAAAGTCTTTGAAGAAAAATTTCTTGGGACGCCTGGTGGCTCAGTCGGTTCATCGGCTGCCATTGGCTCAGGGCACGATCTCCAGGTCCTGGGATAGAGCCTCACATCTGGCTCCTTACTCAGCAGGGAACCTGTTTCTCCCTCTGCCTGCCACTCCCCCTGCTTGGGCTCTTGCTCTCTGACAAATAAATAAATAAAATCTTAAAAAAAGAAAGAAAGAAAGAAAACAAAAATTTCTCACTAAAAAGTTTGTCTACCATTTTTACTTCTGAATTAACCTACTAATCAAAATACAGTTGGCCCTTGAACAATGTGAAGGTTAGGGGTGCCAACCCCATGCAGTCAAAAACCCCAAAACTTTTAACTTCCCCAAAACTTAACTAAAGGCCTATGGTTGCCTGGAAGCCTAATGATAACAGAGTGAATTAATACCCACTTTATATGGATATATATATGATTCTTACAGCAAAGTAAGAATAAGTAGTATTTTTAAGAAAATCATAAGGGAAATACATTTACATTACTGTACTGTATTCACCAACAAAGTCGGCAGGTAAGTGGACCCACACAATTCAAACACTTGTTATCCAAGGGTCAACTGCCATCAAAACTAGAGTTCTGTGAATCTGATGAACGTGACAGAGTTAACTCGATACAATCAATGTTATAGTAACTCATTCCTATCTCTACCCCTGCATGGGTTTTTACTAAAAATTGAATAGGATAAGCAAAATATGTGTAAGAAAATAAAAGAACTAGGCAGGAGGATGGGGGCGATGGGTGGGTGAAACAGGTGATGGTGATTAAGGAGGGTACTGGTCAGGTTTAGCACTGGGGATGTACGAAGTGTTGAATAAACTGTATTATACACCTGAAACTTATGCAGCACTCTATGTTAACTAACTGGGAATTTAAAAACGTAAAAACAAACAAATGAACAAAAAACCTAGAGAACAGTAAAATAAAATTTAAAAAAAAAACCAGAAACAGAAAACTAAGTAACAAGTGTCTGATAAAAACCAATTTGGGCAGGGTGTTAAGATGACAGAATGAAGGGGGAAAGCATTAAGGTAAGCAGAAAGCTGTAAACCTACCAAAGCATGGGGATAAATCATTCTCATTCTGCAGACATTTTATTCTGGTGAGATTTTTCAAAAGCTTTTCTTGGATAATATACACAGCCACAATCTAGTGCTCACAAAGCATCTTCAGTTTTATTCTGTAGTGCCAATCCCATGTCATAATTTTTAAAACATCAAAAATAACTCAAATCTAATGGGATCCTCATTGAGTACAAACAAATGGGATTCTTTTCAGATACTTGAAAGTACTTTAAATAGAACTTTCTAAGGTAAACTGCAGACAACACTTGGTTGTAAACCCTTTCACCTGGATTGGTACCAATCTAAAGAATTAAAAATCTGGAGAATTACTTACTGCTTCTTCACTTAAAAATAATGGGGAAATGCTACGCTAAATAAAATAGTTACTTGGTCAAAGCAAATTAGTATTTCTGTGGTCAGTAGAGTTTTTTTGCCTATTCCCAAGCTATTCAGTCATTCTCCCTTGCCAACCAAACACTTATTTTCTTAGAGGTCAACAGTGCTAGTGCCAAGAGATGAACAACAGGTTTGTACCAATCATGGAAATCCCATTCCCCTTTGCCAGTAAATGCCACATGACTAGGTTCTGGCCAGATAAAAGAGCCAAATAAAGAGAAAGCCCTTTGGACAACCCTGGCACAGCTTATCTTAATTAAGCCTTCTTGTTAAAAGATAATTGTCTGTTACTTGCAGCCAAATTTGTACAAACTGATACAACTTCTGCATGGCAGGTATCCAAAGAGACCTTTGGCTATGGAAAAATGCTGGACATTAAAAATTTCCCACCCAGGGGCGCCTGGGTGGCTCAGTGGGTTAAGCCGCTGCCTTTGGTTCAGGTCATGATCTCAGGGTCCTGAGATTGAGTCCCGCATCGGGCTCTCTGCTTAGCAGGGAGCCTGCTTCCCTCACTCTCTCTCTCTCCGCCTGCCTCTCTGTCTACTTGTGATCTCTCTCTCTGTCAAATAAATAAATAAATAAAATCTTTAAAAAAAAAAAAAAATTTCCCACCCAAAAAAAAAAAAAAAAAATCATTTTGTGCCTCCAAGAAAAGATACATCTATCCACTCCAAGGATGCACACTTAATTTCAGACATGAAAATTTTTTTCATCACCATTTAAGAGGAGAGACAACATACATTACGGGGAGGTCCACGGCGCCTGCCATAGTAGCCGCGTCTGTAACGGCGCCGATCAGCAGCATAACGGCTCCCTTCCACGGGAACTCCATCTGGTCCAGTCACATTGGCTGCTTCTGCACCCTGCGTAAGAAAATAAACAAAGATGGGGGCGCCTGGGTGGCTCAGTGGGTTAAAGCCTCTGCCTTCGGCTCAGGTCATGTTCTCAGGGTCCTGGGATAGAGCCCCACATCGGGCTCTCTGCTCAGCAGGGAGCCTGCTTCCTCCACTCTCTCTCTCTGCCTGCCTCTCTGCCTGCTTGTGATCTCTGTCTGTCAAATAAATAAAATCTTTAAAAAAAAAAAAAAAAAAAGAAAGAAAATAAACAAAGATGGCCTCAAAATTAAAAGATGCTGAACACCATCCCCCTCCAACCTCCCAAAAAAACAGCCTGGGACAGTCAGAATGTTAAAGACTGGCAGAACATACTCACAATTCCTATCAGAACCTCAATAAAATACACCCAGGTATTAAAAAGGTGAGCAAGGTGCTTGGTGTACTAATTAGAATGTAGTTTCTTTGCTCACACAACCTCAACTTTTCCTTCCTGTTCGGCATACTAAGTTCAAGACAGGATGTACCTCTTTAAGAACATAAACTGGTAAATATAATACGATTATAAGAGAAATAATGCCAGGCCAGGAAGAATGTTGCTCAAAGGAAAATAACTGACACATTATCTTCTTAGAATAATATTGAAACCGGACGCCTGGGTGGCTCAGTCAGTTAGCTAAGTTGTCTACCTTCGGCTCAGGTCGTTATCCCAGAGTCCTGGGATCCAGCCCTGAGTGAGGAGTCTACTTCTCCCTCTCTCTCTGCCCCTCCCCATGCCTCGTGCACGCGCTCTCGCGCGCTCTCTCTCTCTGTCTCAAATAAAAAAGGTATTTATTTAAAAAAGGAAAAAAAGAAAAATGTTGAAACCTGTATGATTCTAAGAGGCACTAGGAGAATAGCTATTCATGGGCTCAGATGGCTCTGTCCAGCACAGAGTGTTTGAGAGGGAAACTTCTCCCATCTTGGCAGCAACAGAAAAGGGTCCTTGATTTAGCAAGACATAGTTTTCCACAAATGTAGTGCCACTTTAGCCCTCCTTATTATCCTTGAAACAGACTTAACATTCTCCTTCTCAAATGGGCAGATAAAATAATGCTTCAAAAACATAAAAAATTCAGACAAGCGATTCAAAACAGTATTTCACTCTCTACATCAATTTGTAAAACCTCACATTCTGAAAACATACAAGGT
Source organism: Mustela nivalis (assembly GCF_964662115.1). NCBI lineage: Eukaryota > Metazoa > Chordata > Mammalia > Carnivora > Mustelidae > Mustela > Mustela nivalis. Next base: position 54,189,247 of record NC_139026.1, read on the forward strand.
AAAAATAACCTGGCAACACAGTTTTAAGGATTCAGTGAGGTAACAGAAATCACTACAGATCAGCATTCACTGGTGGATGACTTGAAACTCTACATTTGCAAGACAGCCTAGGGATCACATTGGTAAAAAAAATCATTTAAATTTCTCTATTAAATGCAGTAACTTTTGCTCTTTCAGCAAAACAGCTTGAGAGCTGTTAAGAATGTGGACCACGGGACGCCTGGGTGGCTCAGTTGGTTAAGCAGCTGCCTTCGGCTCAGGTCATGATCCCAGCGTCCTGGGATCAAGTCCCACATCAGGCTCCTTGCTCAGCGGGGAGCCTGCTTCTCCCTCTGCCTCTGCCTGCCATTCTGTCTGCCTGTGCTCGCTCTCTCCCACTCTCTCTCTGATAAATAAATAAAATCTTAAAAAAAAAAAAAAAAAAAAAGAATGTGGACCACAAAATGATGTGCATGTAAGTGGAAAGAGCACTTGCACAGTACTTCACTAGTCATTCTCTCAGTTTCTAATTCAGCTGTCACAAGCGACCATGGCAGGTATACCACATATGGTTCTTTTTTTATTTTTATTTTTATTTTTATTTTTTTTTTGGACAGACAGAGATCACAAGTAGGCAGAGAGGCAGGTAGAGAGAGGGAAGCAAGCTCCCTGCCGAGCAGAGAGCCTGATGCGGGGCTCGATCCCAGGACCCTGGGATCATGACCTGAGCAGAAGGCAGAGGCTTTAACCCACTGAGCTACCCAGGAGCCCCCCACATATGGTTTTAAAATATTTTCTGATTCTAGATTATTTTACTGATATCTGTAATAGACTGTTGATTAAAAACAAAGCATAAAGGACATTACTAATATTGGAAAAATATGTAACAGTATAAAAAAAGTTCTGTAGATACATTTCAAGATGATCCATTAGCTTCTCGTATGGTTCCTGATCTGACCAAAACTGTTACACAGTCTACGGAGATGCTTCTGGCTTTCCAAAATCCAAGCCAAAGAGAAAACAGAGTGATTACGTTAAATTTGAATCTTTTTTGGGGTGCCTGAGTGGCTCAGTTGGTCAAGAGTCTGACTCTTGATTTGGGCTCAGGACACACTCTCAGGTTTATGAGACCGAGCCCCACCCACAACGGGCTCCAGACTCAGTGGGGAGTCTCTTGCTTGAGATTCTTTCCCTCCCCCTCCCTGTCCTGCCCCCAGCCCCAGGTGTGTTCATGCACACGCTCTCTCTTTCTCTCAAATAAAGAAATCTTTTTTAAAAATTTGAATCTTCTTGGGGTGCTGGGGTGGCTCAGCCACTTAAGTGTCTGCCTTTGGCTCAGGTCATGATCTGATGATCCCAGGGTTCTGGGATCGAACTCCCTATCAGACTCCCTGCTTAGCTGGGAGTCTGCTTCTCCCTTTCCTTCTGTTATACACACACACACTCTCTCTCAAATAAATAAATCTTTAAAATAACTTTTTGAATCTTCTTTTATTTAGGATAAAGCATTCTTTAATGTGTACTATTTCTGCAGAAGTGCTTATAAATCAGAGTATGAAAATTTTATACTTATAAAAAAGAAATCTTTCTCCCCAAAGCAACTTTTATCTCTTTTGAATACTATGAAAATTATGAGTACCTGGCTGTTTCTGCTGGCAAAGCATGCAACTCTTGATCTTGGGGCTGTCAGTTTGAGCCCATGTTGAGTACAGAGATTAAAGTTAAATTTTAATCTACACTTGAGTATGTATTTGGTAGCAAAACAAAATATTTCCTTTAAATTTTGAAAAATTAGCTTCTCCCTCCATAACTGAACAGGGTTCATCATTTATTAAATGAGAAATTAAAATGCCCTTTTATAACAAGTCAAAGAACATTTATAATGATATTCAATAATCAAAAATTTTCTACTTAGGGGCGCCTGGGTGACTCAGTGGGTTAAGCCCCTCCCTTCAGCTCAGGTCATGATCTCCAGGTCCTGGGATTGAGCCCCACATTGGGCTCTCCGCTCAGTAGGAAGCCTGCATTCCGCGCCCCCTTCTCTCTGGCTGCCTCTGCCTACTTGTGATCTCTGTCTGTCAAATAAATAAAATCTTTAAAATAAATTTTTTTCTACTTAAATGTCACTTCTTCCTGTCAAAAATCCAAAGGAATGTTAATTCAAAAGGAGCTGAGGCACCTTTTATTATGCAAGAAAAGCACAGGCCTGCACACTCTGATACCCAGCCACAATATTTTCTCACCTTCTCTCCTTCAACCACATCAAATTCTACAGTCTCTCCATCGCCTACACTGCGCAGATATTTCCGTGGGTTATTCTTCTTGATGGCAGTCTGTCAAGAGAACATAAAATTCTAAATGAAGTATACATCAATACTGGCCACAGATTTCATCTTTCAAGTTTACTGTGTGTATTATTAATTACTTTTTAAAATTATTCTCCCACTAACCTGATCTCCAAAACCAACAAAAGCCATTATAAAACTATGTTGCACATTATTTTCTGGATTCATGCTATCTTCTGAAATTTTTCTTGATAGATGGATTAAACAGAGTGTTTAGTTACCACATACTTCTGTTACAACCCGATTGTGATACTGGATACTATTAGTTCCCTCAAACTATTAAGCATCTAAGATTCAGACTGAACATCCATCATTTTGGGGCAGGGGGTGGGGTAGGTGCTGTGATGAGGAACACACAAATACATATTGCAGGTAGAGAGGTTTCTACAGACAAGAGATACTGCTAACTTCAAGAGGAACTGTAAAACATATGAATAAAGGAGTGATGATGAAGAATAGAAAAAAGGAATTTAAAAATGCCAAAGGGATCATTTTCTGACAGAATACACAAAATTATCTCAAGAATGAAACATTACTAATCATCATAATCTGGCCTCTTCCTTCCCCCCCACCCGCCCCTACCCCCGCCACTTTATGGATAACAAGACACAAGCCTGGTTAGTGATTTAGCAGAATGCCTAAAAGATAGAGCCTGATGGGGGAAAGTATAGGGGGAGTGGGTGGTGGAAATGCATACCCCTGTACTGTATGATCTTTATTCAGCATTTTCCCCATCACACCATTCATCTCTCACTCATCCCTACACATATATTCCCTGATGATGCATTAAAAGGTTCATGAAGCTGTTCTGCGGCAGGAGACACCTGCCTGTTAAAAGGCCTCCCTTTCTCCCTATCTCAGGTCCGTGGAGGGAAGAGAACAATTCTGCAATGAATTTCCATTTCTTTAGCTGGTATCTCTAAATAGTTAAAGGGGCTCGGAGTTTCTGTGGAACTAGGTCAACCTTATTTTATAAAGCGATTAGGCATGTGTAATCCAGCCCTTCCCTTACTCGAGTGGGAGGGAGGAGGGAAAAAATTGAGCCAATAGGGCAGAGACCTCACCCACAGAGGAAGAAAGGCAGCTCAGGACAGGATACATGTACCCGCGGTTAGAACATTCAGCCATTCCAAAAACAGCCCCTCCCTGCCGGCTCCTTCCCTTTTTCCTGTTAAACTGGGCAGGCCTCAACACATCGAGGTGACTCACACACAACCTCATGGGGGCTGGAATCAGGTCATATGCTTGCAGGCTAGTGATGCTGGCCACCAGTACAGAAACTTGGGAGGTCCTTCTACTACAGCAGTCACCAGACACAAGAGTTCTTTACCCAAAGAGTCTATTTATTAGCTTCTAGGTATTAAATGCAATACTTTCAGTCTGTTATGATTTCAAAAGTCACTATATCTCAACAACAACAAAATCTATTCACCTTATCTAGGTACGACTGATACATATCCAGTCAAGCAGAAATGTAAACAAGAGAAACCACAACTAGAGAGCTTAATCTTAGATATCCCCAGCTCCCGTCACCACACCCACCTCAAAGCCACCCACAACACCAAACAGAAGGAAACAAAAACAGAAAACCAGCCACTTGACAGCCCTGCAGGTCCATGTGCTGGTACCTGGCTCTATACCTTCCTGTTATATGCTAAGAGCTCCCACATATTTGAAACAAGTCACTGAAAATTAAATATATAAAAAGAACAAGGGGAGGCATATCTTCTTTGAACCAACATTATAAAACAAGTCCAGGATACATGATGAAATAAATAGCATCCCAGGCCAGGAATGTAAGGACAGACAAAGATACCAGCAGGAGAGAAGCCTGCGGTTCCCATATTTTATCCGTTTTCTACATTTCCTTTGAATCCAAAGGAATGTGGACCTTTTGACCTGGAGATGTGCTAACCATGCCTCATTTTTTTTTTTTTTTAAGATTTTATTTATTTATTTGACAGAGAGAGATCACAAGTAGGCAGAGAGGCAGGCAAAGAGAGAGGAGGAAGCAGGCTCCCTGCTAAGCAGAGAGCCCGATGCGGGGCTTGATCCCAGGACCCTGGGATCATGACCAGAGCTGAAGGTAGAGGTTTTAACCCACGGAGCCACCCAGGTGCCCCAACCATGCCTCATTTTAACAGGAGTGAGGACTATTCTGGGAATTGGGGAGTTTTCTCATGTCTTGGATATACACACTCTAACTATCTGCTTCACTGTGCTTTTATTTACCTCAAGTCAGAGTTCCTCCGGTAGAAGGGCTTTAACCAAGACCCACCCAGGCAAAAGTCAGATGAGTTCCAGCCAAACACTGAGGAACCACAAAGTCAGCAAAATAAGATGCTAACATGGAAACAACTTTGTTAAGGCCTCAAAGGCTTTAAAATTAGAAACTGGTCTTCACTGATTATTACTCCATTTGAATATTACTGCAAACATAAAAACTAAAAACAGTTAATATCGTGGGATAGAAGAGTTTACCTGCCAATCTTAAAAACATGGAAATGAGCTCCCTTGAAAAAAATAAAAGTCACAGTAAGAGTTTAGAGTAGAATAATAGTTTATAGGACTTCATTTTGGAAAAAAGACAAGGGCAGATCACAGACACCCCTCCCCTCACACAGCAAATATAACATTTATTATTCTTCTTACCTGATGTACAAATACATCTTCTTTGGTGTCATTTCTGTTGGGAGACAAAAAATTCACAAATAAAAGTACTAGGTATATGGAAATACTTAAAAGAACAGATGTTTTTATGGGTTTTGATTCCAAGACTTCAAAAAGACAACATAAATTTTTGTTTAATCTCTCAACTTAACTCAGATGCCTGGAATCAGCCCTTGTGAAAAACTTTCAAACCTGCAAGATACCTGTCTTACTCCTCCATACTACCAGAGTGCTCAGATCCAAATGTGCAGATTCTACAGAAACATCCCTTCCCTCTCATCTCCTCCTAAATCACGTGGAATGTAATCAGAGCCTGCGATTTCCCTCCCAGTAAAGCAAAGTAAGACAGTTAAAAGGACAGGGCACAGCTGTGAACTAGGCTCTCCTTACACTGAAACCTAAAACAGCACCCCTACATCCTTCGTGCCCTAACTCACCCCCCACCCCACCAAATCAGATAAGGAAGAAATTAAGGAATTTTTTAAGGGTGGGGGCAGGGGCAAAAAAAAATGACAATATCATGTAAAATAGCCTCATACTCCCAACAGCCTACAGCTGTGTTCTCGTTTTTATGTGGTTAGAAGCTACAATCACTTAAAGAAAACACTACGCTTTCTACACAGGACTCAGGCCAGACCTGAGTTACAGATCCAGCTCAATTACTCACTAGTTGTGTGACCTTAGGAAAGTTGCTTAACCAGTCTAAGACTCCATTTCTCCAGCTGTGAAGTTATGGATATGGTCCCAATTATCCTAAGTCCCTACCTGTTTCTCATTTATCTCCCTCACCTTTTTTCTTTTAATGACGGAATTTTATAAAACGTTACTTATCAGTATTCTGGAAATGTATTTTAATTAATATTCAACACCAGTAGCTTACAAATGAGAATGTTGACAGTACTTACAAATCTTAAAACTTACTCCAGACATCAGTTAAAAATAAAACAAAACAAACTTACATAAGCCTTTTAAAAAGTATGGTAAAGATTTATAAACTCCTGGTGCCATAAAATAAACATGCATTTAAAACATGTACGGAGATATACACACATACCGATTTATAAATCCATATCCATTTCTGACGTTGAACCATTTGACAGTGCCAAGGACTTTGGTGGCTAAAATAAGATTAAGCAGATAAATTAGTATCTGACCTACAAAGAGATAAAGCTCATATCACTAAGGTCTTGATAGCATTATATAAAGCCTAAACATACCTGAGGAAACCATTAAAGGCTTAAATCTAAAATATATTTGGAAAAGAAAATGGAGCAAGGGAAGCTACCACAGGAAAACACTTTTTAGAAGACTAAACCTCTCTTCCTCGTTAAACTTTTCAGTAAAGTCATAAGATAAAGAGTGGTCATAAGTCTATACAATTCCGTAGTAATTAAAACTGGAAAGCATTATTTAAGGGAAAAAAAACAAACAAAAAATACTCTAAGTTTTAAAACTCCAAGTTTTAATGCTGAAAAAAAATTTTTTTAAGATTTTATTTATTTATTTGACAGAGAGAGATCACAAGTAGGCAGAGAGGCAGGCAGAGAGAAAGGGAAGAAGCAGGCTCCCCGCAGAGTGGAGAGCCTGATGCAGGGGCTCGATCCCAGTACCCTGAGAGCATGCCCCAAGCCAAAGGGAGAGGCTTTAACCCACTGAACCACCCAGGCGCCCCAATGCTGAAAAAAATTTTTAAGTGCAAAAGAAGGTCACAATGAAAGATAAGGCAGACGGATGAACAAGGTTAAAGTAAGTACCAATGACTCCAACACAGCACTTTCACATTTTGACATATAAAGCTTTGACATATAAAGCAAACTTGAGTAAGTGAATCCGGTAGTTCCTACAAAGCTACTGTTTTGTAGCTAATCTACAAAGATATAAAGTATCTCGTGTAGTTGCCAGCTGGGGGCCTATCAGAGGAGTCAAGAGTAATAATAGAACCAATGCTGTCTCAATCCCAGTCTGTACTCACCACCCCGAGACATGATGTAACAGGCCTTTCCAAACCAGAGTGATGAATTTGGGCTTCTGTTTCATTGTTTACCCTACTCTCTGCAGTTGGTGAGAGTCAAACTCAGCATTTTTTACAAAATCCCCCTCTTTAACCTGATTACCTCCACTTTCCATCATGAGGACAACTTCTGTACAACACACCAGAACTCAACGGAATTCAAGAGAATCTAAACAAATACTATGGTCATATAACTTGTCCTTCAGAGATTCATCTGTCAGCCCTCAAGCACGATTTGAGAAGACTCCTTTGAATCAACTGTGAATGCTAAATTCAGAATGTCTAGGAAATGCCTACGTTCAGGAAATACATAGAGCAGTTATCAAGACTCAATGAAACAGGAAATATGACAATAAGAGTATGGTTAAAAAAAAAAGTTTAGTAGAGAATGAAAGTAACAACAATCTACACTGAGATACAAAGTTGATAATTTCCAAGGATAAACAATAAGGATTTGGTTTTTAAATTCAAGACTAAAATAGTAATTAGTGCTTTGCTTTGTTGTGGGCCAAATGCTATCCAGTTTTGCTATATTGATTTGCCTAAAGAAGTATGTCAGCTTTCTTTGTAAAAAAAAAAAAAAAAAAAAAAAAGAAAAAGAAAAGAAAGAAACAAACAAAGAAAAAAAAAAAAACTCATTATGCCTCCAAAGTCATTCAGCCCACCACTGACGAGAAATCTCCAGCTCTATGTCCAAGTAACAAAGATCTCTCCAATGCAGAGATTGAACCATTGGAATCTTCAGTTTTAGGGCATTCTAATTAGAGCAACAGGTCAAAGAAAAAAAAAAATGTATTAGATCTAACAGTACACAGAAGAGGCTCATTTTTGATAAACCATATGCTTTTAAGTTACACATTATTTCAAATAATAGGCTTTTTGTGCCTCCTTTCATTTGCCCAAAAATTAATGACCTGGAAAAATATAAAGACAGGAACTGTTTGATTCATTTTCGTATTTAATGTCTAACACTGTCAAAGGAATGATCTTGATTAGAAAGGCAATGTTTATGGGAAAAAAAGATGAAATTTTCAAATCTAACTTCAATCCAAGCTGAAGGCCATTTTTACTACTCAAAGTAGTTTTTTAAAATGTCCTAATTCCACAAATACTCCCAACATCATGGGATCCAACATCCATGCACACCTCTTGCTTTATAACCATAAACTCACTTCACATACCCAAAGAGAGAAGGCAGGGAGGGGGGCATGTACCGAGGAAGACCATATGTCTTCCAGGATATTTATTAGTTTTCTTTCACTCAGGTAAACTACTTTCTCTGGCCTATGGATGGCTATCCACTGAAGTTAAAGACTGTTTGCAGGAAGTAGAATGAGAGAATCCAAAACCAGAATCCATTTCAGTCAGCACTGTGCCTGGCACATTTTAGGCACCCATGTGTTTGCCTGGCAAAGGAGAGGAGATGGCAGAACACACTGGACAGGGACAAACAGTGCTGAAATGTCATGTGGAAGGCTGTTCTTCATTTTAAGAGTTGGAGTTACAATGGAAACATGAAAAACCTCCAGAATGATCACCTGGGATGTGGTAGAGGCTTGAGCAGTTGGTGGTTAAGAAAAAACGATTAATTTATCTGTTCCTTTCATCTTTAAAGATAACTGCTTCCATCTGAAATCCAGCAGTTTAGTTTCGATTCAAAAGGATGCAAGGATCAAGTGAAAACCTGCCAACGTTCCTATATATAAAAACAAGTTGTGAATATTAAGAATATACCTTAACACTGCTTTGTATAACCCCAAGGTTGTCTCTCTCAGACATTGTACATGGACATGTTCCAAGAAACACTTGTTGGAAACAATATCTCAATACAACAGTGACTAGACTGGAGTAACTTTCAGTCCAGCAAAACTAGGGCAATTTTGTTTCTTAACCTACACAGGTTACATTTAGCATGTTGTCCCCCAGTAACTGAGTAAAAGCCCTGGAAGAACAAGAAAACGGGCCTGGGGGAGGGGGGGAGGCGGGGCATGGAATTGTATTACACTTTCTTCACCTTAGTCCTTCAATTTTCTTCCTAGGAAATTGGGTAGGCAAGACTCAGAGATCAAACATGCCCCACCCCAAAATACTGGAAATTGCTCTGAAGCATCCTACACCAACTCCTAACTTTCCTGTTTTAAAAAAGAGTGAATGACATAAGCACACACCCTTCAGTTTATTCACCACCCACCTGCTTAAAGCCTTGCACTGGGAGTTCGTTCAGCCTCCAGAAGGCTGAATAAGCGACAAAACCAACAATGACCGCACAAACCCTTTCCACTGCTGTGCCCCACCAACCCGAACGTCTCATCTTCCCATCTGTTTTGCTAAGTTACAAGTCCCTAGATAAGGAAATTCTGAACAAACGTCATACCCACCCTATCGACGAAGTTTTTTCAGCTGCTGCCCCAAGCGCATTCCCACAGTCCGGGGAGAAGAAAACGCCTAAGCGACTGGCAAACACAGAATGGTTTTCTTGCAGCAACGGGCAGAGGGAGGACATAGGATCAAGACCTAAGTTTCCCGGAGAGGATTGCAACACCTCCGAGCCGGCATGTGGCCGCCAGAAGCATGGCGTCTTTCCCGTGCCCATGTGGGAAGGGCATCCGGGACAGACACCTGAGCCTTCTCAGCAAGAAGCCTCTCCACCTTGCCCTCCCTGTGCCCCTCTCCCCCACTTTTCCCCGAGGGAAATCCTCCCCTCACCCAGATCCCAAGCAAGGGCTCCACAGTCCCCGTCCCACGTGTCTGTCCCTCCCTTACATCCACATCCATCCCTACCCTGGGTACCCCCTCCCAGACCGTCGCTCTTTTCTCCTCTTTGGACCGAGGTATTCGCCACTGCGGGAGTGTGTGACAGTGCCCGCGCCTAGGTGACAAAAGTGAAGCCCCCAACCTGCTGGCCCGGGACCGGGAGAGGCGCGCACGGGGCACACAGGAGCGCAGGGCGCCGCGCGCTCACCCGGGAGCCTCTGCAGGGCGGGCGGGCTGCGGCCACCAGCGCCGGGCACCCCGACTGTCACGCTGCCGCCCCGCTGGCAAATGCAGCCGGGAGCTGCCCGCACGTGCGCAGCCGCCCGCGGCCGCCGGCCCCACTCGGAGCAGCCCCCACCCTCCGCCGCCTGACTCACCGAGAACTTTTTTCTCCGCGTCTTCGCCGCCGGCGGGGGCTGAAGAGGCGGGGGCCGCGGTGCCCGTGGCTGCGGGGGCCGCGTCCCCACCGGGGTTTCCTGCGACAAGGGCGGCGGGCGCTGGGGCCGCGGCCTGGGACGCGCCGCTGCCCACCGGGCTCTTGGGCGCGGGGTCCTGGGGGGCCGCGGCGGCCGCCTCCGCCGGAGCCTGCGGGAGGGTGGTGGTGCTGGTGGTGCTGGTGGCCTCGCCCGCCTCGCTCATGCCGCCTCCTCTGCTCTCACTCGGGCACCTCGGTGGCGGTTGGTCGGCGGTTAGCGCGGCTGGTGGTCGCGGCGGCCGGGGCTCGCTCTCGGGGAGGCCGGTGCGGATCTCGCGGCGCGGGCGGCGGCGGCCGAGGTGGGGTCTCGCGGCGGAGGCGGCTCGAGCTCTCGGGCTGCGCGCTCGGTCTTGGGCTCCTCGCTCGATCTTACTGCCCCAAAAATGGCCCCGCACAAGTTTTTCTAGGCGGCGCGCCGGCCCGGGAGGGAAGGGCGGGCGAGGGAAGAGGGTGGGGAAAGTTGGCTCCGGAGTTGGGCACGACTCTCATTAGCATTTAAAGGCGCCCAGTGCCCTTTGCAGGCCACCAATCCGCCCGGGACGGGAGCGCAGGGGCCGCGTTGGAGAGGCGAGGAAGCCGGGGTAAGCTTCGCACTGCAGCCTGGGGTTCGCTGGGGACCACGCGCTGCTGGCCCTTTGTTGGAGCGGGCGCGGGGCTCCTTCCTCGCGACATCTAGACACCTGAAACTGAGCTGTGGGCGAAGTAAAATAGGGGATCCGAATTACGCGGCGCTTCTCTGCTCCATACCCTTGTTTTTAAACCCTTTCTATTTATTCATTCAGCGTTTATGAAGTACCAGAAATTATTTCTGACACAACACTTAGGAATGAAACAATCATAACTCTACTTGGCCGCTTATTCCTAAGCGATAACTTACGGATAATTTGGAAACTGAAGTGCAAACGTTAGAGAATAAATTCACATCCTACCTTCTGCTCGGGTTGCATCTCTTGCTGGTGAAAGTTGAAGCAACTGAGCCCTCTTAGCTTCAGGGATGAGGGGTACAGAGAAACAAAGCACCGAATAAACATATTCCCAGTTTGAAGGGTCCACATGGCCTTTAAAGAATGCACTGGGTGATGCTAAACGCGTAGCTAGAGGGACTATTTTATTACCTGTTCCCTGCGCCTATTTGGAATTTAGTAGGAGTATTTGGCGTTCTTTGCCTAGAGGGTCCAGGCAACCCTAAGTAAAAATTCTAGTGGTGCTGTTTATTGAGAGAGTTCACTTAGACTAGATGTGAAGTGTCATAGAGGGTGTTTCCTCCTTTTAAAGTTTTTCCAAGGCACTATGGAAAGGAGATGAGATTATCATACGTTAACTCCAGTGTCAGATCATCATATGTTAACTGCTGTTTTTGTCCAACAAAAGCTCATTTTCTTCATTTCATAGTGTCCTGAATCATTTACCTATTGATTTCCCCTGGAATTGTCTGTTTTGTGGCTACATCAAGGGGATGCTATCAAGTGCAATTCACCATCGTATCCCCACTGGCTAACACAGTACCTAGCTAGCAGAGAGCTAGAACACAGTAAATGTTTACTAAATGAAAACAAATGAACAAAAAGACCAAAATTTTCCAAACTTATCAACACACCCGTTATCAAGTGTGTTAACTATAGTTTTATTACTTCCTTCCTCCATTCATGAAAAAATACAAATTAAAGAAAATAAATTCTTAGAAAAAATAGCAAAATGTGGAATTTTTTAACTTTCCCATGTACTTATATGTTTTCAAAATAATTAATGCCTAAATGTCAGATTCATATTTTAGCTTGACTTCAATATGGAGTATATGGTAATGTTAATTGTGGGCGTTTTTTAAAATACTGGTCAAACACTTAGCATGATTAAAGTATCTCTTAATTTTAAAGATTTTAGTCTTTATATGATAAGCATGATTGATTCTGGCAAAGACTGGCCATTGACTTTCTTAGCCAACAAAGTTATTATCAATGCTGTTTACCATGTAGAACTGGATCGCAAGAAAAGAGAGGGCTTGAACTCTTCAAACCCCATTCTCGTGCCCTTTTTAAAAATATATGCACATATGCCCCACCTTTCAAAAATTCACATTAAGCCATTTCACTTTCACAAAAGACCTCTATTAGTACCAGTTTTCAACTAACAGAAAGAAATCCAAAGAGGATTTTGCTTCTATTAAAAAAAAAAAAAAGGCAAAAATCGAAGATAGCATTCTACATTCGTTTTGTGGCAAGTCATCACAGAGCAGTGTGCACCCAGAGCAGTGAGGATGGCCCTGCCAAGCTCTTTCCCCAGGAGCCCACTCAGCATCTCAGAATCAAGCTGCCATAGCCTTGAACTGTGTCTTTGAGCATCTGTGTTCTTTCTTGATTTATTTTGTGCATCTGTTAGCAAGATGTGTCCTAAGGTATCATAAAAGCCCAAGAGAGATTATCTTTGGGTCTGGGAATGCTCAAGAATTTTTTCATATAAATAAATGGTAATTTATTTACCTTTTTTTCTTGTTGTTGTTTTGTGTGTGTTTTTAAGCCATTTCCGGCTCATGGAAGCACTCTACATAACAATAGCAGGAGAAACCTGTATGTATATTCACCCTTGGAAAATAATTCCTAGTTAACAGGTAGGGTTTCCAACCTCTGGGAGATCCAAAAATACTTACAGATGCATCCTGGGACTTCCTAGAATTTTGTGCTGGAATGGTTCCCAAAACTAGTCATCATTTGCATCCAAAAAAAAGCAGTGAGCAGCTGGTAATTCTTGGTATTGTGCTAAGTAAATCTAGAGAGGATTATTTAGAACAAACAAGACCTATGGTGTTGTTTCTGTTGTTGTGTTTTTTTTTTTTTTTTAAGATTTTTATTTATTTATTTTAGGGAGAGAGAGCATGCAAAAGCAGGAGGAGGAGGGGAAGAAGGAGAGAATCTCAAGCACACTCCATGCTGAGCACAGAGCCCAAATTGGGGCTCTATCTCATGACCCTGACTGAGATCACGACCAGAGCAAAAATCAAGAGTTGGACGTTTAACCGACTGAGGCACCCAGACACCCCAAGAGCTATGTTGTTTTAATTATCATAACTCAAAGCAACTTGGATACAGATGCACAGAAAGTCTTCCAGTCCTTCACTCACTCATTAATTCACACACTCACTGAGCACGTAGTTACTAAGCCTACACTATCTAACAGATAAAATGCTACATTATGAGACTCCACTGTGGACCAAAATGAAGTTTGCACTAAAGTTTTATTTGTTTGTTTGGTTGGTTTTTTAATGTGATGTTAAATAATTTTTTTCATTATCATTCCCTTTATAAGAAAATGTCATTTCTAAAAAAGAAGAAGAAGAAGAAGAAAGAAAGAAAAGAAAATGTCACTTCTTAAATTTGAGATTAAGTGGACTATACAAAAAACAAATTGTAATCTAATTGTTGACTGCAAGCATTTTTAAGCAATGACTGACTCGATGATGAAAATAAAAGCCATTCTGTTCCAGGATGAAGAAACTTGGAGCTTCCACAACTTCCACAAGAGCTGGAGGGTTGGGGGATGAGAAAAAATCCAAGAAACTCCACTGAAGATAACAAATCCAGCCCCAAAGCCAGTGGTTCTTGGGAACCCTCCCAATGCCACTAGAGTTATAAGATCTCTAGTAGGAGACTCTCAACCACTCAAGACTATAGCTGGGTTGGGGAAGACTTACAGTTTATGCAATTTACAAACCTCTCTTTAAGAAAAAAATAATGAATACAAAATTACTCTCATAGTCTTGAAAGAGCCCCTGCAAGAAAGAAGCCCTTTAGGTCTATACATCCTTAGCTTACGTGTGTCCGCATGTGTCCACCCTATACCAGCTACCTTAATCAGCAACATAGATGCTAGAGTTCCTCAAGAAGTTTATCTATAAGCAGCTTTGAACCTCTGTCTGTCCAGGTATCTTCCTGTAACTAACTGGAAAACAATGACATCCTTCTATTCTGCCTTCTAGATCTTGAACTAAATCTTGAACTAGTCTCATTGATAGATTCCAACCTGGAACCATACAGAGAAGGAACTTCTGGGAAATACAGTACTACCTTTGAATAGGCTAAGGGTGATGTTGAGTTGCCCAGAGACTATCCAGCATATCACCCTAGGGAGGAAAATACAGTTGACTCACAGAGATTAAGGAGAGTTTAAGCCATTCAGAGAACTAGAGCTTTAAAGTATGTAAGCACTGATATATTAGCATATCTGAGATTGAAAAACAGTGCTCTTCTAAACCTGATGGATGCTAAAACAATTGAGGTGAGCAAATGGTCTGTTTGGAATAAAAAATACAGAAGTAAGAGAGCAAAAGACTAGTCATGGTCTTCAGCAATGTTCTTCTCCTTCCAGGGGAGGAGATAGCTTGACTGTAAGTCTGTTTGGCACTCACTCACTGTTGAATAACGCATTCAGCACGTTATTATACATTCACATTAGGTGCTAAAGATATCATGCAAATCAAGACCAGAATATTCCCTGTATTAAAGGAGCTGCATAACTGAAATACAACTTGAGCCCCAAATATGAGACATATGTGTAATTTTAAAATTTCTGCCAGCCACAACAATCAAGTAAAAAGAAACAGATTAAACTGATTTTAATACATTTTCCTTAACCTGATATATCCAAAATACGTATTATCATTTCAACACATAACCGTTATTAATTATCTGTTTTACATTTTTTTCTTTAGATACTGTTTTTAAACTCTGATGTGTATTTTAAACTTACAGCACCTCTCAGTTTGGACTTGCCACATTTAAAGTGCTCTGTGAGGCTAGTGGCTACCACACTGAGCTATACAAATATTCTAGACAAGAAGAAGTTTAATTTTTTAAGCTTTTCTTTTCTTTCTTTCTTTCTTTTTTTTTTAACTAATGTTTACATCCAACATGGGGCTCAAACTCACAACCCTGAACTCAAAAGTCACATGTTCTTGCAACTGAGCCAGCCAGATGCTCGTAGACAAGGAGAAGTTTAGCCTGAGTAATTCTCCACAAGCCCATTGTGAAAATGTCCTAGCCTTGAAATCTGAACACACATCTATCTGTGGTGTGTGTTTAAGATAAGTTTAGGTGTCAGGCTCACATGAGCTTCCCTATGACATAATACCCAAAGAACTTACATGAATCATAATTCCATGATTCTGATTAGTGGTATGACAGTGTCACTGACTTTGACAGACAGAGATCACAAACAGGCAGAGAGGCAGGCAGAGAGCCAGATGCGGGGGCTCGATCCCAGCACCCTGGGATCATGATCTGAGCTGAAGGCAGAGACTTTAACCCACTGAGCCACCCCAGTGCCCCAACTTCTCTTTGATTAAGCTTATAAGAATTGGAATCTGGTAGAATGTAAGAAACGTACAGAAATCTGTAAACACTCTGAACTCACTTCAGAAATAGAATCAACTGATGGGCACCTGGCTGGCTCAGTCAGTAAAGCGTACAATTCTGGATCTTCCCATTGTGCGTACAAGCCACACATTGGGTTTGGAGCTTACTTTAAAAAGAGAGAGAGAGAGAGAAAGAATCAGCTGTGCAAGGCTCTCTGGCCACTAGAAGATAGTCATCTTTCCAGGACCCCTGGAGAGGAAACCAAACAGCTGTGTGCAATTACAGTTTATAGCATTTGGAACTGACTCTCTAAAACAATGCATAATTCTCCTCTTCCTGAAAAAGCTTTCTTCTGTCTCTTTCTACGGAGATTACTTTTTTTTTTCCTGTTCTAATCCACTTTCCCTATTCCTTTTCATCTTCTTCAGTACTTTCATTTATATCTTTACTTGTTCCTGTTCAAAAATTAAATCTAATTGGATACCTAATCCTAACTCTGGGAAATCTAATGCCTTATGGGTGTCTCTTTTTTCTTTCCCTCCCTCCCTTCCTCCCTCCTGCCTCCTTCTTTCCTTCATTTCTTTCTCTTTTCTCCCTTCCTTCCTTCCTCCCCTCCTTCCTTTCTTCCTTTCTTCCTTTCTCTTCCTTCCTTCCTTTCTTGGTGGATATGATAATTCTGGGAAATAAATCCTTAACCAGAAAAGAGAAGAGGGAAAGCATCTAATAGATCTCTTCCTCAATTTTTGCTCTTCAAAATTCTTTTCTCCTCTTTAATATGAACTCTTCCTCTCGGTCAGACTCTGTTAGCAGCTGTAACTGCTTCCTGTAGTGACCTATTTTGGTTTTGGGGACACTTGTTCAATTTGACTGTGATATTCCCTGAATATGGGAACTTTGGAATAGAAACTGAGAAGGAGGAAACTTGTAAGGGTAAGGGGAAAAAGTAGCTCCTAATAAAACTGCAAGAGAGAAAGACTAATATTAACTAAGTACCATCAGACTTTTGACTTCCATATGATGAGTTCACAATGTTGAAGAAAAAACTCAGTATAAAGTAGCAATATTTGCTAGGATAATATGAATGTGTACTTATTTTTACACTTGGAACTAAACAGAGTAATATCTAGCTCTTTCAAGTGTTTAGATCTCTAGAAATCTCACTGCACTCTGAGAAAACTATTTGTAGTCCTTTCCACCCACCCCCCTAAGTAATCTCTATGCCCAGTGTGGGGCTCAAACTCCCAACCACAAGATCAAGAGTTACATGCTCTCCCAACTGAAACAGCCAGGTGCCCCATCTAGTCCTCTTCTTTTTATTCTTCCTTCACCTGAATTCTTTGCACCTGTCACTGTTGGTCTAAATAGAGGATGTTGGGGAATTTGAGTCTGAGCTATAAGAGTCAAGTGATGAGTAAAGTACACAACACCCCTCAGAGCAGACTCCCGCTCCTGTCAAATCCTGGTCATAGAATCCCAGTTAAACACATCCTTTCACAATAAGTCAAGACTCTATTCCACCACCAACTTCCTGCTCACAAACATTGTCTTTAGAACCTCCCCAAACAGAGGTAACTGAAAGTCATTTTGTCACCATTGAGTTTGAACAAAAATCAGTATTATGGTGGGTTACCTGTGTCCTAACTAGATTGTATGTAACTACGATTTACAATTACATATAAGCTTGTTGCAAATTCCCAGAAACACATCCACCTACTGCTGTTCTTGTGAGACATGAAATATATTTTCAAAAATTCTTTTAGTAAAATAGTCTTTCCTTTATTTGCATTCCTGGTTAGACAACTGACAGTGGTTTTCAACCTCTTGACTCTCAACAAGGCAGTTTTTTCTTCTCTTTGACTTATTATGCCATTTAACTTGAAAAGAAGCGACGCATAAGAGAGTAGTTTCATTGTTAGAGGTGGAGCGATCTTAGTCTTTGGTCTTGGCAGCAGAAAGGAGAGGACGAAGCGGACTTCATCATTTAGAAAGCATCACAATAAGACGCCTTCGTTGTGTCACCACTGTGGATCTAAGGCCTGTCACCTTTATAAGTCACCAGCAGCACATGCAGCTATGCTGACAAGTGAAAGAGAAAGGGTAACTGGAGTGCCAAAGCTAAAATACCACTTGGCTGGTGGAGTGAGGCACCTAAAAATTGTATACCACAGATTCAGACCTGAATTCCACGAAGGAACAACACCCAAAACCAAGAGGCCAGCTGTCAGAGTATCCAGTTCATCTTAAGGATTTCCAGGATTTAGTCACACGATGAATGTTCTGGTTTAAGAGAAGCCTTGGTGGTTCAGTTAGTTAAGCGTCTGCCTCCCCACTCAACTGGGGTCATGAACTCAGGGTCCTGGGATGGAGACAGGCATTGGGCTACCTACTCAACAGCGAGTCTTCTTCTTCCTCTCCCTTTGTGATCTCTCTTGCTCTCTCTCAAATAAATGAATAAAATCTTTAAAATAAATAAGAATAAACCTTAAAAAGGATGCGGCAATTTCAGAGTTTTTTTAAAAATTGTTTTGAGTGCTGGAGTGGAAGGGTATGGGAAGAATGGGGTGGCTGGATGATGGACATTGGGGAGGAAATGTCTTATGGTGAGTGCTGTGAATTGTGTCAGACTGATGAATCACAGACTGTACCCCTGAAACAAATAATACATGATATGTTCATAAAAAAATAATAAATTGTTTTGAAGATTTCATTTACTTATTTTGTGAGAGAGAGAGAGTGCACATATGAGATCAGGGAGGAGACAAAGGGAGAGGAAGAGGGAATATCTTAAGCAGACTCCCCACTGGGCGGGAGCCCCAAGCAGGGCTCGATCTCACCCCATAAGATCCTGACCTGAGCCAAAATCGAGTCAGTTGCTTAACTGACTGAGCCACCCAGCCATCCTGCAATTTAAGAGTTTTTAAAGATGAAAGCAGATGTTCTTGAATTTAAAGTTACACCACACAAGGAGTCCTCGCAGTGAGAGTTTACATGGAAAATGAAAAAGACTCAGAGTTATATAATATCTACAAGAAACACAAATTCAGGTAGGCTAATTTTTAAAACCAAGATTGCAGGAATTAAGTGGAGTGATTTTGTTTGTTTTCTGAGCAGGTTACTTTGTTTTGGTGGTTGTTGGGGTGATGGTTTGCATATGTGTGTATGTAAATGTATTATAATTATTATTACTCTGCCACTGTGAAAAAAAATCCCACTATGCTCAAAACATGGCTTCGAGATGATAGTAAAGTATTATGCTGTTTAACTATGGCTACTCTTATTCTCCTGTATCTTAATTTTAGGAGATTTTATTCAGAGCCAAGGTTCATAATCTATAACTATAATGAAATTAAATATTGTCCTAAAGTTAACATATGAAATCTGACTTCTAAAGGAACCCACTACTGGGGCCTATGAAATTGAAGAATGACCATTTATTTGAATTTTACTAATGTATAAAAATGCTAGCCAGCTATTTTGTTATCTCCTACAAGAGTAAATCAAAAGAACACAAGTGAAATTGTACCAAGAAGGAACTCAGTTTAATAGCATCTAACCCTGAGACGGTGAGAAATTCCATCACGTGACAAAATGACTTTGAGGTGTTCCTATTTGGGAAGGTTCCAGAAACAATCTTTGTAGGCAGGAGGTTGCTTGGTAGTTGGAGAGAGTCTTGACTTACTGTGAAAGACCCACAGTGTTGTGTTTAATTGCTATTTTTAACCCAGATTTGACAAGAGTGGGAATCTTCTCTGGTGGGCAATGCCCACTTCACCCCATCACTTGACCCTTCATTTTAGCTCAGAAAACAAGATGCGTTATGGCTGCTCAGCAAGTATAACTGGGCACACCTTAACCGGAGTTTCTGATCGCAATGTATTCTAGTCTCTTAAGATTAGCTGGCACTTTCTTGACCTCTATTATGGCTGAAACTCTTAAGCAAGCTGTACATACCTTCAGAAATAGGCCACAGTGTCGTTTAAAATACAAGTCTGTCAAGAAAATGCTAAATTGGGATTACTGATGCCTATTCCTCCAGATGAGGACCAAACTCATATTGAGAGCAAGTTTTGTGATCAGGATCCCTCAAACAAACAAACAAACAAGCAAAAAATAAAAGAGAGAGAGAGAGAAATAGCTCCTAGTTAGAGACTTTTTATTCTCTTCAGCTGACCCTTTCTCTTTGCCATTTTTTTGAAGATTTTATTTATTTACTTGAGAAAGAGCAAGAGAGAGCACCGAAGGAGAGGGAGAAGCAGACTCCCCACTGAGCAGAGAGCCCATTGCGGGACTCCACCCCAGGACCCTGATATCATAACCTGAGCCAAAGGCACATGCTTAACTGACTGAGCCACCCGGGTGTCCCTCCTTTTGCCATTCATTTGTCGTCTATAGTAGTGACTGGGGCACAATTGCTCAAATACTAATAAGAGGCATCATTTATTTGCTATCTATCATGGTCTAGGAACTAAACAGGGCCTCATATTCATCATCTCTAATTCTTGCATCCGCTCTGCAAGGTTGGTATTATTATCCTAATTTTGCAAATGAAGATGAAGAAATCAAAACTTAGAGTGGTCGTAGAGCTTGTGCATCATAGAACAGAAATTCATACTCAGGTCTTTCAAGGTCTAAAGCCAGAACCATATCTTCAGTTCTGCAGTGATATTCCCTCTAGCTCTTATCCATATAGATTATGTGAGGCTACCAGCTCCAAAAAGTAACCTGACATTCATTCAGAGAGGCAAGTTTGTTTAAAAATGGTACATGAAGCCGTATCACTATATGGTTACTCGTTATCATCCCACATCCCTCCATTTCTATCACACTCAGAGACTCAGACACATGGAAGCAAAATGAGAAGAGGGAAAGAATATATGAGGAGTGAATTCAGTGACTAGGCTATGGCCATTTTTCTGTCTTTTTATTTTTTATTTTTTATTTTATTTTATTTTTTTTTTAAAGATTTTATTTATTTATCAGAGAGAGAGAGGGGGAGAGAGCGAGCACAGGCAGACAGAAGGGCAGGCAGAGGCAGAGGGAGAAGCAGGCTCCCTGCTGAGCAAGGAGCCTGATGCGGGACTCGATCCCAGGACCCTGGAATCATGACCTGAGCTGAAGGCAGCTGCTTAACCAACTGAGCCACCCAGGCGTCCCTTTCTGTCTTTTTATATACTGATTTCCTTCACTTACATATCTTTTTCTGGTTTCTGTCTTACATGTTAGGATTCATCTCAATTTCCCCTTCTATAGTACCCCAACACAATTTAAATTTCCAGTATGATTTCTATAAGTCAAGCTGTATGTTATTTATGTTGCAATAGAAGAATCAGAGAGAATTCTAACTAACCATTTTTTTTTTCCCCTGTGGTTTTCTTCTTCCTAGTTTCAGGAAGAAAGCTAAGATTTTGGTAGGTAGTAGTCTGCAAGACTGACGAAAGAAGCTGACTCAAGAAGCCTTCTCTTTATTTTATAAAAACCCAAATCCACTAAAGATAATATGTGAAGGTGTTTTGAGTGGAAGAGGAGCTAGTGTCCTTGTAAAAAGTTACGCAAAAGCAGGGGCCATGGCAAGAAGATTCTCAAGCTTGGGAAGGGGACAGTAGCACACTGTAGTTACTGGGACTGGGATCTGCTCCCCCTAGCATCTGGAAGGGCTTTGTATTGTGGAGGCTCTCTGCATGGTGTACACATTTGGGTAGTAGTATCACATTCCTCTGTGTTCTCAACTCTGGTAATAACTCCCATAAATGCTATAATTCAGTCCCAGCTGTTGGACATTCTTGCAAGTTTGGATAATGCCCATCTCAGATTCAACCACAAATACAAGGTAGACTAGTTTGCCCTATGCAGTAAAGGTCTTAGCTAGGATGAAGGCAGGCAGGCAGGAAGGGAAAGAAGATTAATATATGAACTTCTGTATGAATTCCACTAATGACTGAATTTCTTTACAACTTTGATGGGATAGGTTCTTTAAGCAAAATTACTTATAGTTTTGTTTGTCCCTTAGATCCATTCTCTACCTTTCTCTTCCCTGTTCCATGCTTCAGGGGCTAACCTTTCCAGGCATCTTCTGTAGACATCTTTGCCCCTGGATTCCATTTGTGTCCAGTCATTGGGAGACATGGGCAAGAGATCAGAGATCAGAGGAGATCAAAAGAGAATGAACTGGGGTATTTACTTCCAAGGATCCCTTCTTATGGGTTGACTGGGTCCCTTTACTGAAGAAAGCAGATTCCACTTGGTGACCCTCTCTAATTTTTTTTTTAATATTTTGCTTATTTATTTGAGAGAGAAAGAGAGCATGAGAGAGGGAGAAACAGATTCCCCACAGGCAGGGAGCCCAATGCTGGACTTGATCCCAGGACTCTGGGATCATTACCTGAGCCAAAGCCAGATACTTATTTAACCAACTGAGCCACCTAGGCACCCTGGTGGTCTTCCCTTATAGTTAATCTCTCTGGGTTGGGTTCTGGTAACCATTTATTCCCCTTGTTCCCTCAGACCTAAGATCTTTAGAAACTTCCCCATTCTGGGGTGAGGTCAGGAGGAAAGTGAGGGGGTATTATAATGTTTCCAGTTGATTTCCAGAAGAAGATGAAAAATTAGGATAAATACCACTCTGCTCAACAATTGTTTCAAGAATACTCTTTGGTGGGTCATGAATATAAGACTTTCATTTCAGAGGAAAATGTTAAAAATTAAATCTCTCCTTGAAGATGGAGGAGCAGTATTGTCAGAATCCTGGATACAAGGTTAAAATTATTATCCAAAGCTGGACATGCCATTTGAGGCATGGTTTAACATGTTGGAGCAGATGATAGAGCTAAGGGAAGGCCGTTTAGCTTGTGATGGAAATGATCACCAGAAACTGAGAATGTTTTTAGGAGAGACAATTTCCATCTCAAGAGAAAAGACAGTTCTCCCCTTGATAAAGCTAATCTTGAGATAGCAGGGAGCTGAGAAAAGAACATGATCTATGGAATGTCTGAGGAGGTCAATCTGAGGAGGCCATTAGCCCTCTCAATTAAATGTGTCAGTGGCTGTGGTTGAAGGTGCTTGAGAGTTGGTTCCCAGGGCTTAAATCCAGAGAATATAGTAGGCAAACCTCCTAAGTATTGTGAGAAAGCTAGGGAAAGCTGACTATACTTATAGTAAGTTTACAGAGTTTGTTACAAAGGAGTCTGCCCTCAAAGGCTGAGGAAAAGTGGAGCTGATCTACTTAGCACAAGTGCGGCCAGAAGAAAGAATGAGCATCTCTCCCTGTGCAAACCTTAACCCGGCTGAAATCAAACACTTTCCAAATTTCTTCCCAAAGGTGAGGCTGGTGAGAAAGGAGGAATAAGAAAAAGCTGTTTGCTTCCACAGAAGGGAGGTAGAGTTTAGGAAAACTGGTCCTCTTCAGTTGATTGGCCCAAACCAGGCAAGAGTATATGGGGAATTAAAATGGCAGGAGAAGTCTCTGAATGCCAGATACTTTTCAGAGTTTTAGATAGGAAGAGGTGGTTACCTCTCCTTTCTCCAGTGCCCCCTGAGAACAAGCTTCTGTGATGAGTGAAACCTGGTTCTCTCAACAAATCTTCATAGACCTTAATTTGCAATCAGTATGATAGACTGAGGCACCCACAGAGAGCCTGTGACTGAAAAAAGGTGGACCCCACAGTGAGGCTAGCATTGACCTGTATGCTAGTATTAAGAATGGTGTTAAAACCCAGGAAATATGGGTTTTAATCTTCCAAGCTGTGTAACTTTGGGAAACTTTATTTCTCCTTACTTAAGTTTTATTATGTGTAAAATGGAGATAATAATAGTACTTCTTTTATAAACTTGTTGTGATGATTTAATGAGATAATGTATATAAAAGTCTTAGAAAAGTACCTGTCCCATGGAAAGTATTCAGTGAGTGTCTATCTTCCTCCTCTTCATCAGAAGAAACACATTTATAAGAGAGCTGCTTATAGTTTAGGGGATACACTCACTGTTTTTTTATTGTGCCTTTGAGGAAGATGCACATTCCATGATTGGGTATACAATGAGTGCTTGGGAAGGAAAGGCTAAGGTGTGTTTTGAAGTTCCAGGGAGCACCAAATTAGGCCACTGTCATCTCAGTAGAGGTCACACGCAATTGGCACTTCTTCTGCTTGACTCATAGCACCTTAACTCAACCCTTTTATGATCTACTTTATGTGCCCATGAATCAAATAGCATTAGCTCTACGCAATCTTCTCAGAAAATGAGTTATTAGTTATTACCAGATAATTTCTCTCCTGTAAGACTTTCTCCTGGAAAATTTGCTGTGCTGTATTTGGGGAAGGATTTCGGGAAATAATAAATAAACCAGAATTTGAAGGGAAGAGAGGTACAACCTCAACATGGATGAATGTGAGCAGAAGACTCTGACCAAAAGACTGAGAGGAAAAAGAGGGAGATGGTGCCTCTAAGGATGAGGAGGCTTGGCTGAAGATTTGATTTGAGTGAGAAACTCAAATTTCTTTCTACCAATGGACCCTGTGTTTCTGTCCTAATCCCCTGTTAATTTATTTAAGCAAGGAGACCATTAGACTGAAGTGCTTTAATGCCTTAGTAATCTATGTAAGCAAACCAAAATCTGAGCTTGTAATGCCTCAAGGTTAAGAAATTAAAACCTAAGGACAATCAATCACCAACAGTCAATTAGTCTTTCCCAAATAATACAACAGCTAAACCTACAGCCAATCAATTTCCTGGCTTTGTTTTCTGTCTTCACTACAAAAGTCTTTCCCCTACTTCCTGTTGGTGGAGTGCTCCTAATCATTTCTGGTTTGGCCAATTTGAGTCAATTTTTGTTCAAACATATTCTCAGAATTATTAATAAGCCTCTGTTAATCTTTTTACAATTCTGGTGTCAGTAGTGGGATTCTCTTTTCCCCGACCCCTGGGAGCAATGATCAGTAAATGTGCATAGGCACACACAGAGCTCATTGTGCTTACTGCTTTCTTTCTCCTTTTGGGGGTCACAAGTAAGTCCCTCTAAAATATATGAGCTGTACAATTTTGCATTATGAGCCCCCAGACTTTATTTGAGCATTCCTTTTATTGGATTGGGTCCAACTTAAATCAGATTGGGTCTTACCTAAACCAGACTGGTCCAGTGTGAGACCCCAGGTAAATAAAATTTTCTTTTAAGGAAAAGAGAGAGAGGTGCTTCCAAGTCCAAAGAGTCCAGGATCCCAGCTTAATTATAAGTACATCAATTATGAACCCAGAACTTAAGTTTGTCTGGACAAATGGGTTAAACTTACGAAAGATAGTCTTGAATTACAATGGAAGTGGGAGACTTTTAACCTAGATAAATTTATCCATTTATAAGGTGCCCTAGAGAAAAAGGAGTCTCAGCCAAGAACTCATAAGGGTAGAGGAAAAATTATTTTCCCTCCTCTACAGTTTCTGATGATCCAGATGGGACCTGCTGGGACACCCCAGTCCTTCTGGAACCTGCAGATGGGATCCTGGGAAAACTAGCAGAAGCTGGCAAAGAGCAAGAATTCTTACTAAAGTCAGCTTTCTGGATCTCTGTCCAGAGTGCCTGGTCAAGAAAGAAAAGTAAACTTCGCTTATCTCTTCCTTTCCAAATTCAGATTCTAGTGATTTGTTTCCTCAGTGCCCATTAGTTATCAATCTTTTCCCTACCAAGGACCCTACTCTTTTCTTGTTCGTTTCATTTTCTGTACTGAGAACTTGGCTTGGCTTTGTCTCTGTTGGGGCATCCATGTTGCCAGCTCTTGTGTGTGAAGGCAGCTCAACAGCCAGGTTTGAGGCCCCAAGAATATGCTTAGACACCTGGGTGGCCCAGTCAGTTAAGCATCTGTCTTTGGTTCAGGTCATGATGCCAGGGTCCCAGGATTGAGTCCCCACTGGAATCCTGTTCAGTGGGAATCCTGCTTCTTCCTCTGCCTGCCACTCCCCCTGCTTGTGCCCTTGAGCTCTCTCTCTCTCTCTCTCCCTCTCTCAAATAAATAAATAAATAAATATTTAAAAAAAGAAAAAGAAAAGAAATACTTAATGAAATGTGGATATTTCACCCCATTTGCAGAAATGTCCTACTGACTCTTGTCTGCTCTTACCAAAATTGCCCAGGTCTTCCTTTCTTTCGGTCATCTTTGTGAGTGATTCTGCATGTTAAGAGGACTGTGGCTTTTAAACTCTCTTTGAGGATGCCTCTTATGTCTGTGATTAAGCCATAAAAGGAGAAGGGAGTTGGGGAGAAATTGGAGGGGGAAATGAACCATAAGAGACTATGGACTGAAAAACAATCTGAGGGTTTTGAAGGGGTGGGGGGAGGGGGCGGGTTGGGTGAGCCAGGTGGTGGGTATTATGGAGGGCACGTATTGCATGGAGCACTGGGTGTGGTGCATACACAATGAATTCTGGTACACTGAAAAGAAATTTTAAAAAATTATTTAAAAAAAAGGGGGTTTATTGATTTTGTTTTTGGATCATTTGAATATATAACTTTGGCTTAAAAGAAAAAAAAAATTAAGGAGTTCAATACAGTCAACAATATTTCTGTTTTCCTGGCTAAAACTTGATAATTAAGTATTTGAAAGGATTTTTTTTTTTTTAATGAGCTCTATGGTCAAAAACTGGTCAACTTGGAAGCTGATATTTAGAGCCTGACTGGAACTCTTTTCAAGCCCTCCTCTCATCAGCTCACATGCCACAATGTGCTCAGAAGGAAAGAAACATCCTGAAACTACTGTGGAAGGATTTACTAAAACATTCCCAAGACATGCAGCTCTAAATCTTTTGATTTTCATCTTAGGGGGAAATCTTCTTCTTGGTATTAAGAAATAGTTTGGATGGGTGGGTCAGCCCCTTGATAATCTTTCAGGTCGCTACCCAATTATCTGAGGAATTAAACAAAACAAAACTAAACTAAGAACAACGAAAAATGTGCTTGTTTTAAATAACAGAAATGCAACACTAGAAGCAATTCAAGGCCTACCAATCCTTTTTAACAGTTCTCAAACCTTTCCTATTCGTCTCAAAAGGCTTGCAGATATTGAAAAAGATCCAGACATTGGAAATAAAACACCTTCTTGGAGAAAACTTACATCCTTCCTCCGTGCCTTTGAGATGTAAATTTTTGACCTAGTCTTTGGTAAGAACCCAGAGCCATCTCTTTGAAATGCAAACTTCAGGGAGATAATTCCCAGGGCGGGGGTGGGGGTGGAGAAGAAGCTATGTAGAAATTGAGCAAATGAAAAAAATCTTAAAAATCTTGTTCATAAGGGCACCTGGGTGGCTCAGTTGGTTAAACATCTGCCTTGGGCTCAGGCCATGATCCCAGGACCCTGGAATTGGCGTGCACTACATCAGGCTTCCCGCTCTGTGGGAAACATGCTTTCTCTGTCCCTCTGCCTGCCACTTCTGCTTATGTTCTCTCTCTGTCAAATAAATAAATAAAATTAAAAAAAAAAATCTTGTTCATAAATATTAGCACAAAGTTTAAGCTAAATGAGGAGGTAAACTTAAATTATCCCTTTCACCAGAAACACAGTTTGGAACTCTTCTTTTATGAACCAGTGATTTTTGCACCACTGCACCTGTCTTGTGGCTAAAGAATTTTTAAATACAAGCTATAAGGTCTATTTGTGTCTATCTATATGTTTTATGTCTAGTTATATATACATATAGATTTGTGATTTTTCTACCTCTAGATGGTATTGCCAAAATTAATTTGTAAAAGAGTTTTTTATTTAGCTTCAAGTAAAATTAAGGGCATATATACATCAGTTATTCTTGCAGAAATATGAAAAATAACTCAAATATATTTCAAGTTCAAGTGATCTGGGATAACCTTCAGTAAATGAATCCACTTTGTTTTGTTAGTTTAGTAAAAACTGGCATGTCTTCAGAGTTATCAGCATGAAATACAATGCAGACATACAACTTTTATTCTACCTAGGTTTACTAAAAGTCTAATTAGCTCTTTCATCTCATTAGAGAACTTGTCAGCAAGAAGAGTAACTTAAGAAGATAGCTGTTTAGTGCCTTACAAAATTTTCATGAGCAATTTGAACATAATTGTTTAAAAATAGTTTCCAAAATCTTGTTGTAACTTGAAACCTTAAAGTGATACTGTTAAGTAAAATGATGGATATTCATTGACCATTTAGATCATTCCAGATAAGATAAAGCTTTGAAAGGTTAATTACCAAACATAGGTTTATCTACTTTTGCTTTCTTGTTAAAAAGGAACTAAAGATGTTTGTTAGCATAAATGCCTGTGTCACACTGAAAAATGTACTACGAGGAAGAATGTACTTCTAGAAAGTATGAAAAGTATTTATAAATTTCCCAATCACAGAATGCAGGTATAACAAACAGTCCATAATTGCTTATTTCTTAGTTTTCACTAGAAATGAAGGTTTCTAAGGGCTAAGAATTCTGATCAGTGTATGTAATTAAAAATACTAGAAATAATAAGAATGAAAGGAAACTGTATAAAAGGTAGGTAAGAAAAGTAAAATGCGCTTTTAGGATAAGGAAAGGTGTAAAGGACATGCTTTTGTTAAGAGAAAAAGAGAGTCATTTTGTCCTAAAGTGAAATGACTGGTTGTTCCAAACTGAGAATGAAAAAATATAGGACAAAACCCA
This sequence comes from Mustela nivalis, assembly GCF_964662115.1. Taxonomy (NCBI): domain Eukaryota; kingdom Metazoa; phylum Chordata; class Mammalia; order Carnivora; family Mustelidae; genus Mustela; species Mustela nivalis. Next base: position 54,217,462 of record NC_139026.1, read on the forward strand.
AATGGATGCAAAAACACTGTAGAAGGTTTGTAGAAAAAAAATTCTGGGGGAAAAAAAAATTTATGTGTGGTCAAACTGGCTATGAGCCTTAATATCAAAAAGTATACTGGTGCAAAAATAGAATTTAGTTTTCTCTCCATAAAGATGACAGTTTCCTCGGAAGAGATTATGAAAGGTTTTTCTTTTCTTTATCTTTTTGTGTGATCTGTCTGGAAAGCAAAGATTTTGTGTCTTACCAAAACAGTTTCCCGTACTTCATGTTTTCTTGATCAGGGCTTTGATTAGGGGAGACCTGAATCTACTCAATATTAAAAAGAGCTAAGTTTTGTTCACAACAATGTAACCTTCTATATTTACCTTTAAAATCTTCCATGAACACTTTTGGGAAGAAGGTAAGTACTATTTCATAAAGACCTGTGATCCTATTTGATCAAAGTTTCAACCTTTTGGCGTTCTTTACAATTTCCCAAAATCAAATCGAAATGAAATCTTTTTGTCCTCAACCTGACTTTGAAATTTCCTGTGGGGTCCCTGAAAGAAATTTCAAAGGATGTGTCTCTCACTCTGTGGAGATGTTAAACTAATGAGACCTATTTGGCATGTTAACGTATGTGGGAAGCACTGTCACATAAGTAGCAATGAAACAAACACACAGAACAAACTCTGGATTGACAGAGGGAAGAGGAGTGGAGAGATGAGCAAAATATGTGAAGGGGATTGAGAGGTACAGACTTCCAGTTATAAAATAAATAAGTCACAGGGATGATAAGTACGGCATAGGGAATATAGTCAATAATAATGTAACAACTTTGTATGATGACAGGATGATAACTACACTTACCGTAGTGAGCATTTTATAATGTACAGAAGTGTTGAATCATTATATTGTATACCTGAAACTAACATATCATATGCCACCTCTACTTCAATTAAAAATTTTAAAAATGGGGGACGCCTGGGTGGCTCAGGTGGTTGGACGACTGCCTTCGGCTCGGGTCATGATCCTGGAGTCCCGGGATCGAGTCCCGCATCGGGCTCCCAGCTCCATGGGGGGTCTGCTTCTCTCTCTGACCTTCTCCTCATTCATGCTCTCTCTCACTGTCTCTCTCTCAAGTAAATAAATAAAATCTTTAAAAAAAAAATTAAAAAAAAATAAATAAAAATAAAAATAAAAATTTTAAAAATGTAATGGTATTACCATGAAAAAAAGAAGTGATAGAAGTGATCATAAACTTTCTTAGGTTGTATATGTATGGGTATATGTTACTAATACAGGTATTCTAGAAGTTGAAGTTCACAGGAGTTTATCAGTACATTCATTGTCCAATTATTGTCTTAAATTCTTGTATGCCATGGAAATAACTAAGTTTCCTTATCAAATGAACTCTCATCAGATCTTTAACCACAGCCATTTTTAAAGTTTTTTCGTCATTTACAGTTACTGTTTTGTACTGACACTTTTGTAACAGGGTTTTATCTTTAGATGATTCATGGAAAGGCCTCCAACAAGTACTCCATGATTTAGGTTTCTGATGCTTGGAGATCATACCACTAACTGGGTGAGAATTTTCAGAATTTTAATGGAAAAGCTGGATTCAACCAGAACAAGAATTAATAATGAAGGATAGTTTGGAAGAAAGAAGGACAGGCAGGGAAAGAGGCCCCCACCCTGAGAGGAAACCACACACAAAAGGATTTTACACCACCCTGGAAGGAGCCTTCTACCCTTTCCCATCTGATAGAAAGATGACAAAAATCTGATTAGATGACAGGCAATTTGGTAAAGTATACCTTTGTAGAATTGAAACATTTTTTTCTCCCTGCCTGTTCCCTCTAGAATTTGGATTATCTTTACTAGAAACAGGCACTCTGGCAGAGAGAAAAATTATGTTTCAATGGAAAGTTAGCATAGTCATGTGGGTATTAAATTCTATTCTTGTTCATTGTCTTATTTAACTATAAATTAGACTGGATCCTGAGTTTTTCCAGTTTCTTCAAATATTTGTCTATGACTCTCTGAGCTAACATTTTCAATTTTCTCCCATCCTTCTAACTTAGAAGCACTAAGAACAAAGAACCTCTCTAGAAGGGAGGAACGTTTCTAGAAGGGAGGCTCTTAAACATAATACCAGGTCACTCTCTAGTGGGCAACCAAACTTCTTGTGTGCATATCTCTCAACTAAAAAGAGCCCCTCCAGATTCTTAGAACTGCACACCAGCTGGAGATCTAATATTAGAGTTAACTAGGAAGATTCCAACCCAGAATCAAACATCTCCTTAAGGCGGACAGTTCTTTAAGAATTACAATAAGGTTACTCCTGAGGTCTGAACAAGGAGGAATCTGTGCCATAGTAAATACTTCCTGTTGGACCAACACCTCTAATAACAGCAAATACAAGAAATGAACAGACCAGCCACTTCACTGAAACAGGTAGATGACCTCTTTGAGGTACAGTCTTTGATTTATTTGATACCAACTGGTTTGGTTCATGGGGGCTCTGACTAAGGAGCATACTTCAGTCTCTTGAAATTACACTTTTCATAGTCATCATTGATGTGCTCTCTTCTCAGAGGGTCTTAAATATGTGGTCACAGTCATTACCAGTGACGAACATTAGACAGTCATGCTGTGCTTATAGGGACAGAAATAAGATGAACAGTAAGATGAATAAAAACAATGCTTCCCTGGACCTGACGTCATACACTACTAGTTTCATGACAATACAAGTCTTTGTTGGAGACCGAGAGTGGCACTAGTATCAAATTCTAGGTTAATCTCTCATGTATGACAGGATGACCAAGAAGGGGAAATTGTTCAATTAATTAAACAAGGAGGCTATTAGGCTGAGGTTATTAAAATGTCTCTTAGTCTACATAAGCAAACCAGAAACTTAAATCTGTTAATGCCTCGAGATTGAGAAATTAAAACCTATGGACAACCAATCATAGATAGACAACAAGGCTTTCCCAGATAATAGAACAGCTTACATTGTAGCCAATCAATTTCCTTCCTTTGCTTCTGTCTCCTCTAGAAAAGTCTTGTCCCTAGCACATGTCATTGGAGTGCTCATAACCACTTTTGATTTGATTCTGCCTGATTTGAATGGATTGTTTTTTAAAAATGTTTATATTTGTCAGAGTGAGAGAGAGCAGGGGGAGCATCAAGCAGAGGGAGAGGGAGAAGAAGGCTCTCTGCCAAGCAGGGAGTCTGATGCAGGACTAGATCCCAGGACCTGAGGATTACAACCTGAGCTGAAGGCAGGCACTCAACTGATTGAGCAACCCAGGTGTCCCTGAATTGATTTTTACTCAAAGAAACTCTTTAAATGTTAAATAGGCCTCACTTTATCTTTTAACACCTCACACAGTTATTCCATTTTTTGAAACTCCAATTTATCTGAGGCTAATTACAGATCCTAGGCCAGCTCTGTCAATGGGCAACGGGCAAACATGAGCCTGTTCTAGAAGCAAAGGATCTTTTTTCCAAGAGGACTCAGTTCTTAAAATGGACAGGAAGAAAATGTTTCTGGTAATCCTCACTTTGTTCTCTATAGTTAAGAGTCTGTTTCTTGGTTTCATTCTCTCTCTCTCTCTCTCTCTCTGTTTTTCCTTTGTTCATTTGTTTTGTTCCTTAAATTCCACATGTCAGTGAAATCATATGGTACTTGTCTTTCTCTGACTGGCTTATTTCACTTAGCATTATAATCTCTAGCTCCATCCATGTCATTGCAAAGAGCAAGATTTCATTCCTTTTTTATGGCTGAATAATATTCCATTGTGTGTGTGTGTGTGTGTGTGTGTGTACACACAAGGAATATATATACAAAATATATATACATATATATCTCACATTTTCTTTATCCATTCATTGGTCAATGGAGACTTGGGTTATTTCCATAATGTCTATTGTAAAAAATGCTGCAATAAACAGAGGGATGCATACATTCCCTTGAACTCCTGTTTTTGTATTTCTCAGGTAAATACCCAGTAGTGGGATTACCAGATTTTAGGGTAGTTCTATTTCTAACTTTTTGAGGATCCTCCATACTGTTTTCCATGATGGCTGCACCAGTTCACACTTCCTGTGTTTCTTAAGCAGTGCACTGTAAAACCAGTTCTACCTAGCTCATTTGTACACCTAACCAATCAATCATAAGGTTTTTAGAGGCCATCAGTCATCAGTGCAAATTCATTACTACTGCTGGAATTTGAATTCCAGAAATTTGCTTTCTTAAGTTTGATTCTTATATAAGAAAAAGAACATGAGGAGGGCTCATCTTGTCAAGGACATGACATGACATGGTGCCTCTAGAGTTCCCGAAGAAAATCTCCTCTCACGACTTATTTTTCCATTTGATCTTTTTTTTTAAAAGGAATATGTACTACTTCTGTTAAAAAGCATAAACTGTAAGAGTAAAAAGTTAAAATCTCTCTTTAAAGCTTTTCCCCATGTATCCCACTCATCGGAGATAACCACTATTAAATCTCTTTTACGTAATTAAGTACCATAATGAAATATAACTCATTGAAAAAAAATAGGAGTTCATGAATCAGACTGATCAAAACAAGTAAATGGAGAAGAGGGAGTGTGCTTGCTTAACAACGCGATGCTAAGTACCGACTGGTGATGGTGGAGGATGGGCGGGGGTTGTAAGTTAGCCTTTTCTAACTGTCATGGTACAAACTGCATCAGCTAAAATTCATCCATGGATACTCTGTGGTGGAGAAAGAGATTTGATGAGGAGCAAGAGATTTCTGTGGATTTAAAGTGTCCACCCGCAGATCTCTTTTTAGTCAGAAGAGAAAAAGGAGTAATGATGTGGAGAAATTGAACAGCACCTTGAGCAAGTGAGCAGAACTAATACCATGCATGAAGGCAGATGGAGGTCTTTTGTCTCTATTTAAGGGACACTGTGAGGGGCTCAGGATCGCCCAGGTAGTGCTCCAGCTGCAAATGTGTACTCTGGCTCTAATAACGAGGAAATGCTAGATAAACCCAGAATAAGAACTGTTGCATTAAAAAGGGAGTGACCGCGGCAGGGCGGGGTGGAGGGGGGCACCTGGGTGGTACCTGGGTGGCTCAGTGGGTTAAAGCCTCTGCCTTCCGCTCAGGTCATGATCCCAGGGTCTTGGGATGGAGCCCCGCATCGGACTCTCTGCTCTGCTTCCTCCTCCCTCTTTCTCTCTCTCTCTCTCTGCTTGCCTCTCTGCCTACTTGTGACCTCTCTCTCTGTATCAAATAAATAAATAAAATCTTTTTTTTTTAAAGGGCATGACTGTATTTTTCAAAAATGCCCATGTTATGAGAGACAAAGAAAAGCTGTGAAAATATTCCAGATTAAAGAAGACTAAAGAGACATGACAACCAAACACAGCACTAGATTGGATCTGTGTGCTAGAGGAGAAAAAATATGCTGTAAAAGCATAGCTGGGTTAATTTGCAAAATTAATTCAGGCAGTAGACTTAAAGAGAAAACTATTATATTGATGTTAAATGTATTGAAGTTATATGTAACTGTGGTTTTAGAAGAGATTATCACGATTCTTAGGGAATACACACTGAAAAGTTAGGGATAAGAGGTCATGATTTATGTAACTTACCCTCAAATCATCCAGACAAAAAGAGAACAATAAAGCGAATGGAGTAAAACATTAATAGACGAAATTGGGTAAAATGCACGTGGGCTCTCTTCCTTAATTGCAATTGTACGCTTTAATTGCAGTTTTCTGTATGCTTGAAAGTATTTGCTAATGAAAAGTTAAAACAATTTTAAAAACATGGGTTTCATGTTTTCATGCCTTTTGTATGTATTTACAATGTTTCTATGTATGTTCAGACACATTTTTTAATATATTCAAATATAGTTGCATGCATTCAAATACATTTTTCTGACATTACAAATCAGATTTACTTTTTAAATTTGTTACTCGACCTATTGATAAAACCACAGATCTCAGCACGGAAGAAGAATCGGAGCCCTTCTCGGCTGGGCATCATGAAGTGGAAGGCCTAAAAGCAGTATCACAACTCTGTAACGATCAGATTATTATGGTCAACAGGCAGAGTAGGGAAGGGAGCAAAATGAGGGTGACAAAGAAGGAAAGAGAGTGAATCTCTTACTCTGTCTAAGCATCCAAATTAAAATATGCATCACATTATATATAGTAAATACGGGCTGTTATACATTTGACATACTGTGCTGCTTAAGCACCTTAACATATGTCAGATTTGTAATCTGTGCAGCACCTCACCTATTATGAAGATTTACTAAAATTCCAAGATAAGAAAATAACGTTATTCTCTTTAATTCCTTATTTTGCTCATGACCAAACTGCAAAAGAGATCCCAGTTATAAAAAAAAAAAAAAGCCTGTTTTTTATTGTCAGCCCTTCCGAAAACAACCTGCTAAACTGAGACCTCTTTTTCCTATTTGTAAAGGATTAGAACAACGCTGATCTATTTCTCACTATTGCTCTGAGGAGTAGCTCGTGAAAAAGAGCAAAAGATTTCAATAATTTAGGAGAGGCTCATAAAAATAAGGAAATAATGCCGGGTATTTCCGCCCCATTCAATACTGCAGTCTCTGTGAATGGAGGAATGAGGGGGCAGTTCTGATGACCCACCCGTGGAGGCAGTAAAGAGCTTTGCAGAATATTGTATGGGCTGACCACGGGGACTGAAGGGTGTAAGTTACCGTTAATATTTGCAGACATATTCCAGGAACAAGGTACATTGTACCTAAGCCGAATTCAATGAGTATGAAACAAAATTTCAAAAAAGCCACTGAAAGGTAAGCACTCAGACCACCCAGGAAGGTGCTCTCTCCCTCTCCTGCTGTCTGTTTCTTATCACTCACTTCAGTGGTAAGAGGAAGAAAGAATGTAACAGAAGCCTCAGAACTTGACTCAGCATGTTCTTTTCTTGTTCCTTTAACCACTCTTCCTCTCTCCGCATCACTCTTCCTCTCTCCGCATCCCTACTGCACCTTCAGCAACACCAACTTCTCTTTGCTCTTATCTGTCATATGGACCGAAGGTTGTCCCTGGAAATAGAAGTTAATATATTCAGCTAGGGAAGTTTTGGTCAGTAGATTTCATATTCCTCGAGAACTTCATTGATGGTAATGATGACCTGAACCACCTTGCTCAGAAGAACTCTGAGATAGCTGAGCTCAGTATGAAGGAGAACCTTGATAGATTGGTGATGTCAAGAACAGTTGGATAAGGGGTTTGTGGGGGGGGATTCCTGAGCTCAATCTTCCTTTCTAGGTAAATAAATGCATTGCACCCCCTAGAAATCCTTTTTATTTTTTCAATGTGCTGTCGCATCTCTGTGCATTTTTACAGACTGTTTCATCTGTCTGGAATACACCTTCCCTTTCCGTGCGTCTGAGAGCTTTATTCCTTCAAGACTGTGTTCAAACTTCACTTTCTTTATGACATGTTCCCAAGCTTCTCTAAGCATATTCTAAGATTGCCAGATCATGTGCCCCTGGAAGTCTGATTCTTTTTTTTTTTTTCTGGCTACAAATTTATTCAACACAAAACAATCTCCAACTTTACTGAGGTGGCTGACCACGTCCATGAGCAAATCCGCCTCTGAACTGGAACTCAGTTGCTGAACCAGCCCCAGCCTCAGCTTTCTTGTCGGCACCAGGGGGCACAGCGCTTCGTCTGTAAGTGTCTCTGTCAGCTTCCCCTCGTGTGAGTCTTGCAGGTCGCTCTCCCTCCAGACCTTTGGGCCGTGGTCTGCCAGTCTCAGGGCGGCTGTGGTGCAGAGTGGCAGGCACAATCTCAGGGGGCAGGTGGAGGTAATCACGCAGATACTGGATACCCTCGTTGGTAAGGTACCAGTAGAAATGTCTCCAGGCAAACTGTTCCTTTACGTAGCCTCGTGATTTGAGAGACTGCATGGCCTTCATGACGTGAAGATTGGGCACGTTCTTGTCTGCCGACTCAGGGTGTTTGGGCATGTGGACATCCTTCTTGGCCACCATCACTCCCTCCTTGAAAAGGAGTTCATAAATGGCAATTCGGTTCTTCTTGGGCATCAATATCTCGGCGGCTGCTACGTCCGGGGCCGGAGCTGGAAGTCTGATTCTTGGTCTCCTTTACCATATAGTGTCTGCAGCACCAGCAGAGTGACTGACTAAAAATAGGCATCAAAAGCATGATGAATAAATAAATGATCAGTCTCTCAAGAAATATCACAGTCTGGGGGTGCCTGGGTGGCTCAGTAGGTTAAGCATCTGTCTTCAGGTCCAGTTGCAATCTCAGGGTCCTGGGATCAAACCCTGGTCTGGTAGGGGCTCTATGCTCAATAGGGAGTCTGCTTCTCCATTGTCCTCTGCCCCCCACCCCATGCATTTTCTTTCTCAGATAAATAAATAAAATCTTTAAAAAAATAAAAAAGGAAAAATAAATAAATTCAAAAAAGAAAAAAAAGAAAATCACAATCTAGTGGGAGATAAGAGAAAACAAGTAGTGTATAATGCAGAAAGTTGGGCAAGGAAAAACACACAAAAAAATGTGACTTAAAGTGCTTTGGGGATTTGGAGGCTAAGAAAAATCTGAGAATAAGGCAAAGAGTCATGAAGAAAATGACATTAGATGAGATTTGACTGGGAGAGGGGGCAGTTATCACTGAGAAGGTATCTATATTATGAAGGGAGCGTAAGGGAGGATGAAAATACCTTTTTATAATTTATATCATTGACAATACTATACAGATCGGCTCTGCTATAATAGTGTTTCTTTGGTATTGAATAGTCAGAGAGGATGAGCAACATGTCGAAGAAGTTCAGGGTCAGATTTTTTTCCCCCTGGGAACAGAATCTAATAGCAGAAAGACTGAAGGATTATTGGAGTAATGTAGGGAAAAGTGGAGACTAGATTATTAAAAGTAAACTTTTCCCCACATCTTATTTTTGCCTAGTTAGGTCTGCCAACAAGGTTTTGATGGGTTAAGATATCAGGTATGGGAACATTGCTTAGAGAGAAGAAAGCTGAGGGCTTGGCTTAGAAATCAACTCAATGAGGAAGTTAAGTTGCTCTGCAGTGAGAACCTCTGGTTCCTAATCACAGCCAGGCAACTCGCAATGAGAAAGCTAAGAAGGAGAAGAAAAAACCATCTTTGTAGCAAGGCAAGCTTCTGGTATCAAACTGCTGCTGGGGCTTTGACCTTGCAATGTGGCCTGTGTGATCTGGGGATTCTGTTTTCTTGTTTGCAATGTGTGAATGATGGTTGTTACAATGAGGATTATGATAATGATCATGAATGGAGGGGATCTCCTGAGGACTAGACAAGCTAACGTGCCCAGTGGTCTGCGATGCACACAGCAGGACTCTAATATATGGGGGCTATTAGTTGTGAATGCCTGCTATGTGCCAGACATTTAAACATATGTTACCTGATAGTGTCCTCAACATTCACTTTTAACTGGTATTATGAGAACCTGTGTATATGATTCCACACTCGGCAAGTAACCGACCTAGTCTTTAAACTCTGGATGGCCTGGCAGCAAATTCTGTAACAATTCCAATATACCAGGATCCTTCACAGACATGTGACAATTGGACACCTAGAGCTTTGGTTTTCAGTTGTCCAATATGAGCCTGGATGCCAGCTTTTGGGCTTTCATTCATCTCTGAGAGAAAATGGGATATTACTTGTGAATGTGTGTACATGTATCTAACTCTGCCAACCGCCATTATCCCCATGTCCAATTTGGATAAACCAGGACCCTAAGAAGGAAGCCAGTAAAATATTTTGCTGTTTGTTTGTTTGCTTATGGTTTTGAGTGCATTTGGTTGTATTTGGTATAAATGTCTGAGCCCAGACAAATGCCAGTTAGAAATGGATCTTCTGTCCTGAGCTTAGTGCAGGAGTTCTTGAAGTTTTCAAAGCTCCTCGACATTAGTCTTGATAAGGAGTTTTGGGATTTGACACTAAAAGCAAAGGCAAAAATAAACCAGTGAGAGTACATCAAGCTAAAACACTTCTGAACAGCAAAGGAAACCATCAACAAAATGAAAAAGCAACCCAGGAGAAAATGGTAGAAACATGGTTACCAGGCACTGTAGGGTGGAAGAAATAGGGAGAGGTTGGTAAAGGGATACAAACTTTCTGCTACAAATGAATAAAGTCTAAGGCTCTAATGTAAAACGTGGCAACTATAGTTCTGATACTATACTGTATAATTGAAATTTGCTAAGAGAGTAGAACTTAAATGTTCTCACATACACAAAAAGAATATAGATATGTGAGGTGATGAACACGATAATTAACTAGACAGGAGGAATCTTTCACAGTCTCTACCTAATTGACAATATGAAGTACATTTTAAATATCTCACAATTTTGCCAATTATAGCTCAATTAAGCTTATATTTATATTTATATATAAATACAGCTGGGTAAACTCCAAGAATCTGGATGAAGTTTGTACACATTTTAAACCACATTCTACATGGTGCACACCTTTAGCTCAGACAGATATGAATGGGGCGGGGAGAACCTGTAAAGCTATAAAGAGAGCAGTAAGATGATCAGCCATTGAGATGCTAAAATACAGACCTGAATTAAATTCCAGATTCCATATAACCTTTCCAGACCCTTTGTTAGCTGTAGGATGAATGCATTGCCAAAGAGAATCCCCCTCTTAGTTTTTCCTAATCACCTAAGCCCCCAAATGATGCTGTCTGAGTGGGACTGACACTTGACATATCACATAGCTGAACTTTTTTTTTTTTTAAAGAGAGAGAGACCACTCCCCATTGGGGGCGGGGGGGTGGGAGGGGTATGGGGGGAATGGCATGGAGGGAGAAGGATGGAGAGAATCTTAATCTTAATCAGGCTCCTTGCCCAGAGTAATCTCACAACCTTGAGATCATGACCTGAGCTGAAATCAAGAGTTGGAAGCTCAACTAAGTGAGCCACCCAGGTTCCCCCACAGCAGAACTTTTTTTTTTTTAAGATTTATTTATTCATTTGACAGACAGAGATCACAAGTAGGCACAGCAGCAGGCAGAGAGAGAGGAGGAAGCAGGCTCCCCGCTGAGCAGAGAGCCTGATGAGGGGCTCGATCCCAGGACCCTGGGACCATGAATGGAAGGCAGAGGCTTAACCCACTGAGCCACCCAGGAGCCCTCACTGCTGATCTTTTTAAAACGAATATAGAAAAGGACCATAAGGTTACAAAGGAAGGAAGGAAAGGAGGAAGGAAGGGAGGGAGGGAGAGAGAGGGGAGAGAGGGGAGGAAGATGAAAGAAAAGGGAGGGAGATCAGAGGAAGAAATTATTCCTTTGCCTTGAGTGTTTAGAGCAGGAGGTCTCAAAAGTGCAGTCTCTGGAACCAGGAACCTCAGTGCCATCTGGGATCTTGTTAGAAATGCAAATTACAAATTCCCAGACACTAGCCAGACCTAAAGAATTAGAAACTGGAGAGGCAGGAGGAGGTGGACCAGGCAGCAATTTGTGTTTTAACAAGACCTCCAGACAATTCTGAAGTGCACTACAATTTAAAAATCACTGATGTAGGATATAAGCAACATGTAATTTTTTAGCTCTTGATAGTAGCTAGCGTTTCTAACATATTGGTAACTTTCAAGTTTCTTTTTTACTAAAAAGAAAAAATGTTGGTTGTAAGCAACTTAAAGATGTTGCCTAAAATTCCATTGACCTGGTTCGAATATTAAATATCCTTGCTAGATCTGCTTTATTATTCAAGGAGCACTTTCCAGAAAGAGGTATTCTTTACAAGTGACAACCTATTTTAGTGACTCCAGCTTTAGTCAGAAAATTTTTCTGTATGTCAAATTTAAATTAATCTTTTGTGATTTTAAGTGTAGTTACTTGATCTGTCATTAAAGCACATTTTATTTTTACAATTCATTTCTTAAAAAGATTTTATTTATTTATTTGAGAGAGAGAGAGATTGCGCAGGAGGAAGAGGGAGAGAGAACTTGAAGCAGATTCCACGATGAGCTCAGAGCCCAATGCAGGGCTTGATCCTACGACTAGGAAATCATGACTGCAAGTTCATGGCCTGAGCTGAAACCAAAAGTCCAGAGACTGAGCCATCCAGGTACCCCTACAACTCATATTTAAATAGGCAGACAGAGGTATAGATATTATAAGGCCAAAATTAGAAAATTTGGCCTAACTTCAGATATTCTGAAAAATTATCAGAATCTTTGCCCTAAATTATGATTTGATAGTTCTCACCATCAGCATAGGGGGAATGTGGACATATCATACAGTCTAGAATTTCATCCTGATGTCCTTTCTAATTTCTTACAAAGATATTTAGGCATTTGCAACATACATTTTCTGCGATATCTACCCACTCAGAACATTCTTCCATGATAATCATTACCCCTACCTGTGCTTTACTCTATAACCATAGTCATACCATGTTGAAGTTTTTCTCAGAGGTTGGGAATCAGATTCAAAGATGTGGGCTAGTCTCTGCTAGGAGCTGCAGGTATGTGAATACAGGAGTTATGCAGTGTAGAGAAGAGAAAGCCCAATTATTTGAAAGCAGTAGTCCAGACATGTCAAGAAAATCATATCCTGGAGAACATGGAGAGAAAGAGACAGTGAGTATGAGCAATTGCCATGGTTCCTATGGAGACTAACACCAAGCGTTTAAGTTTTGACATAATAATTTTATTATGATTCTGATCAATGATTTGATAATGATTCTAATCTTTTGTATCACCTAAAGAAACTTCTTGTTCCTGGGATCTTTGAAATGCACCTTTATTCCATCGAAAACACATTCTTTTTTTTTCTTTAAGTTTGAATGAAATTCTGTTACTAACTCAAGGTGCCTCAAGATTACAGCCAATGAAGAAATGTTCGTGGGGTGCTTGGGTTAGTCAGTTAAGCATCTGCCTTTGGCTCAGGTCATGATCCCACGGTCCTGGGATCAAGCCCTGCATCAGCCTCCCTGCTCAGCAGAAAGCCTGTTTCTCCCTCTCCTTCCATCACTCCCCCTGTTTGTGTGCGTTTGCGCGCTCTCTCTCTCTCTGAAACAAACAAACAAACAAATAAATAAATAAAAGCTTAAAAAAAAAAAGTTCCTGCTCCATTTAAGTGGCAGGAAATAAATGTGAGTGGTCCTGAAATAAATCTTAGAACTGAAATTGCTTTAGCAATGAATCTACTATTTAGTAGTGTCTGGGAAAGTTATTTGTCTTGTCCTATGCTAAAAATGAAACAAATCTGGGGCGCCTGGGTGGCTCAGTGGGTTAAAGCCTCTGCCTTCGGCTCAGGTCATGATCCCAGGGTCCTGGGATCGAGCCCCACATTGGGTTCTCTGCTTAGCGGGAAGCCTGCTTCCTCCTCTCTCTCTGCCTGCCTCTCTGCCTACTTGTGATCTCTGTCAAATAAATAAATAAATAAAACCTTTAAAAAAATAAAATAAAAATGAAACAAATCTTTAAAGAGTCCTTTTAGTTATAAAGAAAATAGCAAACATCTCATTTCTACATAATGATGAAGGTGGTTAGGAAGGAAGGATGGTAACTTTATGTTAGTCCAATGGATTTTTTTTTCCAGAACTCTCAGCAAGTGTGATGGAAGGACCATGGATTTTGACCAGAGCCACTAACTTTTGAATTTCGGTACCATCACTTACTCTCTGTTGCTTTGGATAATTTACTTTGTTTCTTGCTGCTTACTTTCTTCTGCAAAATAAGGGTGAGGATGGTTAGGTTCCCTTTGCTTGACTGTGAGGATAGCAGAAGGTCTGGATGGTCGTTGGTTCCCAGCTGGGAATCATCCCCAGCCTGCTTTCTGTGTAGCCTGTTTTCCCAGCTTCTTTGGCCTTGGGACATCATAAAAAAACAGGGAAGAGAAATCTGTAAACATGGGCCACGGAAGAAACCTTTTTCTTAGAATTCATCTTTGAATTTACTTTTAAGCTCAGGATTATTGCCACCCTGTGGATTTCTTGAGTAACGAAGCCGACCGAGAAATGAAAAGGGGGATTGTTGTTACTGTCCTTTTACTGAAATCATCATTGTGAGCGCCCTCTTCTGAGCGTTGGAGGAATGAGCACACTCAGTGTTCCATTTTGGTTTATAAAATTGAATGTGGTCCACCCTCAGGGAATGAAATCATTAATTAATCCATCCTCCTCTATAGACCTCTCTCCTCCCCAATTTAAATATAAACACTGAATCCTCAATAATTTGAATTTCAGACTGGCCAGTAGTCAATTCAGGAAGAGAATTTTAGGCCCCTGACTTCCAATTGAACATACTTCCCTCTTACACAATAAATGCTTACATCTACACTTAGCTAGTGGTTATTTTTTCATTATGTGCTTATTTTATAGATGGTAGTTAGTTGATCAATTAATTAATTTGCCATGTAGTACTATATTTACATGAGATCCTGCTCTTTTCCTGAGTGCTGCCAATGTTCTTTCTTCAGAAGCATTTTTTGTCATTCTTATTTTTTTTGGTGGAACTTTTGGACAATGGTTCAAGAGCCTGTGCCTATCCACTGAAGATCCCTTGCAAATTTCCGGTTCTGTGTATTCCGCCTGCTTTTTGAAATATCCCTCCCCATCTCGGATGCTGTGCAAATCCTATTTCTTCAGGGCACATTTCAGGTTCCTCTCATTCTTTTGAGACTTTCAGGCGACCGTGGCTAGAGCTATCTCTTTTGGGGGGGTCTATCACTGACTTGTATTTTTTTTTTTATTAAAGATTTTATTTATTTATTTAACAGAGAGAGAGATCACAAGTAGGCAGAGAGGCAGGCAGAGAGAGAGGAGGAAGCAGGCTCCCTGCTGAGCAGAGAGCCTGATGTGAGGCTCGATTCCAGGACCCTAAGATCATGACCTGAGCCAAAGGCAGAGGCTTAACCCACTGAGCCACCCAGGCACCCCAACTTGTATGTTATTTTAACATGGATATATTTTTTCTTCAGCTCGACCATGACCTCTTTGAAAGCAAAGACTCTGTCTTAATTGTGTTACCATGAGCGCTTGAATTCCCAGCATATACCTGATTAATATGTATTTCCTGAGTCACTGTGCATGTCCCTGTTTTCATTTCCCCTTCTGAAAAAAATCACATTTCCACCTTTCCAAGCAAGCAGGAAAACAAGAACAACAACAAAACCCTCTGATCTGTTGAAGATTATTGCTTTTTGTTCTACTGGTTTTCTGTCAGCCCAGGTCTTCATTTGTGCACATGTGTGTATGAGACAGGCAAGAAAGCAAGCATGGAGGTAGGCTTTGACTTCGCCCACAACTTCTAGTTCACAGCAATTTATCTATGTGTTGGGATCTGTATTCAAGTTGCTTTCTCTCATAATGGTTTTGTTTTCTGCTTCTCTGAGGCAACTGATGGTATCACTTTAAAAGAAATTCTCAGGTTGAGGTTTTGAGAACTAAATGTTATCCAAACATGTTTGAAGACTGATTTGTGGTTTTGAAATCTTTTTTTTTTTTTTTTTTTTTAGATTTTATTTCTTTATTTGACAGAAAGAGAGGAGAAATAGGCACCCTGCTGAGCAGGGAGCCGGATGATGTGGGACTCCAACCCAGGATCTGAGATTATGACCTGAGCCAAACTCAGATGCTTAACCAACTGAGCAACCCATGCTCCCCTGTGGTTATAGAATTCTCAACTTTCCCGCTCTCCCCTCATTTCCAAGGTTCAAATCTTAAAGTTTGCTGTTCCTTTTTCTGAGGAGAGGAGTGATTTATTGTTGTTGTTGCTTTAATTTGTTCCGCCTCACAATGAGAGGGTAGTTTTTATGTACCAGGTGCATGTGTGTGGAGGGGTTCACTTCCATTAATTACACTCCAGCTTCAATAATGATTTTTCATTAGGAAGGAACTTGAGTGAGTACTCGTTTTGTGTCTGGTGTTTTTTCTCAAGGGCTGTTATCTGGTTGGACAGAGAGCCTTAGGGCAGCTCTCAACTTCAGGCTTTACTTCCTTCTGTGGATTACTGCTTTTGCTTAATTTTGTTAAAGCTATGAGCATTTCCTTTTATTTTTGCCAGCTCAGGAATGCACTGAAAAAGTTTTTTTCAGATTATATTTAAAATTCCTAGTTCTGAGAATTGGGATTGTTGCTCTCCATGTACACAATGATAGTTCATTAATTTATAAATTTCACAGAGCAATCCTATTCTGATTTTGGATTGAGGTTTCACTAAGTTTATAGAAAAATTCAGGAAGACTTAATAACTTTATAGTAATTTATTCTTCTCATTCCTAAACATAGTTTATTATTCCATTTATTTACATCTTTATTATGTCCTTCAGTAACATTTTATGTTTTTCTTTTAAAGCTTTTACACTAAGGTTTTATAGTTGTTTCCTTTTCAAACTTGCCTTTTCAATTAGTCACTGCCATATAAACAGCTAATCCTTCCATGGCACTTACTATGTGCCAGGCATTATTTTAAATCCTTTAGTGATCTTTTCCCTGGCAAATTTGTTTCCTCCCTTGAATTTTCCTGTCATTTGATTTCTCTTGCATTTCAAGGAAAGACAATTATATCACCTATGGTTATTTGACTCCTTCCTTGCTTTCTTTTCAATATCTGTTCCTTTTATTTGTTTAATCCTTTTTATTGCTGTTTTATTTGACACCTCTCTTTAACGAAATTGTTTTTCCCCTGGGTGTTTCACTCATCTTGATTGTAGGATTCTATTTGCATTTGAGAATTCCTCTTTTCCTGCCTGCAGACAGATTCAGGGTTGCCTGCCTCCAGTGTTGGAGTAGAGACAATTGGAATCTGCCAGTAAACAATCTTCCTGTTATTCCTATGGGGATTTTCGCTATTCCTTTTTTTTTTTTTAAAGATTTTATTTATTTATTTATTTGACAGAGAGAAATCACAAGTAGATGGAGAGGCAGGCAGAGAGAGAGAGAGAGGGAAGCAGGCTCTCCGCTGAGCAGAGAGCCCGATGCGGGAGTCGATCCCAGCACTCTGAGATCATGACCTGAGCTGAAGGCAGCGGCTTAACCCACTGAGCCACCCAGGTGCCCCTTCGCTATTCCTTTTGAGAGCTGCCAGCCACCTGGAACCTGTAAGGCTGTGACCCGGTTATTCACACTGGCTTCTTGAGTCTGGAAGTGGATGCTTGTGTGTGTGTGTGTGTGTGTGTGTGTGTGTGTGTGCACATACACGCACAGGTGTGGTAACAGAGCCAGCCTGCCAGACAGCTTTACATTCCTTCTCTATGTAGTCACCCTAATGGTTGTCTTTGGCTCCCTTTTCTTCTTTATTTTTATTAATTAAGAGTTAGAAAAGTCTTTATAACTAATCTCACCCAGATCCGCCATTTTATGTGCTGTCTTTGTACCGAAATTCCTTCCACAATTCAATCCTGTCTGATTTCTATCCTTTAGACATAGACAAACATCTCAGCTATCCTGATAACATTCTTTCTTTTTTTCCAGTATCGTTAAGGATTTATTCCTTACTTTTAAGTTAATTTTCCAAGACTTGTTGTGAGGTGAAGTTTGTTGCATTTGCCCATTGTGGTACCAATGCCTACTTACTCATTATTAATAACCATTTATTCATTGTAATTCTCATTTCTAGCTATTTCTTGTTGGCTCAGCTGTTAGAAAACCACACTTAATACCAGTAATGAAAGGATATTTGTATCCAACAATCTCTGATCAATTGATCAGGGAAACACTGGACTGAGTAAAACTGAATAATTATCATAGGTCATTCTATATACATTGAGATCATCTTACACTTTCCGAAACACTTATATAGCTCACCAAATTCTCTCCACAAGTCTTATTTAAACATTATAATATCAAATTGAGAAAATCACGCTTGAGGATTACCTGAACTTCACACTATTAGTACACAGCAGAGTAAACTTAATGCCCACTCTAACACAGCTATTGAAAGCGCAAAGTCGGGGTGCCTGGGTGGCTCAGCGGGTTAAGCCTCTGCCTTCGGCTCAGGTCATGATCTGAGGGTCTTGGGATCAAGCCCCAAATCAGGCTCTCTGCTCAGCAGGGAGCCTGCTTCCCCTCCCCCTTCTCTCTGCCTGCCTTTCTGCCTACTTGTGATCTCTGTCTGTCAAATAAATAAATAAAATCTTAAAAAAAAAAGGCACAAAATCTCCATCAAGACAGTCTGGGTTCAAACTTCACCTCAATTATAGAGGAGTTGCATCACCTTTGGATTTCCCCATCTCTTAGTTTCTCGTCTGCAA
This sequence comes from Mustela nivalis, assembly GCF_964662115.1. NCBI lineage: Eukaryota > Metazoa > Chordata > Mammalia > Carnivora > Mustelidae > Mustela > Mustela nivalis. The sequence continues at coordinate 54,235,677 of NC_139026.1, forward strand.
AATGTTATTAATTTTAGTACTAGCCTCAAAGTATTTTAGTGAGGATTAGATTGAAAGAGCTCAGAACTGTCCCAAGCACATAATTGGTACTCAATAAATCATCATGTTGTTATTATGATTGTTATTAGAATTTTGAACTCATATCCACCATCTTTTACTACTTTTTTTTTTTTTTTTTTGAGAGAAAGAGAGGGTGTGCACATGTGCACAGGGGCAGGGGGAGGGACAAAGGGAGGAGGAGAGAGATACCTAAGCAGGCTACATGCCCAGCGCAGAGTCTGACATGGGGCTTTATCTCACAATGCTGAGATCATGACTTGAGCCAAAATCAAGAGTCAGATGCGTAACTGACTGAGTCACCAAGACACCCCAAGACTAATTTTAAAGTTCCTTTTGAATTTAGGGATAAGGTCAGAAAGAAAAAAAGAGAACGCTCCAAAAGGGCAAATATACACACAGTATATAAGTACTGTCTAACCATTTGCAGTGCTAGCTTAATCTGGTGCTTCTAGGTTCTAGGCAATATAAAATGTACCAGAGAAACTATATAGAACAAGTCAGATTCTCTTATCTCTCATGGAGCTTACATACCAAAAGAGAAAGCAAGTGATTAAAAAAATATAATTATACTAGGGGCACCTGGCTGGCTCAGCTGGAAGAGCATGAAACTCTTGAACATCCCGACTCTTGATTTTGGCTCAGGTCAAGACCTTAGGACCTGAGTTAAAGCCCCTCGTTGGGTGTAGAGATTACTTACAAATAAAATCTTTTAAAAAAATGATTTTGCTAAAACAAAAGCATTACAATTGTACTAAGGGCTTTAATGCATGAAATCATTTGAGAATGTACCACTCAAAAGACTTAAATACTCATGGTCAATTACAGTGACTAGAATGTTATCTTCCCAAAGTCATGTCTGGAAAATAATTGCCCCCCCCCCGCTTTTTAAAAATGATTTATTTATTTATTTGAGAGAAAAAGAAAATGGATAGGGGGAGGGGCAGAGGGAGAGTTAGAGAGAGAAGCCCCGGCAGACTCCTCCTTGAGCATGGAACTCAACATGGGGTTGATCCCATGACCTACAGATCATGACCTTCGTTGAAATGAAGAGTTGGAGGCTCAACTGACTGCACCACCCCGATGTCCCAGTAATTGCCTTTTAAACTGTTGGAAAACGTTACAAAAGAACACCCATGGTTTCTACTATAAGAATCAAAAGCAAAACTTTACCATTTTTATCTTTTACAAAATGAAACAAAGTATCTGACAGTGACAGGTAAGAAGATCAGGTCTTTGGACACATGGTCTCTATTGCAAAGAGAAGGATAGGTCTTCTGTTTGTTTTTGTTGTTGCAAGGTTCCAGAGGGAGGTGAACGAAATGGAACAAATATGCATCAGTTGGTTCATGGGCTGCAAGTAGTATGCTAGGAAACTGCTATGTTCTGGGGGCTTGTGTCCCCTCAAATTTGTATCTTGAAATCCTAATCCCAAAGGTGATGGTATGAGGAGATGGGGCCTTAGGGAGATGCTAAGGTCATGCGGATGGAGCCTTTGTGGATGGGAACAGAGTTCTTATGATACATCCCTCGGAGATCCCTCAGCTTTTCCCCCTTCACCATATGAGCACACAGGGAGAGGCAGTCTGCAGTCCGCCAGAAGGCCTTTGCCCAACCATGCTGACACCCCGATGTTGGACTTCCAGCCTCCAGAATTGTGAAAAATAGATTTCTGTTGTCCATAAGTCATCCAGTCTGTGGTATTTTGTTATATCGGTCTGAATGGTCTAAGACAAATCAAAAATTTAAACTTCCTGTGTATTGTGTGTATTGATCAGAGATCATTGAATATAAAAATTCTTCCATTACTTATGTCATTACTCTGTGTTTTATTCCGGGATGAGCCAATAAGAAATAGCTTCCAGGGGCGCCTGGGTGGCTCAGTGGGTTAAGCCACTGCCTTCGGCTCAGGTCATGATCTCAGGGTCCTGGGATCGAGTCCCGCATCAGGCTCTCTGCTCCACAGGGAGCCTGCTTCCTCCTCTCTCTCTCTGCCTGCCTCTCTGCCTACTTGTGATCTCTCTCTGTCAAATAAAAAAATAAAATCTTTAAAAAAAAAAAAAAAGAAATAGCTTCCAGGTTTCAAACATTTTTTAGTATAAACATATAGATAAATAACATAATAATATACAACTATTTCTATATATTTACATATTGATATAAATAATATATAAGTATATTAATAAATTGGTGTATATTAAGATATAAATATATAATAATTAATTGTAAATATTTAAATTTATGTTAATATTTGTGCAATAAATATACTTTGTAATTAATATATAAATAATATATAAAATTATCAGGTATACACTGACTGCTCACCATGTCCTAGGCACATTTCTAGGCATCTGGGGGCATATCAGTGAGCAAAATGGGCAAAGATTTCTGACTTCGGGTACTTTAAATAAGTCAGCAGAAAGTATCCTCTGTTCTCTACCCACCCTGCCTGTGGAGAGAGATGAGGGAGGAGCAGGACCCTGCTACTGATGACAGAACTGAGGGCAGACTAAAGGCACCTGAGCTCCAGTCAAGGCAAGGAACCATGGAAATGGTCCTTGTGGGAGGCCGCAGTAAGGCTTGTGAGGAGGACCAAACCAGACCTTGACTTGTACCTCCTTTAAAGTCTGAATAACCTAACAAAAGGTTTAGGACGGGCAAAGTTGAGTAGCACTGAGAAAGGGTCTGTACTATGTGTTGTGCGCTCACCTAGGTGATTTCCCACACGCTTGCTAAACAAATGAGAACCATTCTGTTGGGGTCAAAAATTTGTTGCTGGTCCTTGCTGCCCTAGTACAGCCCATAAATTACTTTTAGGTTTGCTGTATCAATACAGAACAATTGTACTGGCATCAGCCATTGGGCGTCACGAGTTCTGCTTATAGTTAAATGTGAAACTTATTATGGGAACTCATGGTTGTTTAACTAGGCACAGGTGTATTGCTTCTCCTATTATCACTATATATATGGCCTTAGTGCTTTGAATAAACTTAGCGCTGTTGGGCATCCTCCTCAGTGTTCCTCCTGCCCCCATCTCACTGCTTCTCGAGTTCTTTTCTTCATCTTCTTACCCTCACATTCCTGGTAGATCTGTCGCGCCAGCCGCGACAGGTCCTCTTGTTTGTCTCAGTGAGGTTTGCTGGCCTGAACTATTTTTACAGTTCACAGTAATGAACAAGGCAGTGTGGCTCCCTTGCGGCCAGGCATATTGTTCCAGCAGTCGCTGACTGTGCTGATCATCAGGGGGCATTTCTATCTCTGGGCAGAATGTTCAGGGCATGTGGAGAGAAGGGTGACCTTTCCAGAGTCATGAGGCAGAATAAAGGGTTTTGAAGCCAGTACCATGGATGCAGAAAGGAAAGATTGTTAAGGAAACATTCCTAGAAGACAGAGTGAGATTTGGTGGCTGTAGATGGCATTACAACAGTCATCCGGGATTCTGCCCCTAATGGTTTTGCAACGGGGGTCGGACTAAGGAGTTTATATGAAAAGAACAGTGGTCTAAAGAAAAGCACATTACCTTAGAGCAGTCTCTAACACACATTAAGAAGCAAAGTCAGAACACAAGGTGAAAATACGTGTGTTGATAGAATTACCCATGATAATCTTGTAAATGCCTCAAGTTAAAGTACTTTACACCTGTTTTCATTTTTACAACTATATATCAGGTCCTGTAAGCCCTTCTTAGTCAATGTTTTTTGTGCCTTTAGTTAATTCTTCAATCTGTCTCTCAAGGATTTTGACAAATCCATCACCACTGGTATGTCTGGCCACAGGAAACATACTTTCTTCTCCTCTTTCTGTCACAGAAATCCTTCAAATCTATCCCACAAATTTCCTTACATTTGTTAATATACATTGACTCTCTTCAGCTGGGTTGTACTTAGTACAAGTGATGATCAGTGTATAATACAATATTTTGATAAACTAAATGTGTGTATGGAAAGTTTTCTTTGCAACATTGGAAATTATCTGTGTAAGCACTAGGTAATACAGGACTGTTTGGTATAAACTAGATTGGAAGTATGGAGATTTAAGTGAGGCCTCTGACTCTCTTTATCTCTTTTTCTCTCAAAAAGGTTGAGCCCTGGGGCTGGGTGGCTCAGTGGGTTAAAGCCTCTGCCCTCGGCTCGGGTCATGGTCCCAGAGTCCTAGGATCGAGCAGTCAGGCTGTCTGCTCAGCGGGGAGTCTGCTTCCTCCTCTCTGCCTGCCTCTGCCTGCTTGTGATTTCTGTCTGTCAGATAAATAAATAAAATCTTTAAAAAAAAAAAAAAAGGCTGAGCCCAAGAGGGGACCCTCATGTACTAACGGACCTAGCCAAATGATAAGGAGAAAATGACCAGTCTGCCTTAAGGGAATAAGCCTAGGTAGGATTTACTCCAGGAAACAGATGAACAAGAAAGTGCATTCTCATGGTATTGCCCAGTTAATACCCTGATATTTTTGTTTCTGAACAAGCGATTAGTAAATCTTTTCCTTTCCTGAGAGGGAACAGAAAGGGAGGTGGGCAGAGGATGGGAGGAAGAACTGGAAACATGGGAACAAGAACACAAGGGTATAGCGAAGGGTAAGCAAGCCTCTCTCCCCATAAACCCTCATTACACAGTACTATAGTTACAAAATGAACCCAAAGTTTATAATGAAAAACACCAAAGAAAAAAATGCCTCCTATTATTAATTTTTCAAAGAGAAGCTTCCATGCCTTATAAACTAAAATGTAAAAAAGAAAAAAGAAAAAAACACACAAAAACCAAGAAGACCCCAAATTCCAAATTACTCTCCTCTGCAAGTTCCTTTCCTGCTCATCTTATCCAAGTCAACCAGATACCTAGTGGCTTCTACTTTCCTTTCGTTGTAACTGAGCTTGAGCCGTCTGTCACTTGAATAATTATCGATGCTTAAATCTCTAAAGTTAAAAAAAATCACCTCTCGCTGTCCACCCAGAGTGGCTCATATGTTTTATTTTTTGAAGAAAAAAAATAATAGCACATAAAAAAATTACAAAAATGCTCTATACTCAAGTTTAGAACTTGCCTTGAGCAGTAACATTTAATGAGGAGAAGCAATATTCCCTTATTATTATTGCCAGCCACAGAGGTAGGAAAATGGGGGAAAAAATATTGTTTTCAGCTTAGACTATCAATTTCTACCACATGTGCATAGTCCACAAATCACGAGCTAAAAATCAACGAGAAGGGGGCACCTGGGTGGCTCAGTGGGTTAAGCCACTGCCTTCGGCTCAGGTCATGATCTCAGGGTCCTGGGATCGAGTCCCGCATCGGGCTCTCTGCTCAGCAGGGAGCCTGCTTCCCTCTCTCTCTCTCTGCCTGCCTCTCCATCTACTTGTGATTTCTCTCTGTCAAATAAATAAATAAAATTTAAAAAAAAAAAATCAACGAGAAGGAATCTCTCCTTTAAGAAGTTAGCAGTAATCTTATGCTTTATCTATATATTATCTCTCAGGGAGTAGAATGCAAAACTGTCTTCTTTAACACTTTAGAGACATTGCCTTCTTTGTAGACATTGCCTACATTGATTTAAGAAATTACTCTTCTGGGGCGTCTGGGTGGCTCAGTCATTAGGTGTCTGCCTTTGGTTTAGGTCATGATCCCAGGGTCCTGGGATTGAGCTCCGCATCGGGCTCCTTGCTCTGAGGAAAGCCTGTTCTCCTTCTCCCACTCTCCCTGCTTGTGTTCCCTCTCTGTCTCTCTGTCTCTCTATGTCAAGTAAATAAATAAAATCTTAAAAAGAAAGAAAGAAAGAAAGAAATTCCTCTTTCTATTAGTTTCTGAGAAACCTCTGAATTTCCATTTCCTTTTTGAATCTCTTGTTGCTAGCATCACAATATTAAATGGGATCTGAATCCCTCCACAGTATTATTCTTTAAGATTTATATATTTATTTTAGACAGAGAGAGAGAGAGAGAGCATGTAAGCAAGAGGGAGAGACAGGGGGAGAAGAGAATCCCACGCAGAGCCCCACAAGGGGGCTTGATCCCATGATCCTGAGATCATGACCTGAGAGGAGATGTAGAGTCAGACAATTAAGCCACTGAGCCCCCAGGCACCCCAAAGTATATTTTAAAATAGGATTCCCTTATATGTAATAGGGAAATCGAAGCAACCTTAGATTTCACTCAAGCCTTCTGCTTTGAAGATGCAAGTCTTCTGCTTCGAAGACGTAAGTCTTCGTCTCCAGCAGGAACCCCAAAACAGTTAGCCCTATATTACTGTGTCTGTCACTGTTATTTCCTAGTGAAATTCTTCAGGCTTATGAATGCTGTCCCCTAGAGGAGGCTCCTTTATTGCCCCCAAAGTTACTTCAGCTGGAGAATTACTCTTATGTTATGATTTTTAACTAACTTTTTTGGAGGAATAATTTATATACAGTGTAGTGCATAGATATTAATTCTATAGCCTGGGAAAATTTTACTTACAAATACGCTTGTAGAACGACCTCTCCAGTCAAGCTAGAGGACTTGTCAGTTGATTCTTCAATTAAGCTCTTGATTTGGAGGAAAGTGAGTGCGCTCTAGGTCTAGGTGAAAAACAGTAGATCCTGTTCTGTAAGCTCTGTCCTTTCCCAGCCAAGGTTTCTTGTAGCTTCTGACTTCTTCAGGTGGTGAGTAAATTGTAGTACCTCAGGAGCAGGAGCAATATTTCTGCTCCAACTCCTACTCTGAAGAAGTGGACTAGGTTTCTAGTGTTTGCTTTTCTTCTTCTTCTTCTTCTTTTTTCTTTTTCCAGATTTACCTCTATTTTTTTCTCAAGTATATCTAATTGAATTATTTTAATTACATTTCCATGATGATTAATGAAGATGAGCATCCTTTCTTATGTTCTGGTCCATTTGGAATTAGTTTTTCATGAAGTGTCTGTTCAAATAATTATTATTATACAGAGATTTTCACTTTTCCTACTGAGTTGAAGGAGTTTTCTTTAACTTCTGGATACAAGCCCTTCTCAAAGACTTGCATTGCAAATATCTTTATTTTTTGTTTTGTAATTAGCAGTTGTGGCCCTGTCAACTAGTTGACCAATTATCCCTAACTAGATGTTGTTCTTTCATGTTCTCCTTTAAAACATAAATCTTTAAATCAGCTTTATCAATCTAAATTTTATCATAAAATGATGACATTAAAATTAATATCTGAGAATAATTTTTCTAGAATTTTTATTTTAATAGGAAGAAAGTGAAGTAAATTCATTTTAAAACATTGATGTTTTATGATTTTGCAATATTTTTAAACATTTCACAATTTTTTTCTGACTACAGTAACCAAAAGTCTGTATACAATTCCCAAAGGGCCATTATGGTCACTTAGCCATTTTTAAATGAGAGACAGAGCACAGTTAACCAGCCTTTGTATCCAAGGAAGCACTCAGATAGGGAAAAACACCCCCAAATTCTATACTGAGACCTATTTCAAACTGTCCTAAAGATATATGGCTCATGGAAAGAAAACATTCTAGGGAGTTAAGATCCAAGTCTTCCTTCTCATTTTTCTTCCATAATGAGTGATATGAATGTAGAAGAATAATGAAAACACTCTGGAATTTACTTCACTTTCTTCATATTAAAAATAAAAATTCTATAAAAATTATTTTCAGATATTAATTTTAATGTCATCATTTTATGATAAAATTTAGATTGATAAAGCTGATTTAAAGGTTTATGTTTTAAAGGAGAAAATGAAAGAACAACATCTAGTTAGGGATAACTGGTTTTACTATATCATAGGCACTTTTATTGATACACATGAGAATCGATATGTTTTTATGAGCACAAGTGGTAGGAATCAGTTTAGAAAACACGTGTTTGATATCCATGGACAAAGCACGGTGTTCTTTCTGACATTTGCACAGCAGATGGTGCCCTTGGAGGAGGAGCATTACAGGAGATGGAAGTCTGAAGATTCAGATTTGAAAGGGAAGGTTTTCATCCCGAGAAAAGTTTCCATTCCTACCCCCACTCAAAAGCTTTTCCTTGGACTTAAGGGCTCTTTGAAATTGGTCTTGGTTACACAGGATGTTATGTTAGGCTGCTGACTTCCTTCTCCTTCTATTCTTGGATCTACATATTCCCTTTATAGCGATGGTTGTTAACTAAACAGCCCTTACCTTTTTCTAAAATACAATTCAAATAATCTTTTTATTCAAATTGTGTTGCATTCAGGTCAAAGGACCACAGTCCAGTTATTGGGCCCTTTCTTTCAAAACATGAGGTGGAGGGTGCCTGGCTGGCTCAGTCCAAAGAGCATGTGACTCTTGATCTGGGGGGTGCATTTGAGCCCCACACTGGATGTAGAGATTAAATACATACATACATATGTATGTTAAAAAGTGAGGTCTTTCAAGACATGTCTCCAAAGGCAAAGGAAACAAAAGCAAAAATGAACTTTTGGGACTTCATTAAAACCAAAAGCTTCTTCACAGAAAAGGAAAGAGTCAACATAGCAAAGAGGCAACCCACGGAATAGGAGAAGATATTTGCAAACTCAACACACAAAACAGACAATCATATAAAAAAATGGGCAGAAGATATGGACACTTCTCCAATGAAGACATACAAATGGCTATCAGACACATGAAAAAATGTTCATCATCACTAGCCATCAGGGAGATTCAAATTAAAACCACATTGAGATATCACCTTACACCAGTTAGAATGGCCAAAATTAGCAAAACAGGAAACAACATGTGTTGGAGAGGATGTGGAGAAAGGGGAACCCTTTTACACTGTTGGTGGGAATGCAAGTTGGTGCTGCCTCTTTGGAGAACAGTGTGGAGATTCCTCAAGAAATTAAAAATAGAGCTTCCCTATGTCCCTGCAATTGCTACTGGGTATTTACCCCAAAGATACAAATGTGGTGAAAAGAAGGGCCATCTGTAGCCCAGTGTTTATAGCAGCAATGGCCACGGTGGCCAAACTGTGGAAAGAACCAAGATGCCCTTCAACGAAAGAATGGATAAGGAAGATGTGGTCCATATACACTATGGAGTATTATGCCTCCATCAGAGAGGATGAATACCCAACTTTTTTATCAACATGGACGGGACTGGAAGAGATTATGCTGAGTGAAATAAGTCAAGCAGAGAGAGTCAATTATCATGTAGTTTCACTTATTTATGGAGCATAACAAATAACAAGGAGGACATAGGGAGTTAGAGAGGAGAAGGGAGATGAGGGAAATTGGAAGGGGAGGTGAATCATGAGAGACTATGCACTCTGAAAAACAATCTAAGGGTTTTGAAGGGGTGGGTAGTGGGAGGTTAGGGAAGCCAGGTGGTGGGTATTATGGAGGGCACATATTGCATGGAGCACTGGGTGTGGTTCATAAACAATGAATTCTGTTATGCTGAAAAGAAATTAATAATTTTTTAAAAAGTGAGGTCTTTTTTTTTTTTCCCCCAGACTTTGGATAGTCTGAACTATCTCTTAGGAAAGCTGTAGAGATTTCTATAGGAAGAGAAGCAAATTTAACAAAACACAAATATCTTGGATTGTTTTTCTCTTTTTACTGTAGTGTTACCATATATCTTTGGACAGATCTGAGCTCCGGTCTCCTTACACACTAGATGGGGAACATTTCAGCAAGCTTTTGTAGTTTTTACAAGGCCTAAGTGAGCTAGCAGGGCTTGCACATAGTAGCTACTTCAGAAATGCTAGTTTTCTTTCCTTTACTATTTTCCGGCTTATCTTATGTTCATGTTTGAGGAATTCAGGTACCCGTTACAACCAGAATAAGAGCTAAGATGCTTAGGCTTTTGAAATTGGACTGCCTCCAGTTCTGCAAACCCTTAGGTGTGTGACATTTGCAGGCAAATGAGAACAATAATAGGACATACTTAAGATATTTGGTAGTGATTGCACGAGCTAAGCTTATTCAGCCCTTTGCGCGCTGCATACCTCTTGTTAATGCTTAATAAATGTTGTCATTTCAATCAGCAAGGAAAATGAAAGGTTAGAAATGGATATTTGTATGAAACTGTAAGAAATCCATAGGAATTCACTGAAAGGGCCACATCAATATAAGAATGCAGAATTTAACAAAAGGCAGTGGTGAAACCGCAATGTGGCATTGCTCCATGTTTATAAAAACTGTTGCTCAGTTACCTGCTGGGCCTACTTTTGTGAGACTGTAAAGATACTGCAATGTTCATATGGTCTCTGATCTCTGAGGCTGCTCTGGTCACCCCAGCAGTTGTCCCTGTGTCCCACGACCAGCTACCCGCCTCTCCCAATACGATATAACACTTCTGGACACTCTCCTGTTTAATAATTTCTGCCTTACCTTATATACAAGTTAGGATAGAAGGACAGTTGGCTGTGTAGGGACCAAGGGCAGGTCACCCCAAGAAGAAAATTACTGGCATGAAGATTATTTTTGAGTTAAAAAGCAACCAAATCAGCCGATTCTGGGAAAACTCGTTACCTTCCCCTCAACTGTCTAAGAAAAATTGAGCTAGGGGGCTTGCCCCCAAAAGAGAGTTATCACCCAAGATACCTACATAACTAAGTCTAGAAGACACAGAAGAACCTAACAAGGCCAGTTTGATGTAAGTCCTCTAGATGCCATTGTTTCTGAATGGCACATACATTGGTTTTCCAATTGTTACTCTTTATAATCTTCCTGGAAATTGATGCTGTCCCTTTGAAGTTTCAGATGCCTACACCCTCCTTAGTTCAGAATGACAGAGAGATCTCATTGTGCCTGTCTTTGCAATTCTCATGTCTGTGGAGATTCCCCATGTGTGGAAAGTAACATTTTATTTTCTCCTGTTGATTTGACTCACTTTGATAGAGGACTTTATCTCAATTTTGATAATCTGTACTTTCTGATTAAATTTTTTTATAGCTTATCTTTAATTCAGAGAAAGGACACTTTAAGGAAAGCATCCTGTGATGTGAACAGAAACTATTCCCTTAAGCAGTAAGGACTGCCCTGATGCCAGGAAGACCTTGCATGCTTGACCCCAAGACAGTGATTGACTTGACAATACTGCCCACATGCATGTCTACTGTCCTTTGTCCTACATTTGCCTTGTAAACCAAAAAGTAGGTTTACCCCTTTGGAGATAGTCTTTGAGACATTAGCCTTAGTCTTCCCGGTGTCAGCCTCCCTGAAATAATTTCCTTTCTTGTTTTATCACCACTCCTTTCTCTGCCTTGGGATTTGATCAGTGACAAGTGTCCAAACCTGATCTGTTCAGAACATCTGCAGCTAGGTGCCCTTGCATCCTTGGGCCCCAGTGACAATCTTGGGTTGATTCTTAGTTCAGCTAGTAGGACTTGGAAGGGCAGAGGAAACTCTTCCTCCACAGCAGCTGCAAAGTTCTCTCCTTTAGGAGGATAGCTCTGATTCTGCTCTGTTGTGCCAATACCACCCTAACCCTCAAAACGTTGTCTTTATTGCCTTGGGTCACATCATGGTTTCAACTCTCTTCTTGACTCTCTTACCTGTCAATCCCCCACCCACCAATCCCCACCCCACACCTACCTTTTATACTGTTAGAGGATCTGTAGATGGGAGGTCATCCTCTCTTTCATCCATCTGTTAACACCAAAAAAGAATTCATACGTTCTAAGAAATACCATGTCACTATCATCATCTTTCTCATCATTAATGTTTGTTGATCATTTCTGGTAAGCCAGGACAAGCACTTTATGTGGGTCATTTTCCTCAGTTCTCACAAAAAACAATTTAAGCTAATTACTCCTATTTCTCTTTTATAGACAAAAAGAATGAGACTTAGAGAGATTGACTATTTTGCCCAAATTATACAACTAATGAGTGATGAGTACTGATTTTGAAACGACGTCTGACCAGTGCACAAATTTAGCCCCCGTATTCTGCTCCTTAGAACCAGAGGAGCTGAGGCACCTGGGTGGCTCAGTCATTAAGCATCTGCCTTCAGTTCAGGTCCTGATCCCAGGGTCCCAGGAAGGGGGCCCGCACTCTCCCTCTCCCACTCCCTTTGCTGTGTTCCTGCTTTCACCATCTCTCTTTCTCTGTCAGATAAATAAATAAAATCTAAAAAAAAGAAAAAAAAAGAAAGAAAGGAGTTTCCTTTTTTAGGTGTATTCTTTCAAACATGAATTTTCCTTGTTCTAAAAATAGGTTGGGTTTGGAGTTTTTTGTTTTTTATTTTTTGTTTTATTTTTCTATAGACAATTGATAAAATAGCAGTTTCTATCCTTAAAACCTCCATTCAGACTCCCAGCAGCTGACATAAGTATATCTTCAGAGAGCATTTTGTTCTGCTGTTTATGTTTTCTTTTTCTTTTTTAAGATTTTCTGAATATTTGTAATTGGGATTATTATGTTGACGTTTGTTTCTCATTCCACTTCATCAACTGTTTAGGTTTTTTTTTTTTTTTTTAAAGATTTTATTTATTTATCAGAGAGAGAGAGAGAGAGAGCGAGCACAGGCAGACAGAATGGCAGCAGAGGCAGAGGGAGAAGCAGGCTCCCTGCCGAGCAGAGAGCCCGATGTGGGACTCGATCCCAGGACGCTGGGATCATGACCTGAGCCGAAGGCAGCTGCTTAACCAACTGAGCCACCCAGGCGTCCCAACTGTTTAGGTTTTAATGGTCAAGTTCAAAGAGACAATAAATGGAGGAACCAAGTCCTAAGTTCATGGAAATCACTGGAGCTGACCTTTCACATTTACGCAGGAAAGCCAACTTTTATTTATTTACTTTTTACCTCTCTAATTCCCTTCCATAGAGGTTACTTTCCTCTTACATTTCCTTCCAAGGTGCTGTGGAAAGTATCATCCCCCACCTGGACCCTCTCTACAATGTCCAACTCCCCACTTCCAACATTCTTGCTAAGGGAATCTGATGTCACACATTATCTTCACTGATTAATCCTATGAACTAATCTGATTCTCAGTTAGATGTACTATACCGATATGGGTCTCTCCTTCATAGACTCCTGACCTGGCACTACTTAGTGATTCCTTTGGCTCTACTGACAAATTCAAAGGTTCTTCCTAAATCCTCCCTGCAAAGTAGTTCCTGTGTCATCAAGCAATTATATTTGCATTTTCTTAACCTTTCATTATTTGTTGTTCTCTTCACAGTTAAGGAAGACGGTGGAAGACGTGTTACCATCTGACAATTTAATAGTATGGAACACAATGAGATGAGTGATAAATCCTATAGAGGAAATGTTCTGGTTGAAGAAACCCAACAGAAGCCTGGAGATTCCTCCTATGTAGCAGCAATACTCTTATTGTTCTTTAGGTGCTATATAAGTGAGAAACTCCAAATCTCTCCAGAAGAAAAGAAGAGGAGAACTGTAATAAAAAGGTAATTTAATTTAATTTAAAGTAAGTACTACCCGAGGTTGGTAAGTCTGATATGATAACACATATGGTAAAGTTCTGATGGGCAGACATTTGAGTGACTAAAATGTCCCTCAGTCATTATTTTTGCTTTCCTTTCCTAGAGCAAACAGAGAACATGAAGTGACTGAATTACATGAATATAACAGCCCCAATTCCAAAAGATGTACTGATGAGAAATAATTTACTCATCAGATAATTTGTTTAACCATGATTTCACTTCATTTTTGTTCCTTAAGCCTCTTGATCCTTTTATCTTTCTTAGACTGTCAATTATTCTAATCACTAGGATAGACTGACACTTGCTCTTAACATCTCCCAAGAGTTGTCGTCTATGAATTTAGTTATATGCCATGAAATTTTAAGGAGCAATTTGTTTTATTTAAAATAGGATCTCTAGGGGCATCTGGGTGGCTCAGTGGGCTAAAGCCTCTGCCTTCAGGTCAGGTCACGATCTCAGGGTCCTGGCATCGATTCCCGAATCAGGCTCTCTGCTTAGTAGGGAGCCTGCTTCCTCCTCTCTGTCTCTGCCTGCCTCTCTGCCTACTTGTGATCTCTGTCAAATAAATAAATAAACAAACAAATAAATAAAACCTTAAAAATAAATTCTTAAATAAAATAGTGAGTGCTGTGAAGTGTGTAAGCCTGATGATTCACAGACCTGTACCCCTGCGGCAAATAATACATTATAAGTTAATAAAAATAATTAATTTTTTAAAGGGGGAGAGGGAAAAAAATTCTTCTTCTTTTTTTTTTTTTTTTTTTAAGAAGTGCAGAGGGAGGGGTGTCTGGGTGGCTCAGTGGGTTAAAGCCTCTGCCTTCGGCTCAGGTCATGATCCCAGGGTCCGGGATCGAGCCCCGCATTGGGCTCTCTGCTCAGTGGGGAGCCTGCTTCCCCCTCTCTCTCTGTCTGCCTCTCTGCCTTCTTGTGATCTCTGTCTTTCAAATAAATAAATAAAATCCTTAAAAACAACAACAAAAAGGATCTCTAGTAGACAACTGATTAGTCAAAATCAAGGGTTCTTGAAGATACACCTGTCACTTTGGCCAATAAAAGTAAATTTTTGCAATCTTAAATAATTAATTTGATAAAATAATTGTTTTATATATAATTTTAGAATTCTAGCCTTCTTCAATTTATTAGCTTTAAATTAAAGGTGTGTTTATATGGAGGATATAACAGAAATATAAATAAAATAAAAAAATAAAAAATAAAAAAATAAAACCTTAAAAATAAATTCTTGTTGGCTTGTGGCTTGTTGCCTTCAAGGAACAGACAATCTTCACTGGAAATTAAGGCTTGAATATACCTAGTAGTGTATAATGAAGTACTAAACTCAACATTGTACTGCAAGACTATTTGATATAAATAAGTGACACACATCCTATGGACCTGGAATATAGATTAAGTTGTTAATAAAATAATAAAAAAATAAAAAATAAAATAAAATAAAAAGAGATTTACAAAGGCAAAAAGAAATGAGCAAAAATGGAATCTAGGTAATTGAATGATTTTACCTTAGCTAGGTTTTCAGTTATAGCATGTGTACTATCAGAATGAACATGAAAAAACCAGTAATTGGATCAGATTGATAATAACTTGCAGTATCTCCTTTGAAGTTCCTTATCCTTATGAAATCCATTATTTTAAAAAGTGGTACTTCTTTTTAACATGTAAAGATTATCAGCGTGCTGGGCCCATAACATGTAAAGATTATCACAAACTATTTAAAAGATAATTTACCCTACAAGTTAACCCCAGGTGGTGTTACAAAGTATTCAACTGAATTTTCAAATTGTATATTTAGGTCTTATAACCCATTGTTTTGATTCTTACCGCTTTCGCTCCTATTCTTTTTTGTACATTGCATTGTATGCTTGGCCTTATATTTTGTTTTCATGTTATGTATTTCTCAAAAAGAAACTTCAAGTACGAAGGCATGTTAAGAATAGAATAAAAAGACCATGAAAATTCTTGCAAATGGTATCTATAATACAATGCATAATGTATAAAAGCAGAGAGCATAAGTAGCTGTTCTAACAATGACCACAGTGTGGCAACCTCGCATCATGCATGATATAAGAGAACCACACCCAGGAGCATTAATTGCAGCAGAGTGGAAACTAGCTCAAAGGTTTTTCCCTCCAAGGAAGGGAAAAGCAGGGTTTAAGCTTTGTGTTAGGCTGTGTACATTTGATTTTCCCTGTGTCATATCTAGGTAACTGCCTTTGCCCCTGGTCAAACTTCCCTCTTTCTCAAGTTATCTATGAATCAGCTCACTATTTAATTTCTTGAACAAATATCCTTCATTTCTAGAATTCACTTTGTAACTACGCATCAGGCAAGAGCAATATGGTGTTCAGTGCCATCTCTCTATGAAAACTAGCTTTCAGTGACTCTCAAAATGAGTTTGTATTTGACACCTTTGTTCATCATCTTCTTTTTTTCCTGGTCTGGTATGGTGACATGTCTCTCTTCTAAGTTTATTCTTACTGTTAGGTTGTTTCTATTTACTGTTTTCCTAGCTTTCCTCAGCCCCATAGGTTGTTTCCTATGGAATTTTGCAACCAAAAGATCTAGCAGCTAGTAAGTCTTGCATACAGGAACCCAGAGAACATATTTTATCAATACTTTACTTCGAGTTCAAGGAACGCAATCTAGCTAACACTGATTTCATAAGATAATTGGGCTTGGGGAGTGAATATCTTGTCTGCCAGTTTCATCCAAGATTTAATGTTTTGTCACCAAGGCTCAGAGCACAAGTTGCTCAGGCCCATCCACAGCCCTCTGTCTTTTTATTCCTTCATAGCACCCCCTTGCCTCTTCTTGGGTTTGATCTTGTGGGTTTGATCTTCTGCTCTTGGATGGGGAAAAGAAGGGCCTTGGATCCAACATAGTAAAAATGGAAAATCCCAATGTGATGTATGGTCTTGGGTCAGATTCTTGAGAAGCCAGACCTGAATTGGAAATGTTTTCAAAATATTCACTCACGGGCGCCTGGGTGGCTCAGTGGGTTAAAGCCTCTGCCTTCGGCTCAGGTCATGATCTCAGGGTCCTGAGATCGAGTCCCACATCGGGCTCTCTGCTCAGTGGGGAGCCTGCTTCCCTTCCTCTCTCTCTGCCTGCCTCTCTGCCTACTTGTGATCTCTCTCTGTCAAATAAATAAATAAAATCTTTAATAAAAAAAAAAATATTCACTCAGCACTTCTCCCAGGGGTGGGGTGGGTGTGGGAAGCACAGGAGGGCAGGGCATAAAACTCATCAAGAACTGATTTCAGAATGGAGACAAGCTTAGTCTGGGCCCACAGAGGAAGCCTTGGGGCAACAAGTGCTCCCCTGAGTTAGTCCAGCCTGAGGCCAGGAGGTGAGCCTTGGGTACTCTCACGTCAGAAGGGTGCTGCAAAGGGTAATTATTTGGAGAAAAAGGCAACTGTGAATGGGGCCGGTGGGGCACCCGTCATTAAGGGGGTCAGGGCTGGGCACCTACAACATTCCCTGACTGCTGCCTTCACCTGGAGGATCTGAGAGTATGTAATCCCTTTTCATGACAAAGATTAATCCTTGCTCACTCACTAGGGCTAGACAAGCTATCTATTCTCCTCCCATACTGAGTCACATTCAAAGACTCCATTTAAGAGTCTAAGAACTAGCAACTCGAGAGACGTGAAAACTTGCAGGTATCACCTTAACCATCTGATCAAATTAATACCATCAATGTTTCAAAGACAGTGCTATTGGGTACTCTCTGATATGATGCAAGCAGAAGAACACTGGGGTATTCCTTCCAAACATCCATAATCCCAGTGTAATCAAGAAAACATCAGACAAACCCTGATTGGGAGGCATTCTGTAAAATACCTGACTCATACTCTTGTTAAGTATTCAGATCATGAAAGACAAAGAAGGATAAGGAGCTCATAGATTAGGAGAGACAAAGAAGTGACCAGCTAAATGCCATGAATAATCTTGCACTGGATCATGGGACAGAAAATGAACATTAGTGGAACATTCTAGAAAAATCGGGATAAAGTCTGTAGTTTAGTTAAGAGTGTTATACCAGAGTTAACGTCTTAGTTTTGATAATTGTACTATGGTGTATGTGTATATGTGTAAGTATGTATTTTATATTTATACTTACTTGTATATATAGAATTTAAAATTAAATAAAACATTCTGGTTTTATTTAATGTTATCTATATTATAGTTATATTTACATATATTTATAAATATTCATATATGTGTATTCACATATATATTTACATCTGTATAAATTATATATATATATATATATTTTACTGTTTTCTTTTTTGTTCAGTGTTTGTTTCCTATCCTATGGTACAATGAACAAGAATTACTATTTTGACACATTAAATTCTGATTAAATTTCATTTGGCACTGTAATGTGTCAAGGTGCCATAGAATCATTATTAAACTTTAGAATGGCTCCTGGCATTCTATAATTACTGATAATATTTACTTGCATTTTATTTTATTTTTCTAATGTACTTAAATGCTAATGAAAACAAATCTATAACCTCATTGCAGGTAGGTGTATTATTCCTATTAGTCCTGGACGTTTGATTGGTACTCCTAGAATGGTACTAAGTGTGAATAGACAAGATGTGCAGAGTGCAACCCCTCTGAAAACAGCTGATTTATGAAGATTAATACTTCTATAACTAGGGCAAAAGCATAAATACTCTGGACTTCAAGGAACTTTTAGGGATTTCCTTTTTTATTTAATTATCCTCTTTAGCATTCTTTGTCTAATACAGCATATATTTTAAGAATTTTTTATATCTATCTAGCCCACCCTATGAAAGAAAGGAATTTTGTTTTGTCTCTTTATTACTATATTGTCAGTGCTAACAAGACTGTGGTTTGCCGGGGCGCCTGGGTGGCTCAGTGGGTTAAAGCCTCTGCCTTCGGCTCAGGTCATGATCCCAGGGTCCTGGGATCGAGCCCTGCATCGGGCTCGCTGCTCAGCAGGGAGCCTGCTTCCCTTCCTCTCTCTCTGCCTGCCTCTCTGCCTACTTGTGATCTCTGTCTGTCAAATAAATAAATAAAATCTTTACAAAAAAGAAAAAAAAGACTGCTGTATGCAATAAGCACTCAACAAAAATTCCTTAGAAATCAATAAGTGAATAAACAAATGAATTAAAAATATCTGTTGATCATCTACAATTCAAATTTCCTACACCATATGTTGTATAAGTCTCCATTGGAACACTTCTGGGATTAAAAAAATGTGTTTATGTGCTTATATAAACACATTTATGTAGAATAGTAATGAGTCTACTAAAATAGACAAACATAAGTTATAATATTCTTCCCTCTTATGTAATTTTTTTACCTCTAATTTATTTCAAATATATGTATTCCAAATATACATGTATATTCTAAATGGTTAGAAATATTCTGAATACATATTTTTCAAACATGTATAAACATTCCAAATATGGATTCCACATATACCTATGTCATATATATCAAAATATTATAATAACCAGGTTGGTGTTAGTCTAAGAGCCAGTTTATCATGACACCTCAAATATACTTGTGTCGTACTTTCAGTGTATTTAACACGTGACTTAAGCAGAGAAATGAGCTAACAGGAGCATAATTAAGGGAACTATGACCATATCTTTGATTAATGTCCTTGTGCAAACAGAGAGAAGGTAAGAAGTCTCACAGTTCCTTTTCTTCTTTTGCAAATGAGGAAGAGCCAGGTGTGTGTCTTTATACACAATCTTTTGAGGCAAACCAAGAGAGAGGGAGTCAAAACTCAAGTCAACCTGATTCTGGCAAACAGAACTGCACTCTAAACAGCAATCAAGTCCACGCGTTGTTCTGAGAATCGTATAAAAGACAGTGACACACAGGTGCTGCGAAAAGCTCTCTTGCCTCTAGGTGTGGTCTGAGGTACACACATCCTTTTATGGTAACCCTGTCATTCATTATCAATCCACCTCCACAATCTAAGGCATTAAGTATCAGGCAACTGGACCCCTCAGCAGTTCTTTTCTGCTTTCAACTTAAAATGCCTTCCATGGCTTTTCTCTTGTATTCTTCTACCCAGATTCATATTTTATATCTGAATATAACAACAGCATAGTTTAGAATAGTCTAGAATTTATACCACTTTCTTATATCACTTATCTTAGAAGAATATTCTGGTTATACCCCACCTGATTTATTTGTTTGTATATTTGTCCACTTATATGTTCATTCATTCATTCATTCATTCATCTAACATTTCCTGAATGTCCACAACATGCTAGGCTCTGAGAATACAGTGATGGACAGGACAGATACAATCACTTTATTCATGCAGGGGATAATTTTAGCAATATTCTTTTTTTTTTTTTTTTAAGATTTTGTTTATTTAGTCAGAGATAGAGAGCAAGCGAGCACAAGCAGGCAAAGTGGCAGGCAGAGGCAGAGAGAGAAGCAGGCTCCCCACGGAGCAAGGAGCCTGATGTGGGACTCGATCTCAGGATCCTGGGATCATGACCTGAGCAGAAGGCAGTGGCTTAACCGACTGAGCCACCCAGGTGTCCCTAATTTTAGCAATACTCTTTATCTTTCCTTAAACAAATGGGACTTTTCCTCTCCTTCAAATGTATATAAACACTGTTCTCTATAGCACCACTCTTTTTTCTTTTCTCTTTTTAAAAAAGATTTTATTTATCTATTGTAGAGGTTGGGGGAGGAGCAGAGGGGTGGGGAACAAGAATCTCAAGCGGACTCCATAGCAGGATGCGTGACTTGATCCCACAACAGCAAGATCATGACCAGAGCCGAAACCAAGAGTTGGTCACTCAAACTGCTGAGCCACCCAGGAACCCCCATCCCCTCCTTTTCTAAGGTAGCATTATTCCCACCCCATCTGAGAATCAGAGGTCAGTGTTAGACACTTCGTTGAATTATTTCTTTCTCTGTTTCTTCCCCCTACATACTGGACATAGAAATAGGTACCAAAGGAGGTAGCATTGAACTTTTTGAAAATGACTCATCTCTGCCAAATTATTACTCTCTGAAGTATTGTTCTTCAAATGCATGTGACATTAAGAGCTTGGTGTTATCTGTATTTGGTGGTTGGAAACTAGCATTTCATTATGGTCTTACATGTATTTCCCTGATGCTTAATGAGGCTGAGCATCTTTTCTTGTTTATTGGCCTCTTCTGTGAAATGTGTTTTGTGTCTTTTGCTAATTTTTAAATTACATTGCTTTCTTTTTTCTTCTTCCTTCATTAGAGTTTATGATATATTCTTGTTGCTAAGTGTTCAATATCAGTGCTACAAAAATTACTCCCATTTTGTGTCTTCTCTTTTCACTTCTTTAAGGTATCTTTTGATGAGTCTAGACTATTCTTCATTTTAATGTAGTCCAATTTCTCAGTCTTTTTCCCATGCGTAAATCTTGGTCCTCTTTTAAGAAATTATTTTTCTCCTCCAAAGCATAAATATAATCTTCAATTTTTTTTTCTTCTCCCTAAATTGTAAGGTCTACACCTTAAAATTGTAAGGTCTATACCTTAAATAAGTGCTGTAGCTAGGTCAGTATGTAACAAAAAGAGAAATCATCAGGCTTAAGCCTTAATGTATATCGTGACACTAACGCTTATGCCTGATGATTTCTCTCTTTGTTACATACTGACCTAGCTACAGCACTTATTCCCCTTTTTCTTTTAGAGGAAGAAGAGGTCTTATGTCTTTTTTTTTTAATTTTTATTTATTTTTTAAATTTATTTTCAGTGTGCCAGAATTTATTGTGTATGCACCACACCCAGTGCTCTATGCAATACGTGCCCTCCTTAATACCCACCACCAGGCTCACCCAACCCCCCATCCCCTACCCCTCCAAAACCCTCAGTTTGATTCTCAGAGTCCACAGTCTCTCATGGTTTGTCTCCCCCTCCAATTTCCCCCAACTCCCTTCTCCGCTCCACCTCCCCGTGTTATTCCTTATGCTCCACATCTTGATGACAGCTTCCACCTAGGTTCCATGAATGTCTTTTGCTGAAGTTCCATAGAAAAGGGAAGCACCAAATAAAGGAATTAAATTATTTAGAGCAAAATGATCCACCATTCTTGCTGAGGAGAGCTGTTTTTCAGTAATGTAGGAAGCAAAAGAAAAACAGTGGAGACAGCACGAAGGAAACAAAGAAATTTGTGTAGACATTTTGGATACACCTGGGAAAATAAAAAATCTGTGGAAGTTGTTTATTAAATACACTGCATCTCTTCCTTCCTACCTCCCTCTTTTTCTCTCTCCCTAACAATCATGAGAGTTGACCAGTCTGGAAAGCTGTGATCAGTATGAAATTTCTGCTCAGAAAACTATATACAAGTAGGTGAGTGTTTAAGCAGAAAAATTTGTAAATAACTGATTTTTGGAAAATCAGAATTCTGAGTAAGTTGCTGATTCAACATAAACCTTCCCTTCAAGATTTAAATATCTTATGATTGCCAACGGGGAAGGAGGTGGGGTTACGGGCAAAAGGAGGAAAGGGGAGAGGGCGGTACGGGCTTCAGTTATGGCATGAACAAGCCATGGGGATGAAAGTTACAGCATGAGGAATATAGTCTGTAGCATCCTAATAGCACTGTAAGGTGAACAGATGGTAGCTTTATTCATGGTGAGCATAGCACAGTGTGTAGACTTGTTGAATCACTATGTTGTGTACTTAAAACTAATGCAACATTGTACTTTAATTAAACATAAATAAATAAAAACATAACCTTTTAAAAAATAAATAAATAAATCAGATGACAGTTTATGACCACTGTTGATTACTCCAAATTTATGTCAGTGGCCTCTCAGAATGATAAAAATTCACCTAGTCTAAAACTTTTATTCACAAACTGAGAGTTCTTTGTATCCTATGCATGGAGAAGTCCTAATATAGGGGAATCTTCTGTGGGAGGAATCAAGAGTTTTTTTGTTGGTGTAATATACTGAATGTTGGTGTTCCTCAAAATTTGTATGTTGAAACCTAATCCCTAATGTCAGGGTGTTAGGAAGTGGCACCTCTGGGAGGTGATTAAGTCATGAACCCAGAATCCTCGTGGAAAGGATTGGTGCCCTTAGAAGAGAAACAGAGAACTTCTTTGTCTCTTCCAACCTATGAAGTCACAAGAAGAAGGTGGACAACTATGACCATGAAGCAGTCCCTCACCAGACACCAAATCTGCTGGTGGCTTGATCTTAAAATTCTCAGCCTCAAAAAATGTAAGAACAAATTTCCATTGTTGTTAAGCCACCCAGATTATGGTTTATTTTGTTAGAGCAGTCTGAATGGACTAAGACAGATGGCAATCTAAGGGGACATTGGTGTAGCCTAGGATGGAACTCCTTACCCTATATAATAACAGAAGAACCCTGGTGGATGATCCTCATCTAAAATGGAACAGAAAAAGTATCTGTCTACATCGAATTTAGTGAAGTCAGAAAATACACAAAATGCCAATTAGAAGTCGGCAGTAGCCTAAGTGCTTTTGGGTGGAATGAAGGAGGATTGACTGAAGGGAGATTATCCTAAACTCCAGAGACTTTCAGGGCCAACTGATGGGTGAGTGTTGCCCATAAGCCAGAGCCTGTGAGGGATCATCTTAGATCCTGTCCTATAGCCCCAATTGGAGAAGTGAGGGACTCTAAGGACAAAGACACTGAACTACTGGGAAGTAACCAATCAGATACGAGATAACATTTGTTCTCATCAAAGGATTTAAAGGGAGCACTCCACCAATAATGGAGAGGTCTCCAAAGAAGGCACGGATATACTCCTATGACAGACAGTCTCCTTTAAATACCTATCAGGCATAGAGAATACAGAGGCAGCTTAATTATAATGCCAGGAAAATATAAGCTTTCTCAATTCCCTTTCTTCTCTTACCTCTCCCTTTACTCCCTTTACTCCAACCTAGCAAGTGTCTAAAAGAACTGCCACTGACTTGGGAAATAGGTAAGCCAGCAAAAAATAGAAGCCCAATACATTCTCTGGCCAAGAGACACTGAATTGTCTATGAATGGCTTTAGCTAGGTGGAGGAAAAGTAGCTGTGACTCTATATGAAAATCAAAACTATGTCTATTACAAAGAGTTCAACATTTTAATATATTGCATTGAGTCTGCTTTTTATGACAAAGTGATCATTGGATTTTCATAGCTAACTAAAAGTGATCCAAAAAGTCATATAACTTCTTGAATTTTCATCCAAAGGAAGAAGAAATCTTTTTCCCCTGATACTATTTTGCAGAGTTTGTTGGGCACAAATGATTCTACCCCTTTGGGTCTCCACATTTTCAACATACTAGTTATAGATGACTCAGTGTCTGAGCACAACTGGTGATAAATTGATTTTCCCCTGAAAAACTCGATCTATTCATTCAAGTTTTAAGAATCCCAAGAGTCTTATTTTTAGGTTCTCTAAGATAATTAACATTTCTGTGAGATAATTTAAAATTAAGTTTTAATTAAATCTAAGATAACTTTAAAAATTCTAAGAAACTATTTTATATTGTCTTCAAATATTTTCCTTTTAAAATCACCAGCTCTTTTATTTTTATTCCTTCTAGAACTATACATACAAAATTACTCTTGGTTCTCCATAGGTAAATACAATTATCACCCTTAGTCATTTGCCTTTCTTTCCAAGATGAACACCTAATTCACTCAATGCTTCCTTGCATACTATTGTTTTCTATCCCACTCATTATCCTGGGCATTTTTTTGTTTTAAAATGTTACAGTCCATAGAAATCATGAACTCGGGTGGATTCTGATGTCTAAGTCTGAAGATGGTTTTAGCTGCTTTCATTTTTTTTTAAACCCTGTGAGATAACTTCTATAAGCCTTTCTTTTTTCTTTTTTTTCCCCCACAGAGCCAAAGAATTTATTTGAGTGATGAGAATTTTATCATTAACCATATTTTAAATATGGGCACTTAAGAATATAAATTTACTTCTGGGCCCCATATTAGCTGCATCTCACAAGTTTTGATATGTAATATAAGATTATTGTTCAGTTCCTAATATTGCAGTCTACATTTTCTTTTATTGCCTATAAGCCTTTCTTGACCCTTTTTTGTACTTTCATTTTATTGATTATGTTTTGGGTATTTTCACCTTTGATTTCCTGATGATTCTATTAGCTCATTCTATAGAGAAGAGGCCAGAATTACTTGAGGTTTGGGCAGTGTAAACAATGTGGAATAGGCTAGCGAAACAGAACCACAGTTCTGAAGTGAGTATTACAAAATGGAATACTGATAAGTAGTAGCTGAGGAGAATGAACAACTTTTAAACAACCTGACTAACTTAAGCTCTTCTGATGAAGAGCTTGACCAGACCTTGAACCCAACAGGTCGGCAAAGACCCAAGTGGCAAATCAGATATTGGTGAGAAGTGTCAATCCATGGATTTGAAAGGTGATATCACACTGTCTTGTGTTTTCTACAGGAGTGTGTCTGAGTTTGCTGCAGTATCAGGAGACAGAGACAGCATGACTTCTACCAAGATGCTGCTGCTCTTGCTGTCCATGGCTTTGGTAGACTTGTGCTCTTCTCAGGGCATCAATGACGGTAAGTTGGGGAAATGGGGGATCATACAAGCATGAGGTTAAGATTCATGGAAAAGAAGAAGGTTGAATTGAGATTTCTCAGAAATTAAGTACTTTATATTCAGAGACTAGGTGAATAAAAGAGGAGAAAACCTTAGAGTCTCTTTTCCAGAGTGCAAATATCATCTAAAGAACGGGGCTCACATTTCAAGTCCATCTCTTCCTGGTGGGACCTTTCCTCTTTCTAGAAATATGAACTTTCACTTCTTCACTCTGTTTGTGTGAAAAAGCCATCTCAAGAAGAGAGTATTCTAAAATTCATCTAAGTATCTCATTTCCTTGACATAAAACACATGGCCACTTAAAAATATGGAGAATCTGAATTCAATTGTCTTTATTACATCAAAATTTTGACAGTAAGTAGGCACTATTCATTCTGCTCTTTATTGTATTACCTATTCTTTTATTTTTAAACACTTCTATGTCTGGTTAGGGAATGATTTGGCAAGCACACATCTATAGGAAAACTAGAAAATCCTAGCAATGGAACATTTCAGGCAAAGATGGAGGAATTTATTCATAAAAAAGAGAAAGATTAATTCTTTTTTGATCTTTGGCTGTTTAAAAGAGAGATGTTGGATGGCCTGTCTTAAAGGTACCAAATCTCCAGATACAGAATAAGCATCCAGGTAATTCTTTCAAGGACTGCAAACATCCAGATAGTAGACCTCTTCTAAGACAAAGGAATACAGGTTGAAACAAAATTTTGTATTCTTACTAAATGTTTTGTCATTCTATAGAAGCAGCTTTGGTCAAGAAAATAGGAATACTAAATACATGACACTCTGATTGATTATTTGAGTTATTAGCCTGTCACCATCTTCTGAGACAAACTTGGGGCCCCAAATTCTACAATAGTCATTTCTGACTTTTCTGAAAGGTATATAAAGTTTGAAGCAGACAAAGTTGTTTTTGATACAATTACTTGAGAATCAAGCTCTATATTTTGTTGTAGTTTGACTGTTAGGTGGGAAATAAAAGTAAAATCCTGAGAAAAAGATTTTCTTTTTTGAACAGCTTGGACAGGGAATATATTTTATCTCTGGTCTTATATAGGTTTCATGTCATGAATTCTTCACTGCAACAATTTCAAGTAGACATTCTTGTGTGTGTGTGTGATTAGGTTTCTTTTGCTCTCCCATTTATTTATTTTCAGCATAGCAGTATCATTATTTTTTCACCACACCCAGTGCTCCATGCATTCCGTGCCCTCTATAATACCCACCACCTGGTACCCTGACCTCCCACCCCCTGCCACTTCAAATCCCTCAGATTGTTTTTCAGAGTCCATAGTCTCTCATGATTCACCTCCCCTTCCACTTTACTCCAACCCCCTTCTCTCTAACTCCCCATGTCCTCCATGCTATTTGTTATGCTCCACAAATAAGTTAAACCATATAATAATTGACTCTCTCTGCTTGACTTATTTCACTCAGCATAATCTCTTCCAGTCCCGTCCATGTTGCTACAAAAGTTGGGTATCCATCCTTTCTGATGGAGGCATAATACTCCATAGTGTATATGGACCACATCGTCCTTATCCATTTGTCCGTTGAAGGGCATCTTGGTTCTTTTCACAGTTTGGCGACCGTGGCCATTGCTGCTATAAACATTGGGGTACAGATGGCCCTTCTTTTCACTACATCTGTATCTTTGGGGTAAGTACCCAGGAGTGCAATGGCAGGGTCATAGGGAAGTTCTATTTTTAATTTCTTGAGGAATCTCCACACTGTTCTCCAAAGAGGCTGCACCAACTTGCATTCCCACCAACAGTGTAAGAGGGTTCCCCTTTCTCCACATTCTCTCCAACACATGTTGTTTCCTGTCTTGCTAATTTTGGCCATTCTAACTGGTGTAAGTTGATATCTCAATGTAGTTTTAATTTGAATCTCCCTGATGGCTAGTGATGATGAACATTTTTTCATGTGTCTGATAGCCATTTGTATGTCTTTATTGGAGAAGTGTCTGTCCATATCTTCTGCCCATTTTTTGATATGATTGTCTGTTTCGTGTGTGTTGAGTTTGAGGAGTTCATTATAGATCCTGGATATCAACCTTTTGTCTGTACTGTCATTTGCAAATATCTTCTCCCATTCCGTGGGTTGCCTCTTTGTTTTCTTGACTGTTTCCTTTGCTGTGCAGAAGCTTTTGATTTTGATAAAGTCCCAAAAGTTCATCTTCGCTTTTGTTTCCTTTGCCTTTGGAGACATATCTTGAAAGAAGTTGCTGTGGCTGATATCGAAGAGATTACTGCCTATGTTCTCCTCTAGGATTCTGATGGATTCCTGTCTCACATTGAGGTCTTTTTTCCATTTTGAGTTTATCTTTGTGTACGGTGTAAGAGAATGGTTGAGTTTCATTCTTCTACATATAGCTGCCCAGTTTTCCCAGCACCATTTATTGAAGAGACTGTCTTTTTTCCCACTGTATATTTTTTCCTGTTTTGTCGAAGATTATTTGACCATAGAGTTGAGGGTCCATATCTGGGCTCTCTACTCTGTTCCACTGGTCTATGTGTCTGTTTTTATGCCAGTACCATGCTGTCTTGGTGATCACAGCTTTGTGGTAAAGCTTGAAATAAGGTAACATGATGCCCCCAGTTTTATTTTTGTTTTTTAACATTTCCTTGGCGATTTGGGGTCTCTTCTCATTCCATACAAATTTTAGGATTACTTGCTCCAGCTCTTTGAAGAATACAGGTGGAATTTTGATCAGAATAGCATTAAAAGTATATATTGCTCTAGGGTAAAATGTCAAGTAGACATTCTTATTCCCAGTTCACACCTGAACCATAGCTCTGGAGTTTAAATATTCTACACAATGTGCATAATCAGGAAGTGACAAAGCTGTAATACAGACTCAGCCTTGGCTGATTTCAAAGCCCTTGATGTTTCTGCCCCATTCTGTGATGTCTGTTTTAGCTCTTACTTCATCTGAAATGACTTTGACTTGTCTTCATTATGTTGGATGTTTGTAAGTTGACATCCAGACCATTCAACATATAGATTTCTTAGCTCCCCATCTCTTCTAGTTCCCAAATTGATTAACTTCTTGACTTGTGTCCCTAATCC
The DNA here is from genome assembly GCF_964662115.1 of Mustela nivalis. Lineage (NCBI taxonomy): Eukaryota > Metazoa > Chordata > Mammalia > Carnivora > Mustelidae > Mustela > Mustela nivalis. Next base: position 54,263,782 of record NC_139026.1, read on the forward strand.
ACCTACTTCCCAAGGGCAGCCTGACAGTCTCAACACAGGGAAGTGCTCTGTTTCTCTGAGTATTGCAGAAACACTTATCAAAGTATTGAGTAACTGATCTAGTAAAATGAAGCTGAAAATATGGTTAAAGGTAGCATGTTGCCAGTATATCACCAAAATGATGCCATTAAGGCAAGACTGAGTTCAATCCAACATTGGTGAGGGAGAGTGCCCCTGAGGAGAAAGAGGAAAGTTGGGATCTTTAAAAGTAAGGTTTTGGGATCTGGTTGAAGAAGGGCTTTATTAGGATTGAGTAAGGTTGATGACTTAAGAATTTGGGGGGCAAGTGTACTGAGGTATTGGGAAGAGTCTTGGAGAGTCACCAGCTGATGCCATGAAAGAGTTGAACAGATTAATGTTTCTTTAAAGGCGTTTGGGCAAGGTCCTAAAATAAGTGGTAACTCTTGAAACATTACTCTTTCTGGCCAAGAGCTTTCTGGAAGAGTGAAGTCATGTTAATGTAGCCAGGAAACTTTATGATTTCAGGTCTCTAACTTTGCCTCTCGCAAGAGGTCACATAAATCCATCTACAATCATTGCAGCCCTTCATTTCCTTACAGCTAATGCAGAACTGGGAAAACTATATGACTCTGTCATCTCTGCTTCAGAACCAGTGATCATGACTGGGGTTGTAGTTTGGGAAATGTTGCTCCACGATATCCAAACTTCTTAGTATTTGGGGTTCTCTTAGACACCCTACTCATTAGGAAGTGTTTTTCTCTAAATCCTTCTACAACCAAGGGCTAGTGATTGACTAACACAAATGCCTCCCATCTGTAAGGGAATTATCTCTATGGACCTTTAACTAATTTGAATCATGAAGATACAATGTAATTTAAGACAAGGACTTAGTTGTTCAGTCTGTAAGCTTACTGTTTAAGCTTACTCATTTCAGCACTAATGCTTAATACCTTTGGTATGAAAGCCTTGAAATGGTTGGAAAGGATACCTTTCCTCAGAGCAGGGGAAATGTGAAACCAGGATTCATTGGACACCCTTCACATGGAAAAAACTGAAGTTCATTTGAACAGTGTAGGTGGGAACGTGTATAGAAGAGAGGTTGAAGAGAAGACCAGAGGCCATGGGGGAACTAATCGATGATAAGCCATACCACCAAAGAAATGACAATGTTGAGCAAAAGTCAACTGAATATTGTGTTGCTTCAGGAAAACCTTTATAAGTTTAAGGAGTTTCCCCAGTTCCTAGCTTGTCAAGGACCTTTCAGTTTGGGTTATGATGTATTTCATATGTCTTTTTTTTTTTTTTTTTTTTTTTTTTTTTTTTTGCTTTTCTTTGCAGAAGTCCCTCAAGAGGAAAAACAGACACCCCAAGTATTAGGTGAGTTATTTCTAATTCAGTCAACTTACTTAGACTTTGTCTAAATGGATTCAAGGAATCTCTGGGTCCTAGAAATACTCTAAAATTTTCATGATTTTTCTACTTTAAAAAAAATCATGCTTAAGCTTTAAAATTTCCTGCGCCTGGGTGGCTCAGTGGGTTAAAGCCTCTGCCTTTGGCTCAGGTCATGATCCCAGGGTCCTGGGATCGATCCCCACATTGGGCTCTCTGCTCAGAGGGGAGTCTGTTTCCTCCTCTCTCTCTCTGCCTGCCTCTCTGCCTACTTGTGATCTCTCTCTGTCAAATAAGCTTTAAAATTTCCTTTTTCAACCATCCTACTCTATTGTTTAATTTTATTAGTTCCACAGTGCAGGAGGAGTGCAAAAGACAAAAGGAAGAAAAAAAGTTGAGCAGGGGGGAATGAATTGCCTTGGATTTAAGAATTCTCTCAGATCTAGACAGTGCGGTCACTGCTTTCCTTCTGATTTTTTCTTGCTTCAGTTACCTGCCTTGCTTGTCTTTGTAGGAGCACACCTATTGAAGGATTCCTCAAAGAGGGCTTTGATTATCCACATGCTCTACCCCAGCACTGAGTCAATAAAATGCAGTACTTCACAGCAACCATGTCAGGATTTCATGCTTGGTATCGAGGTACAAAAGTAAATAAAACTTGGTTCCTATCTTTAAGGAACGCAGCATCTAAGGAAAGATTTGATTTGGACATAACAAAGATTGCTGTCCCAAATGTGGCAAAATAAGGTATCATAGAAGCTCAGAACAGGGGAGAAAAGGGGAAGCCTCATACAGAAGATTCCCTGTGATCTGGACCCTGGAGAGTGGAAGCATGGGGGGCAGCAGAGTGAAATGTAAAGCTAAATCTATCCAATACAGTTTTCAATCATCTAGGAAAATGGAATAATCAGTAAGGTAGAAGTGAATATACTAAGATAGTGCTGAAGACATTGGCTTGTTTCATATTGTGCAGGAACTCAGAGACAGCAAAGTGAAGGTGTAATTTATTCTATGGGCAACAGAGAGTGTTTTGAAAAAGAAAGTGACACACCGATTTATTTGTGAGTCTGACAACAATCAGGAGTAAGGGGTCTGACAGCACAGACTGTATCTATTAAGCTTGCCATCTTAACATCTGACAAAAGGTGCCATTTAGTACATGGGGAGTCCATAAAATAAATGTTGTAACCTGAAGAGAATGATTATAAGAGTGACAGCCAGGAGATGAGGAAGGAATGAATGAAAGTGGATGCAAGAGATGGTGAGGGGTTACCTAAAAATAAAATCTTTGTAGGGTGGGGAGGGGATGGCTGGCTCAGTTGGTAGAGCACAGATTCTGGATCTCACAGTTGTGAGTTCGAGGCCCACATGGGGTGTAGAGATGACTTAAAAATAAAATCTTCAAAACAGAGAGATAGAGATGGTAAGGGCTTGTTCTCAAGCACAGGTACCAGAAATTTGTCAAAAAAGACACAATACAGGGCAGACTTTATTTACACCTCCTGTTTGCCACAGACTTCACTGTTGGTGGAAGAGGATAGCAGAAAGAGGAGAGTGATGTTGGATGATTTGCTGTAGCACTGCGACAAGCAGGGTAGCTGGGAATTTCCCCTTGTTCAATAGATTCATGTCAAAATATCCTGCAAGTAGACACAGTGAAATTGTCTGGTGGTTTTTCTCAGATATCATGAGATATCTGGTGATTACAGATGATTTGATGTAATCAGAACTTGACTATATCATGGCAACTTCAGAGTAGATGGCAATATAGAATAGGCAGAAGCACCCGAATAGGCAGAGTAAACGGCCAGTGGGAAAAACTCACTCAGCTAGGTCCATGCACTGCCAGGATCTCTCTGCCTCTTCTCTTCTGGAGACTAGGCCCTGGTCATTACCTACCACCACAGAATCTAGCAATATACTCCTTCAAACTACATTTAGGCCATCATACATCCCACACTTGCATCATTTCCGTTGGTGGCTAATCTCTCTTTTAACTGTTTCCTTGCTGAATTGGTGTTCTCTTGCCAAGGAGATGATGAATTATTGGAAGAAAACCCAGAGAAGTCCCAAGTCAAATCTCAAGAGGAAAACGGGGATGAGAGAGACAAACCTGGAGAGAAAGGCCATGGTCAAGCAAACAAGCCTCATAACCAGAGTCTCCAGGGAGGCCCGAAAGAACCATTTGGCAGTGGTGTCCCCAACGGCCCACATGGCTCACATGGCCCCAGAGGCCCATATCGCCCCAGTGGTCTCCAATGGGCCAGGTGGCCAACAAGGACCAGGTGGCTAGCAAGGACCAGATAGCCAACAAGGACCAGGTGGCCAAGGTCATCCAGGTAGCCAACAACGACCAGTTGCCCAGCAAGGACCAGGTGGCCAAGGTCATCCAGGTGGCCAACAAGGCCAACAAGCTGCCGAGAAAGGACCAGGTGCCCAGGGAAACCAGCAGGGAAGAGATGACCAGCACGGTCAGCCCGGTGGCCAGTGACAAAGTAACCTTACTAAGGAGGTCCTCCGGTGATTCTCTAGGTATGAAGTGCATTCTTATTCACTGATCTCCTGAATTTCCCCTTTTCAATTCCTAATTTTTCTTTCTGTTCTTTGGTCTCATTGAAACCTTGACTTTAATCTCTCTTAAACTTCTTCTTGCTGCGATTCTCCTTGCTTCACTTATCAGAGCAAGTGTTCCTTCAACCCTGAACTCCCTTGCTTGCTCTCTTTCTTTCTTTTTTTCTTCCTTCCTTTCTTTCGATTTCCTACTTCTTTCCTTTCTTTCCTTCCTTCCTTCATTTCTTTCTGTGACTCCCTCATACTTATCTTAGCCTACAACTTTTCCAAATTCTATCTCCCCACACCCTTCCTCTTCTCTCCTCTCTTCCCTTCTCTCTACTCTCTCCTGGCCTCCTCCTTTCACAGCTTCTTCTTCTTCTCTCTCTCATAATATGATGTTTTATACTGTCTTCTACTATCTACTAGTAGAAATATGGACATAGATCATGTCAAAGCCAAATTAATATGTCTGTTTAAAATTCTTCTCATCATTTAGAAATGGATAGACATCAACTGGTGACCATGGACTGTTCAGTGGTGGAAACATAGCCTTTCCTTTCCCTGACTTCAAATCATCAATAAAGTCATCAGCATGAAAGCCCTGGCTCTTGTTTTCCTTCTAGGGCCATGGTTCTTGGTCAGGGGACAGGAGGGACAGGTTGGGAGATCCAAAGCCCTGAGTGGGTTCCACATGTTGTCTAGTGTACAAGTTTCCACAACTCAGATTTCCATTATTTTGTGAGGACTTAACCACCACCAATATTACCAAGCCAAAAATGTATCTTCTTGAGACCAGTAAGGGTGGTGACCAAGTTTCTATTACAAATATGCACGCCCTTTTCTGAGCTTAAATGCAGAGAATGGTACCTTGTGAACTCCTATGATTTCTGGTAGTCATTCAATATATGTGTGTCATAGTATGAGGTTAGGGTGTGTGGGAAACGGAACACTGTGCACTGTTGGTGGGAATGCAAACTGGTGCAGCCACTATAAAAAACAGTATGGAGCCTCCTCAAAAACTGAAAACTAGAACAACAAAAGAATCCAGCGGGCCCACTGCTGGGTATTTCTCCAAAGAGAAGGAAAGCTCTACTTTGAAAAGACACATGCACCCCTATTGTTCATTGCAGCATTATTTACAAGAGCCACAATATGGAAGCAGCATAAGGATTTGTGGAGAGATGAACGGATCAAGAAGATGTGGTGTGTAGACATAATGGAATACTAATCGTGATGAAGAAGAAGGAAATCTTGCCCTTTGGGACAATATAGACAGGTCTAGAGAGTAGAATGCCAAGTGAAATAAGTCAGAGAAAGACAAATTCCCTGTGACTTCATACCCATGGGGAAGCTACAAACCAAAACAAATGAGCTAACAAAACAAAACAGATACCCACTAATAGATACAGAGAACTAATTATCCAGTTGTCAGAAGGCAGGGTGAGGGAGGTTGGGCAAAAGAGGATGAACAAGTAGATGAAAAGGTACAAACATATATTTACAAAATCAATAAAACACAGAGATATGACCTACACAGAAGGAACGCAGGAATACAGTTAATACTACATAATAATTTTCTATCTTGATAGGTGGTAGGTCAACTTTTCCAGGTGATCCTTCATAATGTATATAAATGTTGAATCACTATGTTGTCCACCTGGAACTCACGTAATATTGTATGTCAGCTAGTTTCCACATTTTTCAAAAGAGAGAAAAGGGACCATAAGAACATAGAAATGAATAGGGAAAATGAGGACACACAGATGTACACAGGGAGAAGGGCAAGTGATGCTCAAGGCAGGGAAATGTGGCAGAAACTAAGGAGCACCAAAGACTGCTAGGAAACCAGCAGAAGCTAAGAGCAAAGCCTGGAAGAGCTTCTTCCTGAGAGCCCTCAGACTGCACCAAAAGCTTGTTCTTAGACTTCTAGTGTCCAGAACTGTGAGGAAATAAATTTCTGTCCTTTAAGCCAATCACTTTGTAGTCCTTTGTTACAGCAACTCTAGCCAAAGAATCTGGTGAGAATTTTTAATTGAAGGGAGATACTTGGACTAATGACAATACATTTTTTTCCATCCACCTCAGAAGCATCTGAGTGAAGAGCAGCAGAAAGAGATTTGACAGGGAACATCCCTCAGGTGGTGGGCTCCATAGAGACAGCCTAGGAACTGTGCTTTACCTTGAGGTTCTTGTTTTTCTGAGTGTCCAAATTGGATGACACCTGTGGACACTCATGCATGTGAATGCCAGTGGACCCAAAGGCTGACAATAAAATTCGGTGAGGATAAAGAAGGTTCTAGTGAACATTTCTAGCAAGAGTATAAGTAGTTTGCTCTTAGTACTAGTGCTACTGAAGAATTTACAGGTCAGGAAAACAGACACAATGGAAACATGTTTAAATCTGTCGATTCCCATACCCCCTGCCATGTTCACGTCTGAAATCAGTCCAGAACTGACCTCCTCTTTGGAAGCAAAATTCTTCTCTGCCTGCTGGCAATCTCAGTACCCTCATAGGCTTGCCATATAATTTCTGAAGAAATGTGACTATCCTATCTATGGATATATTTCACAGTGAAAAATATATGAAGCCATATAAACCTGGGGGTTGAATCATTGGAAAGTCACTGGGGTGAAGACTCAAGAAAAAATTAGAAGCTTTCTCTTTATCATGCAAGCAGGGTGGTAGTCCCAGCTCTGATCTTTACCCAAAACTTAAGAAATGTCAGGTCTGCATCCTGACAGATGCTAAAAACATCTATCCCAATTTTATTCTTGAGAACATAGTAGATAACTTCAGGGTGGGTGTGTAGACCCACAGGAACCACTGAAGGATTTGTCCCACCTAGACTCCCACACCCCCAGGAAGCTCATGATGGCATTGCTGTTGTTCAGTTGTTACTGTCCAGTCATATCTGCTATTGAAAATCTCTCTACATAGCTAACTTACGTTTTTTCTCCAGTTCACTATGACTCTGCCAAGTGAGTGAAATTCTCTTTGGGCAGGATGGAATTTGGAAAACGTGTACCATGAAAACCTGACAAGGTTATTCCTCGGTAAGATCCAGCCTCTCTTCAGTCAGTAAGGTGAAGTGACTGAGAGTTGGAAGCTTGAGAAGCAATAGTGTTTCTCTATTACAGAAGCTTCTTAGCATTTTTTTCCCTACCTAGTGCAAGAAGCACTTTACTCAACTGTCTATCTCTCAGAATCCTAGGTTCACCATTTTCCTTGGCATTGACCACAGATTCGTCCAGCTGAGTACACGGTGACTAGCACTCTGGCTGACCTTGTCGCTCGAAACGCTGATGATAGTTCAGTGCTCCCAGAGACAATTCCAGTGTTCTCATGGAAACCTGGAACCCAGGTTCCTGGCAGCTTCTCCCATCAGCCAGCTCTGGTCTACAGACAATAGGCCATCAAGGGCTTTCAATGATGCGGGTGTTCCCCTCAGCAGAGCATCTATGGTTGCCTCAGTGAAGAAGATCTCTTCAGGGATCTCCTGGGGAATAAGAGGTGGTTTCTTATGTCTTCTGTAGGAATCCTTGCTGACATTACCATCTCCGTGAACTGTCTGATCCTTTTTAATTCTATAATTGGGGAATTGCAGCAAGTCTACCTTGTATATGAGGCCAGCATTGTGTCCAACATTCATGGAGCTCTTCCAACAGCACATTAGGGCTGGATTTATGTGGCCTTGCCAGAATATGAGTCATTATTGAGGGCCCCTGGCTCCATAAATTCTCCATACCCAGCTTAAATATAGAGAACCTTTCGATCCATCACCCTCAAGACCCATCTCCAGCATGTTTTCTTATTTCTGCTGATTTGTTAGCAGTATGTGAGAGTATTAGCTTGTTTTTTTTTCTGTTTGTTTGTTTGTTTGTTTGTTTTTAGAATGGAAATTGTACTTACCATATTGGGCTGTGTTGATACTTTGTCCTGAAGAAATGAGGAGTCGTAGGACATATCTTGAGGAGAATAAGTGTTTCCTTCCTTCACATTGAGTTAATTAAACAGTTTTCAGGAGTGCAATGGCTCTCCTGTCCTTGTAGGTTGTAGGGGTTTGCTCTTGGTGGCCCTGGAGGTTCCAGGAAATTTAATGGTTTCATAGTTTCAGGTTCACCCACCTAAATATCCCTCTCTCAGGTATGAGGGTTCCACTGTTTAATGTCAGGGATAATTATTGTAACATAATAGCTCCAGCTATTACTATCCCTCTCCTATATTATTATCCTCCTCTCTTTGAGTGTCTTAGTTTGCATGCACTCACTGTATCATCCCACTGAAAAAAAAAACCGATGGAAAAAATTAAAAAAAAAAAACCCATGCTCTGTTCTTTACTATCCTTAATAATAAAACTCATTAGGAAATGATGCATTTCCCATCACTCTGCTTTCTCTTAATTCATTCCCCCTGAACCGAGCTTCTGCCCCAATACCATCCGTGTTGCAAGATCCAAAGATTTTTTTGTTATATCAATTTCATTGTTTTCCTCAGCAGCATTAGAAAGCCGATCTTCCCCTCTGCCTAACACAATGACATCTCTTATTTCCAGTCAACCAGACATTTCATTGCTTTTTTCTTACCTTCTTACAGGCTCTACTTTTTTCTTTTGCTGTGGCCTCTCTCCAATTTACCTTCTAAAGATTTGAATATCTCAGGGTTCAAATCTACTGTCACTCCTCTAGAAAGCTTTTAGGTAATCCTTTTTCTTTATGTTGATGACTCCCAAATATAAATCTCTTATTTTAATCCTTAGTGAAAGATTCATATACTCAGTTATCTATTTGACATTTCCACCTGGTTATTTCCTAGATCTTCTAAACGTAATATGTTTTAAAAAAAGAATTTTTGATTATTGTTCTCCCAACCCCCTTAACATTTTCCACTCAATCTTAGGTAGTTGTATAGTCAGAATTGTTAAAGTAAAATGATGTACTTTCCGATTCTTCTTCTTCTTCAATTCCTTCGCTTTATCTAATTGAGTAATAAGACCAATCAGCTTTACCTATATAATATACAGAATTCATCTTTTTAAAATGTCCTAATTCTAGTGGTGCCTGGGGGGCTCATTCTTTTAACTGTGTGATTCTTGGTTTTGGCTTAGGTCATGATCTCATGGATTGTGAGATTGAGCCCTGCTACATGCTCTATGCTCAGCAGAAATCTGCTTGGATACTCTCTCCTTCTGCCCCCCGCCTCCTCAAATAAATAAATAAATCTTGAAAAAAAATGTTTTAACTTTATTACCACCATCCAAATCTGAGCCACTGTGATTTCTCATAAAGACCACTTACTACACTATAACTTATTAGCTGGTCCCCTTAATTGTCCTCTTGCCCATTCCAACACATAGTACATAGTGCTTCCATTCTTTTATATCCAAAGTAAATTTAAATCTACATATAAATCAAATTGTATTTCACGTGGTTTCAATTCTTTTGATGTTTTCTCATGGCACTTAAATCTAAATTCCCTCTCATTACTTAAAAGGCTTTTTTTTTTTTTAAGATTTTATTTCCTTATATGACAAAGATCACAAGTAGGCAGAGAGGTAGGCAAAGAGAGAGAGAGGAGGAAGCAGGCTTCCTGCTGAGCAGAGAGCCCGATGCGGGGCTCAATCCCAAGACCCTGGGATCATGACTTGAGCCAAAGGCAGAGGCTTTAACCCACGGAGCCACCCAGGCACCCCTAAAAGGCTTTTTTATGATCTTGCCAATCACTACTTCCTCACTATGCTCTGGTCACTCAGATCTTATTTCTCTTCTCAAACATTTGCTCCTGGGAGTACTGGCACTTGCAGTGCCATCTTTTTGAGAGATTTATTTGTACAGGATGGCACATGGCTGGATTGTATTTGTGATTCAAGTTTTAGTTTGAACTCTGTTTCTCAGGTAGGTCTATTCTAACTATACTCTATAAAGGTCTTCCTCTTCTCCAGTTATTCTTTTTTTTTAATTTTTAATTTTTTATTGTTTATAAACATATATTTTTATCCCCCGGGTTACAGGTCTGTGAATCGCCAGGTTTACACACTTCACAGCACTCACCATAGCACATACCCTTCCCAATGTCCATAACAGAACCACCCTTCTCCCAAACCCCCTCCCCTCAGCAACCCTCAGTTTTTTGTGAGATTAAGAGTCACTTATGGTTTGTCTCCCTGCCAATCCCATCTTGTTTCATTTATTCTTCTCCTACCCCCTTAACCCCTCATGTTGCATCTCCACTTCCTCATATCAGGGAGATCATATGATAGTTGTCTTTCTCCGATTGCCTTATTTCTCTAGCATGATACCCTCTAGTTCCATTAACGTTGTCGCAAATGGCAAGATTTCATTTCTTTTGATGGCTGCATAGTATTCCACTGTGTGTGTGTGTGTGTGTGTGTGTGTATACCACATCTTCTTTATCCATTCATCTGTGGATGGACATCTAGGTTCTTTCCATAGTTTGGCTATTGTAGACATTGCTGCTATAAATATTTGGGTGCACATGCCCCTTCAGATCACTACATTTGTATCATTAGGGTAAATACCCAGTAGTGCAATTGCTGGTCATAGGGTAGTTCTATTTTCAACATTTTGAGGAACCTCCATGTTGTTTTCCAGAGTGGTTGCACCAGCTTGCATTCCCACTATCAGTGTAGGAGGGTTCCCCTTTCTCCGCATCCTCACCAGCATCTGTCATTTCCTGACTTGTTAATTTTAGCCATTCTGACTGGTGTGAGGTGATATCTCATTGTGGTTTTGATCTGTATTTCCCTGATGCCGAGTGATATGGAGCACTTTTTCATGTGTCTGTTGGCCATCTGGATGTCTTCTTTGCAGAAATGTTTATTCATGTATTCTGCCCATTTCTTGATTGGATTATTTGTTCTTTGGGTGTTGAGTTGGCTAAGTTCTTCATAGATTTTGGACACTAGCCCTTTATCTGATATGTCGTTTGCAAATATCTTCTCCCATTCTGTCAGTTGTCTTTTGGTTTTGTTAACTGTTTCCTTTGCTGTGCAAAAGCTTTTGATCTTGATAAAATCCCAATAGTTCATTTTTTCCCTTGCTTCCCTTGCCTTTGGTGATGTTCCTAGGAAGATGTTGCTGCGGCTGAGGTCGAAGAGGTTGCTGCCTGTGTTCTCCTCAAGGATTTTGATGTGGTGTAAGGAAATAGTCCAACTTCATTTTTCTGTATGTGGTTGTCCAATTTTCCCAACACCATTTATTGAAGAGGCTGTCTTTTTTCCATTGGACATTCTTTCCTGCTTTGTCAAAGATGAGTTGACCTTAGAGTTGAGGGTCTATTTCTGGGCTCTCTATTCTGTTCCACTGATCTATGTGTCTGTTTTTGTGCCAGTACCATGCGTCTTGATGATGACAGCTTTGTAATAGAGCTTGAAGTCCGGAATTGTGATGCCACCGACTTTGGCTTTCTTTTTCAATATTTCTTAGGCTATTTGAGGTCTTTTCTGGTTCTATATAAATTTTAGGATTATTTGTTCCATTTCTTTGGGAAAAAAAAAGGATGGCATTTTGATAGGAATTGCATTAAATGTGTAGATTGCTTTAGGTAGCATATACATTTTCACAATATTTATTCTTCCAATCCAGGAGCAAGGAACATTTTTCCTTTTCTTTGTGTCTTCCTCAATTTCTTTCATGAGTACTTTATAGTTTTCTGAGTTTAGATTCTTTGCCTCTTTGGTTAGGTTTATTCCTAGGTTTCTTATAGTTTTGGGTGCAATTGTAAATGGGATTGACTCCTTAATTTCTCCTTCTTCTGTCTTGTTGTTGGTGTAGAGACATGCAACTGATTTCTGTGCATTGACTTTGTATCCTGACAATTTACTGAATTCCTGTACAAGTTCTAGCAGTTTTGGAGTGGAGTCTTTTGGGTTTTCCACATAGAGTATCATATCATCTGCAAAGAGTGATAGTTGGACTTCTTCTTTGCCAATTTGGATGCCTTTAATTTCCTTTTGTTGTCGGGATTGCTGAGGCTAGGACTTCTAGTACTATGTTGAATAGCAGTGGTGATAATGGACATCTCTGCCGTGTTCCTGACCTTAGCGGAAAAGCTTTCAGTTTTTCTCCATTGAGAATGATATTTGCGGTGGGTTTTTCATAGATGGCTTTGATAATATTGAGGTATGTGCCCTCTATCCCTACGCTTCTAAGTGTTTTGATCAGGAAGGGATGCTGTACTTTGTCAAATGCTTTTTCAGCATCTATTGAGAGTATCAGATGGTTCTTGTTCTTTCTTTTATTAATGTGTTGTATCACATTGATTAATTTGAGGTTGTTGAACCAACCTTGCAGCCCTGGAATAAATCCCACTTGGTCATGGTGAATAACCCTTTTAGGGTACTGTTGAATCCTATTGGCTAGTATTTTGGTGAGAACTTTCGCATCTGTGTTCATCAAGGATATTGGTCTATAATTCTCTTTTTTGATGGGATCCTTATCTGGTTTTGGGATCAAGGTGATGCTGGCCTCATAAAATGAGTTTGGAAGTTTTCCTTCGATTTCTATTTTTTGGAACAGTTTCAGGAGAATAGGAATTAGTTCTTTAAATGTTTGGTAGAATTCCCCCGGGAAGTCATTTGGCTCTGGGCTTTTGTTTGTTTGGAGATTTTTGATGACTGTTTCAATCTCCAAACAAACAAAAGCCTGTTTTTTTTTTTTTTCTGGTTATGGGTTTGTTCAGGTTTTCTATTTCTTCCTGGTTCAGTTGTGGTAGTTTATTTGTCTCTAGGAATGCATTAATTTCTTCCAGATTGTCAAATTTGTTGGCGTGGAGTTGCTCATAGTATGTTCTTATAATTGTTTGTATTTCTTTGGTGTTAGTTGTGATCTCTCCTCTTTCATTCATGATTTTATTTATTTGGATCCTTTCTCTTTTCTTTTTAATAAGTCTGGCCAGGGGTTTATCAATCTTATTAATTCTTTCAAAGAACCAGCTCCTAGTATCACTGATTTGCTCTATGGCTTTTTTGGTTTCTATTTCATTGATTTCTGCTCTGATCTTTATGATTTCTCTTCTCCTGCTGGGTTTGGGGTTTCTTTCTTGTTCTTTCTCCAGCTCCTTTAGGTGTAGGAGCAAGTTGTGTACCTGAAACCTTTCTTGTTTCTTGAGAAAGGCTTGTACCGCTATATATTTTCCTCTCAGGACTGCCTTTGTTGTGTCCCACAGATTTTGAACTGTTGTGTTTTCATTATCATTTTTTCCGTGAATTTTTTCAATTCTTCTTTAATTTCCTGGTTGACCCATTCATTCTTTAGAAGAATGCTGTTTAGTCTCCATGTATTTGGGTTCTTTCCAAACTTCCTCTTGTGATTGATTCTAGCTTCAGAGCATTGTGGTCTGAAAATATGCTGGGAATGATCCCAATCTTTTGATACCGATTGAGACCTGATTTAGGACCCAGGATGTGATCTATTCTGGAGAAGTTCCATGCGCAGTAGAGAAGAATGTGCATTCTGTTGCTTTGGGATGAAATGATCTGAATAGATCTGTGATGCCCATCTGGTACAATGTGTCATTTAAGGCCTTTATTTCCTTGTTTATCTTTTGCTTGGATGATCTGTCCATTTCAGTGAGGGGAGTGTTAAAGTCCCCTACTATTATTGTATTTTTATTGATGTGTTTCTTTGATTTTGTTATTAATTGGTTTATATAGTTGGCTGCTCCCACGTTAGGGCCATAGATATTTAAAATTTTTAGATCTTCTTGTTGGACAGATCCTTTGAGTATGATACAGTGTCCTTCCTCATCTCTTATTATAGTCTTTGGCTTAAAATCTAATTGATCTGATATAAGGATTGCCACTCCTGCTTTCTTCTGATGTCCATTAGCATGGTAAATTGTTTTCCACCCCCTCACTTTAAATCTGGAGGAGGTGTCTTCGGGTTTAAAATGAGTTTCTTGTAGGCAACATATAGATGGTTTTTTTTTTTTTTTTTTTTTTTTTTTTTTTTTTATCCATTCTGATACCCTGTGTCTTTTGATTGGGACATTTAGTCCATTAACATTCAGGGTAACTATTAAGAGATATGAATTTAGTGCCATTGTATTGCCTGTAAGGTGACTGTTACTGTCTATTGTCTCTGTTCCTTTCTGATCTACTACTTTTAGGCTCTCTCTTTGCTTAGAGGACCCCTTTTAATATTTCCTGTAGAGCTGGTTTGGCGTTTGCAAATTCTTTCAGTTTTTGTTTGTCCTGGAAGCTTTTAATCTCTCCTTCTATTTTCAATGATAGTTTCGCCAGATATAGTATTCTTGGCTGCATGTTTTTCTCGTTTAGTGCTCTGAATATATCATGCCAGCTCTTTCTGGCCTGCCAGGTCTCTGTGGATAGGTCTGCTGCCAATCTAATATTTTTACCATTGTATGTTACAGACTTCTTTTCCCGGGCTGCTTTCAGTATTCTCTTTGTCACTATGACTTGTAAATTTTACTATTTGTGACGGGGTGTGGACCTATTCTTATTGATTTTGAGGGGCATTCTCTGCACCTCCTTGATTTTGATGCTTGTTCCCTTTGTCATATTAGCGAAATTCTCTCCAATAATTCTCTCCAGTATACCTTCTGCTCCCCTCTCTCTTTCTTCTTCTTCTGGAATCCTAATTATTCTTAATGTTGTTTCTTCTTATGGTGTCACTTATCTCTCAAATTCTCCCCTCATATCCAGTAGCTCTTTGTCCCTCCTTTGCTCAGCTTCTTTATTCTCTGTCATTTGGTCTTCTATATCGCTAATTCTTTCTTCTGCCTCATTTATCCTAGCAGTGAAAGCCTGCAGTTTTGATTGCACCTCATTAATATCTTTTTTGATTTCAACTTGGTTAGATTTTAGTTCTTTTATTTCTCCAGAAAGGGCTTTTATATCTCCAGAGAAAGTTTCTCTAGTATCTTCCATGCCTTTTTCGAGCCCGGCTAGAACCTTGAGAATCATCATTCTGAACTCTAGATCTGACATATTACCAATGTCTATATTGATTAGGTCCATAGCCTTTGGTACTGCCTCTTGTGGTTTTTTTTTTTTTTTTTTTTTTTTGTGGTGAATTTTTCCACCTTGTCATTTTGTCCAGAAAAGAGTATATGAAGGAGCAATTAAAATACTAAAAGGGTGGCAAAAACCCCAGGAAAATATGCTTTTACCAAATCAGAGGAGATCCCAAATCGTGGAGGGGGGGAGGGGATAAAAAGAGGTTCTGAAAGAAAAAAAAAAAAAGAAACAATTAAAAAAAGAAAACAAATAAAGAAAAAAATATAAGAAAGAAAAATATATATATATTAGATAAACTAGTTAAAAAACGTTAAAAAAGAAAAGGGTAAAAGTTTAAAAAAATTTAGCAGAAGAAGAGAAGAAAAAATTGAAAAAGAAAAAAAAATTAAATTAACTGCAAGTCTAAAGAAAGAATCATTGGGAGAAAGTTATGAATTCCGCGCTTTGCGGAATTCTGCTGCTCTCTTTGGTATTGAAACTGCACTCCTTGGTAGGTGAACTTGGTCCGGGCTGGATTTCTTGTTGATCTTCTGGGGGCAGGGGCCTGTTGTAGTGATTCTCAAGTGTCTTTGCCACAGGCAGAATTGCACCACCCTTACCAGGGTCCAGGCTGAGTAATCCGCTCAGGTTTGCTTTCAGAAGCTTTTGTTCCCTGAGCGCTTTCCGTAGAGTTCCGGAGGACGGGAATGAAAATGGTGGCCTCCCAGTCTCCAGCCTGGAGGAGCTGAGAGCTTGGGGCCCCACTCCTCTGCGCCCTCAGAGAATAGCGCCCAATTACTCCCATCTCCCTGTCTAGCCATGCTCCAAGCTCACCGAACCTGCGACTGGTTCAAGGTAACCCCGAGCTGAGAGCTCACTCCTTTGCTCGGTCTCTGTAGCCAGCTTCCCCATTCTAATACCTGCAAGCTCTGCGACGTTCAGACACCCCCGATCCTTCTGTGACCCTGCGGGACCTGAGGCCACACTGACCCCGCGTGGGCTTCACCTCGGTTTAGCCTTTGAAGCGATATCCCTCAGCGGAACAGACTTTTAAATGTCCTGATTTTGTGCTCTGTTGCTCCGCTGCTTGCAGGGAGCCGGCCCCTCCCCCCACAGTCTATCTTCCTGTCGCTTTGGATTCATTTCTCCGCCAGTCCTACCTTTCAGAGAGAGGTTGATTTTCTGTTCTAGAATTGCTGTTCTTCTTATCTTTGATCTCCTGTTGGATTTGTAGGTGTTTGCAATCTTTAGATAAGCTATCTAGCTGATCTCCTGCTAGCTGAAGTAGTCTCAGCCTGCTACTTCTCTGCCATCTTGACTCCTCCCTTCCTCTTCTCCAGTTATTCTAAGCTGTATCAATCATGACTTATAACTCTGAGTTTGTTTACATGATCATTATCTGTCTTCCACCATGTTTTTGGATTTTGTCACGTTTCATCTGTATTTACAGCATGCAATATTGTGTATAACACTCAGATATTCAGTTTGTGAGTGTATGTGTACTTATTATACAAGGAATAAAAACAAGAAGGAATTTTCCTGCATTCTCTGTAAACTGTTTGCTACGTTCTCTTAGAGTAAGCCTGGAAAACTCTACTCCAAACAGAGTAAAAGAATAATACAAGTCTTCTTTCAACCCTAAGTTATCATCGTTGCCTAATTCCTCAGAATTAATATAATCTCAGAAGATAAAACACTTGGTTACATCACTTTCATCCTAGATATGTCAGTAAGTAGAATTATGTACAATAAGAGATTTCTAATACGGCTTCTCTTTCCATGTTAGTATCCTTTGCCTGGCTGCTGTTTACAGAGAAGTTGAATGTTAAGGTATTAATGTTTCTAATGTAAGTAAATTATCAAAATTCTCAAGTCTACAACATGAAAACATCAAACATGGATTTTCCAAGATTTCTCTTAGCCCCCAGGGTTTTTTTTTTTTTTTTCCTTCGTTCCCATGCCTAATAAATCCAAATATATTGGTCTCTGCATATGTGGGAGGTGGGACAGGTATTCTTTAAGACTATATTGAAAAGAATGTAAGCTTCAGTGTATGCTTCTAATTTTCTGCTATCTCTTTAACTTACAAAGGACTCAATATAATTCTTTTAAAATTTATCCTTTTAATCAACATGTATCTTGCACACTCAGATTCAGATAAGAAAAATTAACATATGAAACTAATGTAGAATTAATTTTTATTTTTGCCAAATTTATTGATGAGAATATTTACAAACATTTTTTCTCCACACAAAGATTATGGCTATTCTAGGCTAGTTAGTAACATAGTTAATCACTCCAAAATATCCTTTCTGCAACATAAATGATATGCTTTTTCTGGAATTTCCCAAAGAGTTGTTTCATAAATAATATATGTATAATCCAAGTAGTATTCTCCTGGCATGTAGTGGTGATCTGTATTGAATCAATGTCCTCTTTGACAGTTTTGATGTTTTGTCATTTCAGTGCATTAGTTTTTGATTGACGGTCTTATCTTATAAGCGTATCTTGACAATCAGTGTCTGGTACAATCTTTGTCTGCTAAAAGCAATTTTGTATGTTCTTTTATGGAGAAATGTACTTCAATAATCAATCAGTAAGTTCCTTCTTTGGCCAATTTTGTTTTATAGAAACTTTCTATATAAACTCTCCTTCTCTCACACTTACAGAGTATCTTTCTTTCATTGATCTATTGTCCCCAAATAATTTTTGAACTTATGACAATATTTACTTTAATTACAATACATATTTAAACCATGATTATAATCAGTAATATTTTCTGCCACATTCACAGACTTGCATAACATTTGATTAAGAACTGTCACTATATTGAACTTTTTTCAAAGGTGGAGTCTAGTTGGATGGTCTGTGGAGAAAACCTAACTAGGACCATGGGGATGAGTGAGCTGCTTTTCATAAGGATGCAAATAACAACTAGATACTATTACAGTTGTTCTGAATTAGTTGTACAATTTTGCATCTAGAGAAATGATTTAGAACTAACTATGAAAATATTCTCTCCTCTGACAGTTAATATTAAGATATTAACTTTTATATGTTCCAAAACATGTTTAAAGAAAAAACTCTGAAAGGGAGGAGAGAGAGAGAGAGAAGAAAGAGACTAAGAGAAAGAGGCAAAATCTGATCTACGTGAGATTTCTTAAGTTACAATTATATAGTAAATACATTTAAGCACAATTAACCATATGAAACCAACATTAATGCAAGAACCAAAGACAACTAAGAAACATCATATCTTCCTTCGTCCTAGTAAATGATAGTTGGGCCTTCAGATCTGTTCATGGTGTTAAAAATTTCTTCTGTTCAGAATATACTTTACTTTCCATAGCACTGTTAGTGATGTCTGTCTTAGTTTTTTGCTCCCCAGAATTAGGATAAATGAATGGCTTGAGGGATAGATTAGAGCTATTAACTCACCAATGATCACTGCTAATTCAGTCTCTGGCATAAAGTAGCTAGAGGTAGCTACGAGAAAGGCCAAATAGTAGGCAATGAAAAGGAGGAGAAAGGAGATGACAGCTTTCATGGCTCCCACGTGGGCTTCTATGTTGAAGTCTCTGCACCGGGTGGCACTGACCTTCATCTGCCTGTTATGTCTCCAGAGGGAGAGGATCAAGAGGAGAAATGAGATCAGGGATGCAGAAAAAGGGAGGAGCGTTAACAGGTTGAGGCAAATCTTGATGGAAGCATACTGAGCTTTATTTACTCTGCATCTCATAGTTACGTTTGCTTTCCTCTTTGTCTTAACACAATACCTGAAATCATCATTCAAATTCTCAGTCACAACAAGGCTAATAAACGCAGAGAGGGCCAAGCACCCCAGCAGGATCCTAGGAATCATGCTGTCAATTCTCCACTTCATCCAGAGGAAAAGGGGATGGTAAAAGTTTGCAATCTTGAGGAAATAGAAAATGCTGAGGCAGGTGGCAAACCAGACACTTAAATGGTTGGTTAGTGTCCAGAAGAAGTCAATGATTCTCATTTGTTTACCGGCAGTATATACATCTGGATACAGCACCAATATGAAACAATCTAATAGTATTATACATAATAGACAAATTCTGGATATGGCCAGACTTGTGAGGATTAAATCAATGGAGGTGATCTTCCTATTCTTGATCCAGCCCATGCAGTTTACCAATCCAATGAATGCATTCCCTAAAATCCCCATTGAAAACTCTCCAGCTGCTATGAGCATTAAGGTAGTTTCCACTTTATCCGGCATGGTAAAATACAGAAAAAAAAACAACTGGTTTCAAGCTGAACTGATGTAGTTTGATAGGTACACCTACTTCTCGATTTTGCTCTAATTTCCTTTGCCTCTCTTATTGTAGTCTGCCTTGTGGTGGAGACTGGAGTGAAAAATGAAGACTGTAGCTATCATCATTAAATCCTAATTAGTATTGAGAAGCAAATGTGGTTGGCAATCCCTGTCCTGGCCACTGCCTGTGTCACCTGTATGTAAAACTGGGATCGGCAGGTCTTACTTTTCCACATATGGTTAATTTAGGCTGAGCTACATTTTAGGATGCAAATTAGACCTGTTCCTTTTCATGGTCCTGCATTGTCTGTGTTTTGCAAGGCTATGTTTTGCAAATTTTGGATTCATTAATCTGGGACACATACTAGTAACCTCAATAGGGCTGCTAGATTTAGCAAATAAAAATACAGGACACCCAGTTAAACTTGAATTTCAAAGAAACAATAAATGATCTTTCACTGAAAAAATAAATTAAAATAAAATAAAATAAATGATTTTTTTTAAGTGTATGTCCCAAATTGCATGAAATTAGTACTTCCAGGAAGTACTAAAATTCAAATTTAATTGAGTGTTCTGTATTTTATCTGGCAAATCTAAACTCCAAGGATTTTCTGGTTATTACAAAACAGGCCAAAATCGAAATTTGTAGAGGAATCTTCATTTTCCTAAATGATAATATTGATTACTGCTAAAAATCCAAAGTTTGGGTTAGCATTGAGAACTGTACATTTTCGGGGGTTCTAAAAGATTAACACTAAATATAGATTATCTGGGTCTAAAAAACATTTTAGCTCATTTATCTTGGTTGTTCAGATGAAGAGTTACATGCACAAGATCTTTTAAAATAACGCATTGTTTTCTTAGTCAAATCAATTTAATGGTCATTTGGTTTGTGATGTAATATATAACAAGACGAAGGAGCCCTAATGGAGTATTGATTATCTTTATATTTAAAATGTTCTCAAGAGCAGTGCACACATGAGAGAAGAGATTAAAATTCTGTGTTTTTATCTATTCTACACCCTCTGCCTTGCCAAACTGCATCTGAGAATCTAGATCATTAGCCTTTCTAAACTATAAGGGAAGAGACAGATGATTAAGTTTACCTCATTCTTACAAGCTACTCCTATTTTGAAGTAGCTTCTCTAATTTAGAGTTACTGAGAAACACTTTGCTATATAGGATTTCCGTAGAATAATTCTGGGGTGATGATACTTTCTTTGGCTACATGTATCTTTCCATCCTTCTTTAAAGGACAAACCTTCATTCCCAAGATGCAGCCTTGATTTTTGTCTCATTATGTAGCTAGGTTCACAGATGACTGCTTTCCTCTGATCTTGGAAATGATCCCTGACCCAGGCATATCATTTTCTTCTCCTTAGTATCCTGGTAAATAAAAGGTCTCTGTAACTATGATACCTTTACTCAAATAAATTTGAGGATATGTTTTTGTTCTTTGTTGTTTTTCAGGTAAGTATAGATTTTCTGCATACTTGTGTTGTATAGCATATAAATTAGGGTGAAGCTACTATGGAAACAGGATGAAAGTTCCTCAAAGGATTAAAAATATAACTACCACATGAACCAGCATCCCCCAAATCTGGTTATTTATCTAAAAGAATCGAAATCAAGATCTCAAAGTGATATTAGCCCTGTTCATTGCAGTGTCCTGCACAACAACTAAATGTAGAAAGAGCCGAATTGCTCACTGGCATATGAATGAATAAAGAAAATGTGTTATATACAGACAATGGAATATCATTCAGTCTTAGAAAGAAGAAAATTCTGAAATATGCAAAAACCTGGGTGGGCTTGGAGGACATTATGCCAATTAAATAAGCTAATTACAGAAGGATAAATATTGCCCAATTCCACTTATATAGGTATCTAGGATTGTCAGGTCATCAAAGCAAAGAATAAAATAGTGGTTGCCAGGGCCTGAGGGGAGATAAGAAGACAGAGTTATTATTCAACGAGCATCAAGTTTCAGTTACACAAGATAAATTTATTTTAGAGATATGGTTTACAATATTGTGCCTATAGTTAACAACATTATATTGTACACTTAAAAATCTGTTGAAAGTGCAGATCTCATATTAAATACTCTACTACAATTTTTTTTTAAAAAGTAGAAAAGAAAACCCAACAAAAATTTGCAAGAGAATGTTTTGTCACCTTACTACTTTGAACTTACTGCTTTGAACCCTTACTACTTGAACTACTTTGAACTTTGGTGGTCAGTGGAGGCGCTTCAAACCTTGAAGATACAGAAAACTAAACATGGAAGGAAGGACTTCACACTAACGTAGGGAAGTCTTCCCAGAAGTACTAATCTTACAAAACACTTCTTTCATCTAAACTTGCAGAAGAATGTAAGTGTAGGATTAAGAGGTATTTTGTAGAATGTACTAATATATTCCATTAGAAGAATATCAATTCTCCTGTCTTGTACAATAAATAGCAACTTAAATGCTAGGATATTAGAA
The DNA here is from genome assembly GCF_964662115.1 of Mustela nivalis. NCBI lineage: Eukaryota > Metazoa > Chordata > Mammalia > Carnivora > Mustelidae > Mustela > Mustela nivalis. The sequence goes on from NC_139026.1 coordinate 54,285,468, forward strand.
ATATGGTTGATGAAGTTTATGTACTGACAACTGTAAATTTCAGGACTTTGCACAGTGAATTTCACATCATTATATGAAGACAAATTGATAACCTTCAGGTAGTTAATATTTTAGTTACAACAAAACAAAATGAGTAGATTGAAATAGTCCAGAATTTGAAATAGCAAAGGGTGGTACCTGAAATGCATAGCCATTATCAGACAGAGACAGACATGAACTTAGACATGCCAGATCAAGTGTTTCAACACTACTCTCGTGAGTAGTTCACAGTAGAACAACATTTTGGTAGTGACTCTTATTCACTTTTTTTTTTTTTGTAATCTACTCTATAAGTGTTATGGCATACATTATTCTTTTAGTGATAGCATGTAGTTATTCCATAATGTATGTTAATTTCTTCCCAATTAATTGCTTTTCTAATGTCCTGAGTGAAAAGAACCCCTGCAGGTCTTTTTTTAAGAAAAGAGGCTGAATAAAACAGTCTGATCAAAATTAATTGTCCCATTCTTTTATCCAGATTGTGAAGAGCACTTAGGATTGGCCATAGAGAGAGATACTGGGATGGAATCTGTTCCTATCCTATTGCTGCCTGAGAAGCAAGTTGTTTGTAAGGACATTGAATTTCAAGGAAAATCAACGGGAGGTGCCAGAATAAGGTCAACCAGAAAATACTATCTAGGAGACCACCTAGAGCATCACTCACTTGGGAGGAGACAGATACATAATTGGGACACTGAACCAGAGATGAAACAGGGGAGATCTGAATTCCTAGTTAATAAGCCAAAGGGGAGTGACCTGACAGAGAAGCAAAATTAAGCAAAATTAAGCAAAATTAAGCAAAATTAAGGCCCAGCAATGAAAGAAGTGTATGATAGGGAAAAAATGAAAAAGCAATTAGTGCGATTCAGTGCTCTTTATCATGGGCCTTTGTAAAATCTTAAAGGAACTTAACTAGGCAATACATGCCTAATATCTGCAGTAAGAAGGCAACAAGGGAAGTGTGAGCTCTCACACTCTTGGAGGAAAGGGCATCTGAAGATGAGAATCTGAACTGTACACAGACAAAGAGATATATACATTCATGTGCTAACAGGTCTCAAGAACACTTAAAGATATGTACCCAAAATAAACAGGATAACTGGAAAAAATGAAAATGTATTTTTTATTAGCAAAATCCATTTATAAAGCTTAGATTTTACAACATGCAGAATTTTCTCCCATATCTCAGCATCCTGATAGATGCCTGCCTCAGCTTGTTATTTCTAATAATTAAAATAAGTGAATGACCAGAAGGATAGAGAATTGCTATCATTTCTCCTAACATCACAACTAACTTCCTTTCTTTCATAAGCTAGCTAAAAGTCGCCAAAAGAGAAGCCCCATAGTATACAAAAAGGAGGAAGAGAAATGAAGTCATAGTTTTCATGGCTCCCACATGAGCCTCTGTGCTAGGGTCTCTGCAGCCTGTAACGTTGAGTTTCATTTGCTTGATATGTCTCCATAGGGACATAACTAAAAGGAAAAATGAGATCAATGACACAGTACATGGGACAACTGCCAACAGGTTGAAGAGAATCAATGAGTGGAAGAACTGACTTCTACTCACATTGAACATTTCAGTGCAGTTTCTTTTAGGATTTACAATTTTATGAAACTCATGATCATAATCTGGTGTCATTGCTAGTATAAGGCTGATCAAAGACGAAATGGCCAAACAACCCAGCAGAATCCAATGAATCACTCTGTCTATTCTTCGCTTTAGCCAGAGAAAAAACAGATGGGAGAAATTGGCTATCTTGAGCAAATAGAAGACGTTGAGGCAGGTGGCAAACCACGTACTTAGGTAGTTGGTGAGTGTCCAGAAGATACTAATGAATGTCTGTAGTTTATCATTTTCATAAAGATCTGGGTAGCATATCATTATGATGACATTTAGTATCAATATACAGAGCAAACAAATTCTGGAGATGGCTAGACTGGTGAGGATATAGTCAACTGAGGAGATCTTTTTCTTCTGAATCCAGTCAATCCCAGTTTACTAGTCCAATATATACATTCCCCAACATTCCTATTATGAATTCTTCAGCTATAATGATCACAAAGATGTTGTCTTCCATACTGAGCATGTCGGTAGGGAGAACACCCCGATCTCCAATATCACTGCAGACAGACATCATCTCATCCATTATTTTGACTTTGATATAATTCTAGAAGTAAGTGGCTTTCTTTTGAAATAGAATTGCTTCTCCATTCATGAGGACTAAACCAAATGGTTGCTCCAAACAGTTTGACTAGCTTTGATCTCGGGCAAATTATAGCCATCACCCTTTAGTGTGTGATAAGGGAAATGCTGAGTTGAAACTGCTCTCATACAAATTAAAAGAGATTGTATTTCATGAATTTGCAACAAGCTTCTTGCTCTTAAGTTTTGTGTACTTTGATCTGTCAAATTGAATTTTGAATACAGAGCCACAGAAAGCAAACAAAAGCATGTATTCTATAAAAATCACAATGTGTAAATGAAAGTACATTTTCTTCACCATATTTATAAATTAATCAACAGTCAGCTTCCCTAGTGGAAATTAATTTTGATTTTGGAAATGATCAGTACAGTCAGTTGTAGAAAATTAACTTTCAGTCAGAGGATAATAATTTTGTTTTCATATAAGTGGTTAATTAACGAAGGCTGTGTTACAAATCGAATTATAAATGACTGTTAAGAGACAGGCACATGGCGATATTTACTAAACATTTTTTTCTCAATGGAGTTTTTTCAATAAAAGTGAAAGATGCTAGATAAGGATTTGCTATGTTTAGTTTTATTTAATACGGGAAATGCTGTCCATGACAATTCACTTCCTGAAATGTCATCTCTTGGATAAGGAACATTTTCATGTAAAATTAAGAAAACATATTTTAAATTATTCTATTTACAACCAAACCCTTTTATAAGATTTATAATCTCACATTCTAAATTATAGTCATTTCTCTAGATGGTGCAATCACTTTTAAGAAAATATTTACTGAATTATATTTCCAGGGAATAGGACTAATTCTACTATTAAATTGATTTATTCTTTCTTGGGAAAACCAACCCACAATAAATTTAAATCTAGGTAATACAAATCACATAAACTAAGGTTCTTCTAACTGTGTTTAGGTATTTCTATAATGTAAGAAACATATGTACTATTTTTCCTATTTCTTATGCATGCATAGTGTGTAATAAGAAAGCATGAAATTAATAATTTAAGGAAACCCAGTTGTCTTTAAAATGTTACAATAAACAAAAAAGAAGAGAGAATGATGCTAAAGAAAAAAAAAGACATGTCAAAGATTCTTGAGTAAAAAAAAGAAAGAAAGAAAAGAAAGAAAACATTCTAAAAAATCTTTGAGAACTGACTCTTAAAACTGGCTAGGGTGGTTTCAATATGCATATTTCTAAGTGTACACCCTTTGTCCCCTTGTCCCCTTTCCTGGTCAAACTTTCCTTGAGATCACCCCTCTTTTTTACCATTGTATTTCACCCTAGGGAGGATCTCACCAGAGTGTCCTTTCTCCCTCCACATGAGGATAAACCATTCTGAAATGGAGAAGACAGGGCAGAAAAGGTAAGTACTGACTTCCAGCACAAAGTAGACAGGTTTTACATGATTGATTTTATAGGAAGGACTGATATATTCTAAAATCTCTGCTCCGCACCCTATTTGCCTAAAATTCTACTTTTGGAGTTCAAGACCTTTACCAGACAGAAAGAAGTAGAATCTCTTTGCATTTAGGCAATGATATGAAATGTTAGCATGGGGTTTGTATTCATTTTTTTCTTGCAAAGGCAAGGAAATATACGTGGCTCGATAACATTTGATTTAAAGTTAAGACAGAAATGTGAAGGAACACAAAGGAAAATTTAGGATAACGATAGATATAGATATTAATGATTTTTAATAGCATCTATAAAAACTGAATGTAATTAATTGGGAGAAGGGAGAGGATCTTTTGTTGATTTCTTTCTCCTTGTATTCAGGATTCTCCGCAGAACAAAAGGTTTTCTTCCTCTGTGCAAACTTTTCACAACCCTTAGCACTTTCAGAAAAGCCTTCCTCAGTTTGCTGTTCCCCATTATCAGGATGAATGAATGGCTTGATGGGAAAATGACAGCTATAGCACTACCAAACATCACCACTAATTCTCCCTGAGGAATCAGTAAGCTAGAGGTTAGTATAATAAAGACTGCATAGTACATAAGGAAGAGAAGCAGAAAGATGATCAGTGCCTTTATGGCCCTCATGTGGGCCTCTGTGCTGGGGTCTCTGGACCCTGTGGCATAAAGTTTCCTCTGCTTGGTGTGTCTAATCAGAGAGAAAAGTAATAAGAGAAACGAGGTTAGGCAAAGAACAAAGGGAATGATAACCCCCAGGTTCAGGAAAAGCAGTTTGAAAGCACTTGGGATTTTACTCACTTTCAGTTCCCAAGTTGTGTTTTCCTTATGATTGACTTTGAAGGGATCCCAGAAGTCCTCATTCATTGAAACACTAATGATTATACAGCTAAGGAAGGACATCAGAAAAATCCCCAGGATGATTCTGTTAATCTTTAGTTTCAGCCAGAGGAAAAGTGGGTGGGATATATTGACTATCTTCAGTAAATAGAAGATGCTGAGGCAAGAAGTAAACCAGACACTTGAATGATTGCTAAGTGTCCAGAAAACATCCACAATGCTCATTAACTTGCTATTGGCATATGTATCTGGAGAGATACATATAAGAAGGCCATCTAAAGATATCACACACAACAAACAGATTCTGGAGAAGGCTAAGCTCACCAAGATGACGTCTATCATGGAAATATCTCTCCTTTTGATCCAGCCAGTACAGTTAACCAGTACAATAAATCCATTTCCCCAAACTCCTATAGTCAGTTCACCAGCGATCAAGATGGTATATATTACCTCCATTGTACTTAGCATGTCAACAGAGAGATCTGATTTGGGATATCACTGAGGATGAATTGGCTTTCAGCTGACCGGTGAAGAAGGGTGTATATGTCTGTCACTTAGGTCATGCTGCAGTTGTCTCTTCTGTCCTCTTTGTCAGCTTTGATCCAGGTCAGTGAGATTGCTAGTTCTGCTCCAGTGAGAACTGCCTAAAGACTTCATTGATTGGCCAGTAATGTCTTTCATGTGCAGTGATGCTTGAAAGTCTCCAAGATGCAAATAGGAATGGATCTCATTTCTTGGATTTGCAAAATCTTCCTTATTTTATGCTCTGTGTATTTTGGAGTTGTTGAATTTAAGCTTTTGACCAGGAACTTCAAGAAAAAAAAATAATTACTTGGAAAATATGGATACTATTTAATTTGGAGATGTGGCAGCATTACTATCTCTGATGACTTACAAAGTACCCCCAAATTATGGTTCATTTGATGCAAAAGGATGCTTTGGAGCTGAAAAATAATTGTGAATTTAGAGTGTAGACAGTTAACATGACTAATTTCAGCCTTGTAGCCATGTATTCACCTCATTAATTAGGATAACTCAGGTAAGGAAGCAGTGGTTTTCAATTTTCTTATAGAGACAGTTACTTGACTTTCCAGTTCTTTCACCCTATGATAAAGAAGTCTGAGCATTGAAGATATTCCAGTTGTGTCTGTTATTACTCAGAATTTGACCTCAGAATATGTATTTGTATGTAGCTTACATTAGAATCTGAGTACAATCTTCCTTGTAATAATCCCTTATAATGCTTTTATGATAATGAATACCAATTTCAAAGACAAAACATATTGAATCACATTTTTACTATTTGTATACTTTTTTTATCTGTATACTTTTCACGATTTAAAGCACATAGCATCTAAATCCAGAAAACAATAAACCAAGCTATATTAATGTTCTCCTGTACAGACTTTAATAGTTCACCAACTTAACATGTATGCTGGTGATTTCTAGACTTTGCTCTGACTGGAGAAGCTACTCTATCAGAGGGAAAGGACTTGAGGTGATGATCTTAGCAAACATCCAACATCATTTGCACATGCGTTTTAAGAATATTCGTGACAAAAGACACTGAGTATCGGGACTGCAGAGGAAGAATCTCACCCATTAGGTGAGTTAGGAGTCAAGTATCATTTCATATATTTAAAAGCCATTTGAATTTTTTTTTTGTTAGACTGTTTATATTTTTGCTCATTTTTCTACCTTTTTATAAATTCCTGTGGTGTTTCTATGTTAGAGAAATTAGCATATTTGTATCGACAGTATTTCCCCACTTTGTCATTTGTCTTTAGTTTTTTCTTGTATTTTATAAAATGCAAGCAGAAGTTTTCAAATTTCATATAGTTATATTTATCAGTTGTTTATAAGTTCTGGATTTTGAGTTATTGTTAGAAAATTTCTCCATTGAAATTTTCTGATATTTTCTCTGTTACTTTCATGGTTTGCTTTTTTTACAATAAAAAAATTGTAAAAGTAATTTGGCAATATATACATGGCTATATTGTCAAACTGTGGATCCAACTTGATTAATGGAATCAAGATGGGTATCCACTTGTTTCAATAATATTGATTTGGTAATCCATCTTGTACCCCTGCTTGAGAGGCCACCTTTACTGAAATAATCTCCCTTATGTATTTGCAGACCAAGTGGCTACTGCTTTTGACTTTTAATGCATTAGAAATGACTAAAAGGATGGTGAGTGGCGTAGTTATTTCTAACTGCATAAGGAGAACTGATGACAACTGGAGATTTTACATTTTCAACTCATGACAGTCTGAAAACCAGAGATCTATGGTGGCCCTGAAAGATTCATTTCTTTACAGTGGTAAGTCAGCTCTAAAAGTTAACTGTGTACATAAGAGAATTCCTATATAAGATGTAGTCACAGACTCATCATGTTTCATCAAATGAAATTTAGAGCAATGATGGGAAAAGAGTAGGACCTTAAAACTGGGAATGAGGAGATCAAGGTACACCTGGATCAATAAACGTGAGAATCTCAAATTTCCTTTCTGGTGGAAGCAGTCCACCCTCCCATGTCAGAGGGAATCAGCCTTGCTTTGTTTGAAAACCATGTAGTAGCCTCACCTGGGAAAGTTAGCATGCAAAGTGATGTTTATTTTCCTTAAGATCCACCTCAATCACTATTTTTGTCTCTAGACCCATAATCAAAGTCATACGCAGCATGTTCCAGGCAATGGGGGCAGGAAAAGGTGGAAGGTGTTTACAAAGTCTGACAAAAGGGGAAAACATCTCTTACTCCAAAAGAACTGCAAGATTTCACTCGTTTATACTGGCAGACCCTCCAAGAATACATGTGAGAATGGACCGTATAGAGTTTAGACCAAAGAGGATAGATTATAACACTGCACCTGGGTCAGTGTATTGATATAACTGCCCCTTGGTAGAATCTGGGTTCAACGTATTAGCCTGGGTTATTTCTCTCATCTCTTATTATCAGAAGTGATCAAATACAAACTTATGTAGGCAGATGTTTCTTTAAATGTATTTTCTTTTCTTTGTTGAAATACTGTTTACCATTCTTTAGAATATTGCATTTTCTGTTGATATTTTCCCCTTAGTTTTGCTCCTGATTATTTATGGACAAGTCAGGCAAATGACTATACTTTCTACATGTATCAGGAACAGAATGCTGGGGCACCTGGGTGGCTCAGACTATTAAGCATCTGCCTTCAGGTCAGGTCATGATCTCCAGGTCCTGGGATACAGCCACATGTCGGGCTCCCTGCTCAGTGGGGAGTCTTCTTCTCCCTCTCCCTCTGTGTCTCCCCCTCTATGTCCTCTCCGTCTCTCAAATGAATAAATCAATCTTAAAAAAGAAAAATAATAGAATGCTGCCATACTGGTCCTATTTTTAGACAACTCATAAATTGAATCACTTGCTGATTTCATCTCCCTCTCCACTCCAAATCCTTCACCATGTCCACAGCAATTCATGGTAAATTATCACAAAAACCTGATGTTCTCATCCATTTTTCTGACAGTTCACTTTACCTTCTTTGTTTGAACTCAGGGAGTCTTAAACTTTTTTGTACCATGGACTACTTTGACAGACTGGTGAAGACTATTATGTCCTCAGAAGAATGTTTTTTTAAGTGAATGAAATGAAAATACACGGAATTTAAAGAAATCCAGATAGATTAAAGTGTATATATTTTCCTGTCAACTCAGAAACCATTTATCTTCACATTTAAAGCCTACAGTGATTAGTAGCATATGTTCCTAAGCTGACCTTTCTGGATCAGTTTTCCCATATATGTTGTCATTCCAACATATGACTTCAAGTAATTTATTTTATTTATCTTATTTTTTCAAATAATTTACTTTTAAAAAGCTTTCTTGAATGTTCTTTTTAAGTATTAGCTCATTTCTTTATTTTGTTTTTTCTCTTCAGAGATCCAACTGTTTGTTTATTATGACCTGCTTTATAAAAATTTTTATTTAAGTTCAATTTAATTAATATATACTATATTATTAGTTTCAGAGATAGAATCCAGTGATTCATCAGTTTCAGACAACACTCAGTGCTCATCGCATCAAGTCCCCTCCTTAATGCCCATCACCCAGATACTCCATCCCCCACCTGTATCCTCTCCAGTAACCCTCAGTTTGTTCCCTATAGTTAGGAGTCTTTTATGGTTTTTTTCCCCTCTCTTTTTTTTCATCCTATTTTATTTTTCTCTTCCTTCCACTATGTTCACCTGTTTTGTTTCTTAAATTACACATATGAGTGAAATCATACATTTGTCTTTCTTTGTCTGACTTATTTTGCTAAGCATAATACCCTCTAGTGAACGTCTTTCAGAAATATTTTAGGAAATATAAGATACTATAAAAACAAGGGCGCTTGGGTGGCTCAGTGGGTTAAGCCTCTGCCTTCAGCTCGGGTGGTGATCTCAGAGTCCTGGGATCAAGCCCCATATCAGACTCTCTGCTCAGCAGGGAGCCTACTTCCCCCTCTCTCTCTGCCTCCCGTCTGCCAACTTGTGATCTCTCTCTGTGTCAAATAAATAAATAAAATCTTTTTAAAAAAAAGATATTACAAAAACATTGTAAATTTATATACTGTGGCTAAAAAGAGAGTAGATTTAACCAAAGATTAGAATTTGGGAAAAACTAAAATTAAATACAATAGATTTTTATTCATTGAGAAACTCTTCTTTCTTTCTTTCTTTCTTTCTTTAACAGACAGAGATCACAAGTAGACAGAAATGCAGTCAGAGAGAGAAGGGGGAGGGAAGCAGGCTCCCCGCTGAGCAGAGAGCCCAATGCTGGGCTCCATCCCAGGACTCTGGGATCATGACCTGGAGCTGAAGGCAGAGGCTTTGACCCACTGAGTCACCCAGGCACCCCAAGAAACTCTTCTATAGAGAAGTTATATGTATGTTCTAAGAACAGAATATAAACAGAACAGAATGGAAAAAAAATCAAAAGAGTCTCATTTATTTCACCTTTATTCAAAATAATTTGGTCAGAAAATCCTCTGATTTGAAATCTTGCTGTTTCATATTGAAAGGCATTGACCAAAGTTTTTTAAGAATTTATGAACTGAAAGAATATTTAAAGTAAAAAATTTTGTGAATTACGTCCTTTGCATACTTGTTAAAGTAGTTATTAGTGTCAAGAAGTAGTTTCTGTAACTAATTTTCTGAGCAAAATAACTCACTAGTACCAATTAGTTAATATCAAAATTTTGATGACATTTGTGTTCAACTCTTTTCATGTGTAAAACATGGCTAAAAATAATATCTACCTCATAGAAGTTATGATTAATGAAGTCTTATATTAGATATTATTATTGAATTTCTTGTCAATTCAAAAAAATCATGACACCTTTATCAAATTGTTTTGCCATAGAGCCTTTCTTGATGTATCATAATTATAATTCCCTATGTTTGTACAAATTCCAAGGCTCATGATAGTTATATGAAATCTAATATGGCAATATAATAGTGATGGTTCAACAATTTATTTATTATTTACTGAAGATGTATAAACTAACAATGGAGTTAGTAAGGTTTTCTTATTCAGTTTTTTGTTCTTTTATTCATTCAGTATTAATGCTAATTACATATTCTGATACTGATACAACAGGTTTCTCTTTTGTTTCCTTCACAATGGCATAAATAAAATGAAACTAACAGTACATCCATGTAAACACAAAGGAATGTTTATTTCTATTTGATGACTCAATTAAATGTGCAAGTTAAATGAAAATATTCTCAGGTATATAGGTTTCAGAATGTTTACAACACACAGACCTTTTTTCAAAGAAGTTTTTTGGAGGATGCATTAGCAAAAACTGAAGCAGAGTGAGAAGAAAGCCATACAACATATGTGGAGTTAAATTTAGTAAGGAATTTTATAAAGTTTATGATGGAAATCTATGTAAAGCTGTGGTGAACATCAGTTTACTAGGAAAATAAATCTTAAAACTCTAGTTGGAGGGTATACACACAAAACATGCTGTTTCATATACCACTACAATAAACAATCTTAAAAGTAAATATAAAAAATAGTTCCATTTACAATAGCATACAAAAGAATAAAATGCCTAGAAATAAATTTAACCAAGGAAGCAAGAGTATTATACACTAAAAACTATGAAGTATTGCTGAAAGAAATTAAAGAAGACACAAATAAATAGAAAGATAAGACAGAGATTCATGGATAAGAAGACAATATTGTTAGGATGCCAACACTACCCAAAGTGATGTATAGATTCAGTGAAATACCTACCAGAAATTCCCAGATGTTTTTTTTTTCTCAGAAACAGAAAAACTGATCCTCAAGTTCATATGGAATTACAAGGGATACTGAATATCTAAATAATTTTTTAAAAAAAGAACAAAGTCGGAAGACTCAACACTTACTGTTTTCTAAGACTTACTACAAAGCTACGGTAGTCGACTGTATGGTACTGGCATAAAGATAGACACATGTACCAACACAATAGAGTTGAAAGTCATGAAATAAACCCATACACATATGGTAAATTGATTTTTAACAAAGATGTTAAAACAACTTATTAGGAGAAGAATCTTTTCAAGACTGCACAGCATTGTGAATATAGTTAACGTGACAGAATTGTACACTTAAAACAGTTAAGAGTGTATATTTTTTGTTGTATATATTTTACCATAATAAAAAGACATTTTAAATGAAAACATAAGTTTTGAAATTGGAAACCTCAGACCATAAAAATATGCACATAGGAAAGACTAGAAGTAGATAAGCTAAACTTCAATTTTACTTGGGGTGAAGATTTTTATTTGATTTTATTTTTTTATTTTTATTTTTTTAAAGATTTTATTTATTTATTTGACAGAGAGAAATCACAAGTAGATGGAGAGGCAGGCAGAGAGAGAGAGAGAGGGAAGCAGGCTCCCTGCTGAGCAGAGAGCCCGATGCGGGACTCGATCCCAGGACCCTGAGATCATGACCTGAGCCGAAGGCAGCGGCTTAACCCACTGAGCCACCCAGGCACCCCTATTTGATTTTATTTTTTGAGGGAGAGAATTCATGAGTGAGTGGGGAGGAGGAGAGGGAGAGGGAGAGAGAGAATCTTAAGTGGGGAGCTTGATGCTGAGCTCAATCTCACAACCCTGCGATCATGACCTGAGCTGAAACCAAGAGTCGGATGCTTAACCAACTGACCAGAGGACATGAAGGTAAAGATATTTTTAGACCAGCACATGAAACTGTAGTATCAATAGAGCATAGGAAAGGAGGGAAAGAAAACTAGAAGAAAGGATGAAAAACTGAAACAAAAGAAGAAATGGGAAGATAAAAAATTAATATAATTGCAGTTACAGTAAGTATAAAAGGGTTCACTTGATGACCATAATTTTGAGATTCTAATATTAAAGCATCAAAAATCAGTTATTTGTTTCCCACAAGAGACAATAAAAGAAAAGTATAGAAATGTTGAAAATATACAGATAGAAAACACGTAGTAATCAAATATGAAGCAAAGTAACAAAATTAGTGATTTTTAACATGGACAAAAGAAAAGTTAGAGCAAAAAACTACATGTGTGCCAAGCAGTATTTTTAATATAAGTAAAAATAATAATAAAAGTGATGACCATGGGGTGGGAGGTCGGGTGAGCCTGGTGGTGGGTATTATGGAGGGCACGTATTACATGGAGCACTGGGTATGGTGCATAAACAATGAATTCTGTTACACTGAAAAGAAATTAAAATAATAATAATAATAATAATAAAGTAATGACCATGAACACAAACACAATTATTAAAATATTGCTTCAAGTTAAATGCAGCTACAAATAAAAGAATTATCAATCATTTGGTAATTGTGAATGAATGTATATTAACTATTGCAAATTAACAAATAAAAAACACAGATAATAGAGAAGCCATATCACTAATATGGTTTATCTCATGTATGTAAATTTCACTTGAACACCATCAAACTCCTTTTTTGAAAACATTGTCCATTCACCAAAACAGATCATATATTAAGCCAAATAAATCTTATTCTAGGCCAAGTATCATATAAGTATGTTGCCTGACCTCACTTCCGTGAAATATCAATGCAAAACTTCCTTTATAAACCTCTTCTAACTAGAAAATTATTCTGTTAACTCTTAAATAGAAATTACAAGGAATATTTTAAAACTCTTCGAGCTGATTGAAAAATATAAGAACTATGTGTTGACACTGCAGAATGTATCTAAAAAATATTGAGGCAGAAAATACAGCTTTGGATGTATTTACAAAAAAGAATGAGGAGGAGAGGGGGAGGAGGAGAGAAGGAGGAGGAGGGGGAGGAAGGAGGAGAAGGAGGAATAAAGAAAGAAAAGAAAATCCAAAAAAACACACAGAAAAACAAAAAAATGCAAAAAAAATTAAAATTAAAAATTTTTTTAAATTAAAAAAAAAAAAACAACTTTTGCTTTCAAGAGTATGCCAAACAAGATGTCTAGAGAAATACTTCCAGTTCAAATACACAAAAATAAGGAAAAACAAGTCTTCAGAATTACATTAAGTGTATGGCTTAGTTGCCAGGAAAAAATTTTTTAAATATCTTCAGATGCAAAAAATAGTGAGATACTGCAAATTTTGAGAAGAAAAGAAATGCTGCAAGTAAAGTTTTGGGGGGCATTTTCAACTTCATACATTTTGAAGGACCATGCACAGGCCAGATAATGGGTGTAGCTTGGGCCTCTCCAAGGTTAGAAGTGAGATTGAATGCTATCAATTAACCAGGACCCTTGAAATGCAATTCCTTAAAAATGATTGAAAAAATACTGTGTGTCCAGCAAAAGGTTAAAATTAGGGATATTTACCTGTCAAGCACACTGAATGAAGTGAGAATGTAAAATATTTGTTATTCTGAGATTTTCCAAAAGAAGACTTGTACATATGTATATTTGCAACCAGAATTTGTACTATATATGGAAAATGGATGAGCTAAAGGAGATTATGCTGAGTGAAATAAGTCAAGCAGAGAGAGTCAATTATCATATGGTTTCAATTACTTGTGGAGCATAAGGAATAACATGGAGGACATGGGAGATGGAGAGGAGAAGGGAGTTGGGGGAAATCGGAGGGGGAGACGAACCATAAGAGACTGTGAACTCAAGAAACAAATTGAAGGTTTTGGAGGGGAGGGGGTCAGGGGGGTTGGATGAGCCTGGTGGTATTAAGGAGGGCATATATTGCATGGAGCACTGGGTGAGGTGCATAAACAATGAATTTTGGAACACTGAAAAAAAATAAAATAAAGTGGAGAAAATATTAATTTACAATTTCTGCAGGGTATTTTCTCAATTCTGCAAGGAATTTATCAAATTTTTCCATATTGGAGTTTTTCTTAAAAAATAATTTCACATACTGCACTCTCTATATGCTAGTCATATTGGACCTTCAGTTCCTGCAATGCCCTCTACTCCTTCTTGCTTCAACACGTATGCACTTGCATGTTCCCCACCCCAAACCTCTCCCGCTCTGCCCACCTTACTCTTAGGCATTATTCAGATCTCAAAAACAGAAACAAAAGCATTTCAACTTCAATGGCACCTTCTCTTTTCTCAGGACCAAGTCAGATCATTTATTTAGTATCCTTCAGTTTTTCTTTCACAACTCCACAAATAAAATTGTCTAAGTTATTATTTGCTATTTATTTGCTTTTCTACTAGAATATCTTGTTCCTTATGCTGGCCTCTTGTTCAGTACTATAGCTTCATCCCTTAACAGAGTTAGTGTTCAAAAACTATTTGAATGAATTAAGCACTTATATTTAGAAATCTTCTAGACCTCAGGTCATAGTATAAGATCAATGCACTTCTGCAAGTGACCAAAATAAGTTACTTGGTTCACATTCTGGATTAGGCATAAATATTCCCTTCTAAAATCAGCATTTGAGATACATCTGTGAGTGCAAGTTTGTGTGTATGAACTTAAATACATGTAAGAGCTTAAAGCAGAACATCTCCTAATTCATACTGATTCATCCCAGGTTCAATCTTGTGTCCCTCAGCATAACTCAGGGACCGTGTTGAGTCTTTTGTATCTGTACCTCTAGCAGAAGTTTTGCTCAGCTCCAGTTGGTTCGTGATTCTGCTTCATCTCTAGTCAGTGGGTTTGAAATATAAAGACTCCTTCATCAGGGCTCTAATGCCCTGACCCCCATGTAGGCTGTGCTTCCTAGCTCCTTCTTACCGAGCACCTACTACTATCTCTATCCCATCAAACACATCCAGTTCCACACAAATTAAGATTTAAACAGTGAGAGTAAAAGTGATCTTTTAAATAATTAAAATTGCACACTCAAAACACACACTTCTGTCTCTGACTCTTATATCCATGTTCTAAATATCAAGGCTGATTATGATTCCCTTTGTCTTGCTTTCTGTTTCTACGGGTCTTCTTGGTAAAAGGCTCTCAGTGGTTCAGGGAAGTCGGGCAAAGCACAGTGCAAACTCTTGTTTTAGGTGCTTATTCTCACCATCATAAACTTATCAGTGAAAATAGTCTCCAAGCTGGTTTTCCTCCAGGAGGCGTGTGGGAAGAAGACATCACAGGGTCGGAAAGGTGACAAAGCCACCGAATCATCACTCGAAGAGTAAAATTTCCTAGAATGTAGTCAAGATAATTATGGACGATTTTAGCGAGGTTCAATAACACAGTTACAGTCAATGCAAGTGCGTGTGGTGCAAGTAATACAGGTCTACAGGGGCTTCTTCTCTAGATTATTCTCCTAGAACATCCATTTGCCCCCACGCGGGTCTGTCAGCTGTGAGCCGTGTCCTGGCCTCACAGCACTTGCATCTCTGCAGGGCCTTCAAAGAGGCTCGCTTCAGCTTGCTGTTTCCTAGAATTAGGATAAGGGAGTGACCCCAGGGATAGATGGCTGCGGTCGTCATGCCAAAAATAAACAGTAGTCTGTTTTCTGGCATATTGAAACATACTATCTCTATGACAATGCCTATAAAATACAAGATGAAGAGAAAGATAAAAGATATTAAAACTTTCATTGCTTTCACGTGTGCTTCTGTACTGGGGTCTCGGGGTCCAGTGACCTTCATTTGCATGCGCCTGCTGTGTCTCCAGAGGGAAACGATTAACAAGAAACATGTAACCAGGCAGAGTGTAAAGAGAAGAATGACTCCTAGGTTGACCAAAATCTGCTTAGTAAAGAACATACTTTTTGGCATGTTGAAGTCCCAGGTTGTATTTCCACTCCTCATTCTGTTATCATTAATAATCCTTACAATTTGTGGAAAAGTAAATAACCATGAAATAAACAAGGATCCCATCAGAAGGTGAAGAACCCTATTGATCCTACCCTTCAGCCAGAGAAAAATATGGTGGGAAAAATTTGCTATCTTCAGGAAATAGAAGATACTGAGGCTGGTGGCAAACCAGATACTTGATTGATTGATAATTATCCATGAGTAACTAATAAAATCAATTAGTTTGCCAGAGTAATACATATCTGGAGAGAATAGCTTTATAAGTCCATCTGTAATTATTAACAATATCAGAAAAACTCTGGAAGTAGCTAAGCCAGTGAGAATAAAGCCAATCATCGAAAACTTTTTGTTCTTCACATAGTCTACACAGTTGACAAGTCCAATAAATCCATTCCCTAGAACTCCCAGTACCGCTTCACTAACTGCTATAAAAATGAGAAGGCCTTCCAGTATGCTTATCATATCTGCCAATTCCTAGTATTGCTTCTGTTACATTACATTTATGTTACCTGCTTCAGAATGAGACGAATGTTAGCTGCTTGATGGAAGAATTTTTTTCTTCTATTTCATTTCATAAATACTTAAAAATACCCCTAAAATGCCTTGTGATGGAATCGGAAATGTCTTCATGGAGACCACCTCAGTTTCATTTATAACTTAGCGAGTCTGAGGAACATGTGTTCAGACTGAATGCCTATGTACGATTTGTGAAGATGCAAATGAAAGTTTCTGTTTCATGGATTTCACTTATCCTCCTGTGAGACTATTTTGCATCTGTTAACCTGACTTGTGGAGTAGGAGTGTCAAATGTATACCCACAAGAAACAGAACAGAAACAAAAATTTGACTTCGTCCTTTTAAATATCAACTACAACTTCATCATTTGGGTTGTATTTATGACCGATTAAACATATATAAATGAAAAACAGTTTATAGAGGTGGCAAATGAATCTAGCCAATGTAGACACTTACTTTGAATAAGTAGAGGCATAAACACATTTTTGTTATTTTCCTGATAATTTAGGCAAAACACATTTTAAGTTTCAATATAAAGAGGACAATAGATTATGAGTCAATTATATAGAAACACTGAGCAATTGCCACTTTGCAATAGAAATGGACTGATCCAGCGAGCATAAAATCAGTAAGGACATAGCTGGATTCAATAGGATATAATTGACATCTATAGATTACTTCCTCCAACAACAGCAGATTATACCTTCTTCTCACGCTCACCTGGAACATTCTTAAAAATAGACCGCCTTCTGCGTCACACGGTACACCTTAACAAGTTTAAAGAGTAGAAATTATACAGCATCTGCTTTCAGACCAGAATGGAATTAACAATCAATAACAGAAAGGAACTGGAAAATCCCCAAATACAGGGAGAACAAACAACACATTTCTAAAGATTATGTGGGTCAAAGAAATAATCCCAAGAGAAATTTAAAATATTTTGAACTAAAGAAAATGAAAACACAACTTATCAAATCTGGGAGATGCAGGGGAAGCAGAGCTTAGAGGGAAATACATAGCATTGAATGCATGTATTAGACAAGAAGAAAGATCTATAATCATCATCTAAGCCTCGACCTTAGGAAACTAGAAAAAGAAGAGCAAATTCAACCCAGTAAGCAGAAGAAAAGAAATAAGAATTTGAGCAGAAAACAATGAAACTGAAAGCAGGAAATCAATGGACAAAATCAATTTAAAAAATGCCACTTCCTTGAAAGGTAAATTAAAATAGATAAACTTCTTAGGTTAACAAAGAAAAAAAAGAGAGGAGATGAATTACTAATACCAGAAATAAAAGGGGACATCACCAGTAATGGCATAAAGATTATTTGTAAAAATCAAAATCTGGAGAGTAGATAATTTGTTTTTGGTTAGCATTACTAAAAGTTATGATTTGACTTTTATATGAATTAGAGTACCTGCAGTTAAGACACATCGACTCCAACTCATTATACACACATTCTGCCACAGATAAAGATTTTTTTTAATTGACTTTGAGCTACCAGGAAAATTTCCAAGGCAGTTCATCTTCATTTGACACATTTGATATGAAAACCATTATTCTATTGACAAACATTTATAACTGCTCTGACATTATCAGATGCTATTTGGGGATGCTCTTAGAACTAGGGTGAATTCATTCTGAGAGCAGTTTCAATGTGTGGAGAAAGTTTGGTTCCCATACCATCAACAAGAAACTCTCCAGACATCGAGAGTTCTACAATTCAATTCAATTCTCACACTATTTACTAGGAGATGTCAGATTCCAGAAGGTCAGGGCTTGGTCCTATACAACTACCTCCCTCTTCCTCCACTTCAGATACCAATCACCAGCCCACGCTGTTACGTGGGGCTCTGAACTAACTCTAAATCAGAGAGATTCCCATAACCTCCTCCTTGGATTTTGATTAATTTACTAGAGCAGCTCACAGAACGTGGAGAAACATTTTACTTACTCTATTACTGATTTATTTAAAAAGATATGACTCAGAAACAGCTAGATGGAAGAGATGCATAGGGCAAGGTTTATGGAAAGGGTGCAGGGCTCCTGGGACCTTTCCAAGAGGGCCACTGAACCCCCAGGCGTTTACCAAATGCTGAATCCTATCCTTTGGAATTGGAAAATCATGATTAACACATGGGAGAGCTTCTTACATTATTTGGAAAGATAACGTTTATTAATAAACACTTTTTTAATAGGTAATTAAGAATATTAATAGATTCAAGTGACCTTGATGATGAGACACTTCTTGGAAGGTAAATCAAAATTCCATTCAAACATTATTTTCAATTATATTATTAATGTAATATAATATATTATATATTATATACTTAATATATATAATATATATTAAATAATATACAAATATATACTTATATATTATTTAATATACAGTATATATCATATATTATAATTACATATTATATATATGTAATATATGTAATAATATATTAAATATATATTTAATATATTTAAAATATATTATATTTTAATATATATTTAATATATATTAAATAATATATATTATATATTATAATTGCATATTATATAATATACAATAAATTATATATAAAATATTATATATAATGTATATATAATATAATATAAGTGCTCTGAAATTTTATTAATATTAATAATAACAAGAATTCTACGGACTACGTCAGAAATACCTTCTTTGATCAGATGCCCAAATTCTTTGATAAAATGTGAAATGTATCATACTACTATGCCCATATATTTTTTTCTACTAAGTGTGTGGGAGAAGAGGAGCATGTAATTATTTCATTTAGTTTTCTTATTGAAATGTTGGAAAATAAAAATACATTTGATTGAGTCTGTATAAGGAAACACTAGATAGACAAAACAATTAAAATAATTATTTCTGGAGTTGGGGTTCAGGGGTTTCAGTTTGGATTTATTTGAATTTACACCGAAGATGGACTTTCAAAAATACAAAAATACTGTAATATTATAATTTAAAATAAACATATATTTTTGTCTCCCACCCATGGTGCCTGGTTCACAGTTCCCAAAACCCTTGGAATTTCCTAAGTGATAATTATGAACAGTGGAAGCATCTTACATTATAACACATAGTTTTTTCCTCAGTTTGCTTCAGAGCCATAAAGGTGAAATGAATGTCCTGTTTTAATAAGCCCCTTTCAGCTGCAACTGAGTTTATGTTAAGGAACTGACTTTTGGAAAGCTGGTGAGGATAGAAGTTGGTTGCAGGGAAATCAACCAGAATTAGAGGATGGAAACTTTCAGTCCCATCCCCTGATTTCTGGGGCAGGGGATTAGAGATGGAGGTGAAGTCAATCACCAACAACCAATCATTTAATCAATCTTGCCTATATAGTGAAGCCTCCATAAAACACCAAAAAGGATGGGGCTTGGAGAGCTCCAGGCTGTTGAATCACAATGCTTCCAAGTGCCACTGTGCAGGGTCCCACGTTACACAAGGACAGAAGCTCCTTGCTCAGGACCTCATTCTGCCTATCTCCCCCATATGACTTTTGATTTGTAATCCTCTAATGTCTTTTGTAATAAACCGGTAATCTGCTGAGGAAACTGGTTTCCTGAGTTCTGATGAGCCATTCTAGCAAGATTAACAGACCCGGAGAAGGGGGTGTGGAAACCCCTGATTTATAACCAGTTGGGTCAAAGCACAAGTGACAACATGAGCCTGGGATTAGCATCTGACTGGCAGTCTGTCTGGTGGTACTGAGCCCTTAGCCTATGGGACCTGATGCTATCTCTGGGTAGAGAGTGACAGAACTGAGTGAAGAGCTGGGTGGTACAGGTGGTATAGGAAATCTCTCTCCCTATTCCCCCCACCCCCCAACACACTGGAATTGGGTGTCAGAATCAGTAAACACATACACACAAGATTTCTCATAGCAGCATTGTGTGTCATTGCAAAATATTGGAAACAAAATAAACATAAGAACGTTGCTGAATCCATTCTGGTACTATGAAGCCATGAAAAAGGATAAGAAATAATTTTACAAATGGATGAAGCAGTCTCTTACATATTATAGAATTAAAAAAAGAAAGTGCAAACTGTCATTCGTATAAGAAATGGGAAAAAGGTAATCTGTATGTATCTTTTTTTTTCTTTAAATTTTTATTTTAAGTAAACTCTTTTCTATACATGGGGCTTGAGCTCACAACCGGGAGATCAAGAGTCACATGACCTATAGACCGAGCCAGTCAGAGGCTCCATATTTGTTTACTTTTTCAAAAACACAAATAGGAGGGGCAGTCCCTACAACACAGCAGCGACCTGAGGAGGTGTCACCTGGTGGTAGGACAGCCCCGTCACCTCTGCCAGCACCGAAGCCCCAACTGCGCCCCCCACTCCGCTCATCCCAGACGGCGACCCGCCCTCCTCCCCCCACCCCCAACGCCCCCAACCCCCATCTCCCATCACTGCAGGACAACCATACACACATCTCAGATCCCTGCCCTCCATCCCGGTATCACTTCCATTCATCCAAGCAGACAGCCCACACACCCCTGTCCCCTGCTCCTGGCCCAGGCAGAGGTGATGCCCAGGAGAGCCCCCGAGGTTTGCCTGGGGCACGCCTGGGGCAGACGGCTTGAGCTCAGCTCCCTTCCTGTTGATCTTGGGGGCACACTGAAAACCTGTCCACCTCCTTAAAGCCTGGTTTCCTGCCCATTCTCTCCACTGCTGAAATCACCCCCAAGCCCAGTGATTGTGGACCACCCTGGAAAGATCAGGAATTCTCCAAAGTTGGTGCAACATTTAAATCAATTTATGAGTCACCATGGTCATTCCTGCCATTCATTGGTGAACCGCTGAACTGAGTGAGGATGAAGGAGCAAAAGTTATTCTTTGATTTTTCACGCAGTTTGGGGCTCTGTGCTTTTCCAAAGCATTTTAAGCAGCATAATTAAAATAAACAGTGAATTTTGGAACACTGAGAAAAAATTAAATTAAAAAAAAAAGAAACTGATACCTTCCTATAAAAAAAAAAAGAGTGAGAAAAACAAACAAAATACAAATAGGAAGAAGAAACCAGAAATAAGTGAAATTGACTACCTATAGGGAGTGATTTAAAATGAAATGGAAGTTATGGAAGAGGGATTACACTATTATCAGTATGCCTTTTGTTTAGTTTTGAGTCTTAATGATAATGTTTTAGATAATAAAGCAAGGGCTGAAGAAAAAACCTAAAGCAAAATGCAATTAAAATACAGCCTTTACATCTTCAAATTAATAGAAGGGGAAAAAGAAGAGAACCAACCAAAATAACTTTTTTTTTCCAAAATAACCTTTGAACAGATTTTTTTTACTGTATGTCTTCATATAGGCATTCATGAACAATAAAGAAGTATTGAGATGTAGTTAGTACTCTTTCTTTCTACAAGTGGCATGTGTTAGCAAATCTGAAACTACTTTCGATGTATTTTATGATTAAACAAATGAATGTGTAGACTGAAAAAAAATGAGAGCCATGTTTTTCATTGTGAAAGAGGATATACAACATGGAAAGAATAGTCTGTAATTTTTAATTGGGTTAGAGATATCAGTGTATTTTCATCATTATATATATATATATATATATATATATATATATACACATATATATATATATAGACACGTGGAGAGAATAATGGATGTGTATGTATGTATGCTACCAAATCCTGATTTTTAAGTACACTTCTACACTAAAAGAAATCAGGACTCCTTGGAGAAATAGTAAATACAGGGCAAAATTAGAAGAAATACAAAATGAGCCCAAAATATTTTGCTGTGCAAGAATGTAAGGAAACACTAAAAGCATTATGGAGACATGTCAAAAGAATACAAAAGTCAACTAGAAGTGGTTTTTACTTGACAAATCTAGACCCATGTAGGCATTAAAATAAATCATGATAGTAATAGGTAATAACCCATTGAATAAAATATGAGCCTGCATTATACAGTATGTCTGCTGAATAAAATATGAATCATCCATATATTTTAAATATAAATATATATTTATTCTTATAAGCAAATGAATAAATAAGTGATTTCAAGTAAGTGTACTTTGTCAGACAAAAGAAGTGTTCTACTTGTTTATTAAGTGTGTGTGACAGGGTATCTGGCTGGCTGGCTCAGTCAGGAGAGAACGTGACTCTTGGTCTCAGGATCATGAGTTCAAAGCCCCACACTGGGTATAGAGCTTACTTTATTATTTTTAAAGATTTTATTTATTTATTTGACAGAGAGGGAGATCACAAGTAGGCAGAGAGGCAGGCAGAGAGAGAGGGGAAAGCAGGCTCCCCGCTGAGCAAAGAGCCCAATGCAGGGGCTTGATCCCAGGATGCTGAGATCATGACATGAGCCAAAGGCAGAGTCTTAACCCACTGCGCCACCCAGGTGCCCCTAGAGCTTATTTTAAACAATAAAATATACCTTGATTTTTTTTTAGGAGTATAAATCAAAAGACCATTAAATATAATGTCTCCCTTATTCAGGTTAAGAGTATATTTAGAAGACTACTAGTTAACTTGATCCTGGTATATTTTAAGAAATAGAGTCTCTTTTCTTGTCTCTCTCTCTTTTTTCATTCTCAAAATCCATAATAAAGTCTCAGCTTTACACAGCCAGCCCTTTGCTTCCCTCTGTGTGGGAAGCACTTAGCTCTTGAGTGATGTGCAGGCGGCTCCTGGAGAATAAAATCTTCAACATAAAATGAAGATTTCTACTAACTGCTATCTTCTTGACTCTGAGATTTATAGCACCATCTGAAAGTAATCAGAAATCTTACCATTTTGGGGCTCCTGGGTGGCTTAGTCAGTTAAGCTCAGGTCATAATCCCAGAATCCTGGAATTGAGTCCCACATTGGGCTCCTTGTTCAGCAGGGAGCCCACTCTCACTCTGCCTGCTGCTCCCCCTGCTTGTGTTCTCTCTCTGTGTCAAATAAATAAAGAAAATCTTTTAAAAAAAGAAAGAAAGGAAGAAATCTTACCATTTTTCAATTATGTCCTTATCTTCGGAGGATGGCTTAAGAAAGTGGTGAAGTCTGTATTTTTGTGTACAATATAATGGTCTTCTCTGTATTAACAACATAGTTCCATTTTTATTGGAGGATTCCTCCTTAAGGATCAACTATCAGGTAGGATTGTGCATTGTGAATATATAGGTATGGTAAAAAAAAAAAATCGAACCACTTTTTCATACTTTTACCTTTCTAAGCATAACTTATAAAACAAGTATTTCCAAGAAATTGTTTTATTGGCCTCTTACTATATTTTCCCTCTTTCATATCTGTGTTTTATGCCAACAAAAGACTAAGATGTAAACAAAGAGCATTTCTCTTCATTTTCTTTTTTTTATTGTTTTATCTTTTATAAACATATATTTTTATCCCCAGGGGTACAGGTCTGTGAATCGCCAGGTTTACACACTTCACAGCACTCACCAAAGCACATACCCTCCCCAATGTCCATAACCCCACCCCCCTTCTCTCAACCCCCCTCCCCCCAGCAACCCTCAGTTTGTTTTGTGACATTAAGAGTCACTTATGGTTTGTCTCCCTCCCAATCCCATCTTGTTTCATTGACTCTTCTCCTACCCACTTAAGTCCCCATGTTGCATCACCACTTCCTCATATCAGGGAGATCATATGATAGTTGTCTTTCTCTGCTTGACTTATTTCGCTAAGCATGAT
Source organism: Mustela nivalis (assembly GCF_964662115.1). Lineage (NCBI taxonomy): Eukaryota > Metazoa > Chordata > Mammalia > Carnivora > Mustelidae > Mustela > Mustela nivalis. The sequence goes on from NC_139026.1 coordinate 54,309,403, forward strand.
ACGCTCTAGTTCCATCCACGTGTCGCAAACGGCAAGATTTCATTTCTTTTGATGGCTGCATAGTATTCCATTGTGTATATATACCACATCTTCTTGATCCATTCATCTGTTGATGGACATCTAGGTTCTTTCCATAGTTTGGCTATTATAGACATTGCTGCTGTAAACATTTGGGTGCACGTGCCCCTTCGGATCACTACGTTTGTATCTTTAGGGTAAATACCCAGTAGTGCAATTGCTGGGTCATAAGGCAGTTCTATTTTCAACATTTTGAGGAACCTCCATGTTGTTTTCCAGAGTGGTTGCACCAGCTTGCATTCCCACTAACAGTGTAGGAGGGTTCCCCTTTCTCCGCATCCTTGCCAGCATCTGTCATTTCCTGACTTGTTAATTTTAGCCATTCTGACTGGTATGAGGTAATATCTCATTGTAGTTTTGATTTGTATTTCCCTGATGCCGAGTGATATGGAGCACTTTTTCATGTGTCTGTTGGTCATCTGGATGTCTTCTTTGCAGAAATGTCTGTTCATGTCCTCTGCCCATTTCCTGATTGGATTATTTGTTCTTTGGGTGTTGAGTTTGCTAAGTTCTTTATAGATTTTGGACACTAGTCCTTTTTTTTTTCTCTTTATTTTCTATTTAACTTTTTTTTATGAAAAATTTCAAGCATAAACAAAGGCAGAGAGGACAATTCAATAAGTCCTATGTACTAATCATCTGCTTTCATCAGTTACCAATATATGACCACTCTACCCTTACCTATCCTACTCCCTGTGCATTATTTTGATATGTATTCCAGATATGATAGCCCCACATCCCTCAGGATGTACAATACGCTAGTATAATAACATTTGCAGCATTAGTTACCAGATGATACGAAAGGATTTTAACAACCTCAATGAATTTTAAAACTATTTGATTTCTGCAGTTACATCAGTACAGAAATACTCTCAAATACCGTTTATGGCAAAAGATTACCAAAACAGGAATTAAATGGCTAAATCTGGATTATTCCAGAAACCAGGTGGTGATTTAGAGGAATTAAATAGCTTTAGGTAAAAGCACATTAATATGACATTAATATCCCTGAATGACCATTCATATCACAGATCCATACTCGCCTCCTAACATTTGTGAATGATTCAGTGTTAATGACAGCGATTTTCAATTGGTCTTGGAATTTTTTCTTCTATTTAGCTTTGTCTCTCTGCCATATCTTACTATACTCACCTGTTCAATTTTGATTACTTGTGTTTGATTTTTAATAACATCTTTCTTCTCTAGGTCTGCATGAGTGGAAGGTGACTTATACATACATACACAGAAGTTCGAACAGTTCAGAGAGGTGATAGTTCCTATTTATTTATTTATTTATTTATTATTTTTTCATCTGGTTATTGCTTAGAGGTCTGTCCAGATCTAGGAAGAATTTAAATGACACTCAGTGAGATAGCACATATACAAAAGGAAGAATCCAGTGAAACAAGGAAGATTACACAGACTTCTCATTGACTTCTCTCATAGGCCAATGTAGCTGAAAATGCCCTCCCTTTAAGATTTTACTCATTTGGCTGTTTCCAAAAATCACAACTTATGTGTGACCTGAAAGATAGGGAATTCTTATCATACCACCAAACATCCAAACCAAGCCAGCTTGTTCTGTAGCAAAAAAATGTCCCCCAAATTTGAAAAAGGCAAACGGATATAGCACAAAGAACACAAGAAAGAGAAAATTACGTTTGCCTCTCTGAAATGGGCCTTCATACTGGGGTCTCTAGAATCGCTGATGAGCTCAATGTGCTTCCATGTGTGTTTCCACAAAAAAAAAAAAAAAAAAGGAGGAACAGAGAAAAAGAAAATCAAGGGGATACAGGAGTGAGGAAACTGGAGGGGCCAAAGCCAGGCCACTCCCACAATGTGCCACTTTGGCATACTGATTATTTTAAATAAAAGTTACTTAAGAAACCAGTGCAAAAACACTTGGACCCTCCTCCATTCCCCTGAAAGCAGAAATGAATCTCTTAAATAAAAAAATATCCCCTCTGCGATAAAGTAAAAAGACATCCTTATCACCGGAGATAGGGACTTGAAAGCTGAGAAAGCTGTAGAAACAAACATCTTTGCCCTTTTTTCACTCCTTTACAACTTCAGCCCAAATTCTGTTTAGAATTACTTACTAATTAAAACTCCCAAACACCTATTTTCCTTGTCCTGTAAATTCTTCACAAATTTATTTTTTCTTTGTCTAAAATGTATAAAAAACTGCCTGCCTTGGTAATTTCTTTAGGTCTCAATTTCATTGTTGAGTTTAATGAGGGGGAAGAAAAAAAAAAGCTTTTTTTTTTCCTCCTCTTAATCCCTCTCACATAAATCTAATTCTTAGTCCAGCTGGGAGAAATTGCAGATAAAGGGAGAATTCTGCCTTCCAACAGACCAGTAGTAAAGATAATCATAGAATTTAAATTTTTATTTTTATTCACATTGAATATCCCAGTTATATTTCTCTCTCTCCCTCTTTCACTTCCTCTTTGTTGGTGTTTTAGGGAATGATATTAGAAACATCAAAACTATATGGCAAAGGAAAGCTTATGAACAGGAAGGTCACAGATACCAGCAGAAGGATGAAAACTGCCTCATTAATTCTCCATTCTAGGCAAAGGGAAAGTGAATAGAGAAATTGGCGACCTTCAGGATTAAAACAAAAAGGCAGTGAGATAGATAGCTAACCAAGTGCTCAAGTGGCTGGCCAATGTCCAAACACTAGTTTAGGATATGGTTATTTCCCATAGGAACAGGGATTTTCTGGTACAACAACACTGAAAACAAATCAATGATTGTTAACCACAATTGACTAATTCTGTCAAAGGCCAAACTAATAAGAATAAAGCCAATCAAGCATAATTTTTTACTTCTAATCCAAACAATGCAATTTGTGAGTCTAATGAATCCATTCCTTAAAATATCTATTTTAAATTTCTCACGTGTTACAACCATGAGAACTTTCTCCAATGTATTTGATATGGTTGCAAAGAAAAAACTGATCTTCAGTTTGTTGACTAATGTCCTTACGATTTACTAGATTAGGATATAGGTTTTGTTTAGTTATGCAATAATATCTACTTTTCTTTTTTATTATGGCTCTTCTTCTTAGCTATGAATCCAGTCATCTCCAACAGCCATTGAACATTTCCAACCAGCTCTGCTAAGATTTCCAGTCTTGGTCCAGATGTCAGCTAGAAATTGTAACATCCTATGTAAAGAGAAGGTTGAAAGACTAGACCCTCATTTGCTAATATGTAAATAAAGGCACAGATTAATTTTCATTCTTTTGAATAAAAATTCCTTTCTCCTCTCAAGGAACTGCTTCATTTGATTTACAAATCTCAATCGTGAAATAGGTACCTCTGTTAAATAACAAAAAGTCAACTGAGTTAAATTTTAAGATCCCATTGGCTTTATTAATCAGTTCTTGAATCAAACAACATCCTATGTAACAAGTAGAGGGGAGCTACAAAGGGCTACAGAAAAAGAAAAGTTTTTAAAGGTAGAGAGGGAGCAGAAAATAGGGAATTACTAACAAAGAATCTATTATTTTAGGCAAGGTCACACTCCTAAGGTGACTGAAAGGGGTCTATCAGTAAATTTGCTGGTGCTGGCCAGGAAATTCCCATGTTGATCTCTCTCTCTCAAATTAATAACTTAAATCTCTGAAAAATGTTTTACTATATTTAAAATTACCTACAGGGTATATTTCTGCTTAAAATACAAAATGCCTGAGGGATATCTGTTCTGATCATTTGAAATAAATTAGAAAAATATTTTGATTTATTGATGTCTTCAGTGCAGTTGAATCAATAGTAATTAGATGTCACTCTCATCCCTACCTTTCCGACTTGGTCTTTCAAGAGAATTAGTAGTGAAAAGATTCAAATAATGACATAACTAGCCCAAGGGAAGAGATCCTATGAGATTATGATGTTCTAGAAGCAGATCATGTTAAGGTAGTCCTGCAACAAGCAGCTAGTTAGTTAGCTGGTTTGCTAGTTAGATGATGCTTTGGGACTAATTAAACCTTGCCACTTCGACCTCTACGAACAAACAAATCTACCATAAAGGAGGGCCCATCAACAATCTAGACATGATCCAAGGACAGTTTGATCATCACGTTTGTTGCTAGCAAAATACATTAGAGGAGAGATACACAGACCTTAATCACTTCATGCCCTAAGGACTAGAGATCGTGTAAGAGAAGAGGGGTCGGATGACACCCCTTTTTGCCCTCCACTTTCCAGTATATCCAAAATAAATCTCTTTCTTTTATATTGTCCAGTGTTGATTTAATCATTCCATAGACTAGAGAGAATTCGCAAAGACTAGTTCTGAATTTCTCAAACAAATCCAGAAATTATAGCTCTAAATCCTTTGTAGGTCATCTATTCACAGAAGCCAGAAATCTGTGCCAGTCTGATTTTACTTTTACTCACTACCAAATCCAGTAATTTTTATGATCTTAAAAGCTCTCAAATCTATCCCCTTGTCACCAAGTCTATGACTACTACCTTGATTCAGACCCTCATCATTTTGGCACGGACTGCAAGACCAGTCTCATTACTCTTTACTTAGAGTCTTATCCTTTTGTAGAAGTTCTTTCCATTATGTATGTAGAGGTTCTGCTTTGATGAAAATGCTGTCATTCTTTTCAGGATGAATGCATCCCTATTTTCATGCTTTAGTCCTGGCGCTCATCTCCTTTCTGATTCCCGCAGACATAGTTTGGATACAATTTCTTCTGGAAAAATGTCCCTCATCATCTGAACTTGGATTTGGTGTCCTTTTTCATCATCCTGTGTCTCTCTAATTATAGCATTTTTTTGTGATCTATTATGACTACTCTCTGGACTGTAATTTTTTGGAAGGAAGAAAAAATTCTAATGTTTCACTGTCAAAATCCTCTTAGTAAATGCAAAACCTGACAAATAGTAAACATTTCATAAATATTTGCTGGATTGAAAAAAGTACAATTATAGAAAGTTCTAGAAGTATATAAAAATTTCAGGCACCTGGGTGGCTTAGTTGGTTAAGCTTCTGCCTTCACCCAGGTCATGATCTCAGGGTCATGGGATCCAGCCCCACACAGGGCTCTCTGCTCAGAGGGGAATCTGCTTCTCCCTCTGCCTGCCGCTCCCCGGCTTATGTGCTCGCTCTCTCTCTCTATCATATAAATAAAATCTTTTTTTAAAAAGTAGGTAAAAATTAAAATACCAATAATGTATTAATATTTATACTGATTTTCTTCCAGTATTTTAATATTTAACTATTCCTTACTTATCATTACACATAGTTATAATCATACTATTTTTGTAATGTTGAGGTCTAATTTTGATTCACTAGCTTTAGAAGATAAGGCCTTTTGTAAATTTTGTAAACTCTCCACAACAATTATTCTGATTATAGCTTCATAACATTACATCAAAGGCATATAATATTTTTATTTCAAGTAATCCCTTATTGAGAGTACTTTTATCTCTTTTTCTACTTTATTTTTTCACAATATGACAATGATTACCCAAGTACCTGTAATTATTTCTCTACTTAGATAAAACTTCAGAAGTGAGATTATGAGTTTAAATGTGTAAGTATTTTTGGGTTTTCCAATGCATATTTTTCAACCCAAATTGTTATCAGCCTATGCAAAGCATTACCATTAATTAATAAAAAATATTTAATTGAAAAGTGGAACATGGTGTTTTCCATCATGATATATCGGCATACTTTCTGTTTTCTGTATCAATTAATCAATCTCAGTTGCTACTTGCTTTTTAAATTTAGAAGCTAAAATAGAAGTCGTTAATTTATAATTTAAAATGTATACCAAATGGAATATTGAACAACTGTACTCTTCTCCTTCCAGACAAAAACTCTTTAATATCTCTTTACTTACAAAGTCGTTACCCCCATGATTTCCACTGTTGTAACAAGGTGGAACTTAGTTCCGGGTTATGACTCTTAACTTTCTATACAAGTTCATCAAACTGCACAGGCCTTTTAACAACATGTCTCTAAACAGAAGTTTTATTTTTCTCATCTCAAACGTAAGACAAAAAATATATTTAAAATTAGTTGGGAAACTAAAATGGATTTAGGAATAAAGTCAATAGAAAAAAGCATAATACCTAAGGGAAAGAATAATTATGAAATGTTATTGAATAACCTTAGAGAAGGCGTAAGGAAACTAATTTGTAAGTTATATGCTTTAAAGGGAATACATTACGTTTTAGAGAAATCTGTAAGTTCACTGCGAGTCCAGTCAAAATCCCAATAGTGTATTTTATGGGATTTGAGAAGTTGATTCTGAAAATCCTCTACAAGAGTAAATGTTACACAGTAGCTAAAAAATTGAAAAAGACAGTAAGAGGCCACAAACTGGCAGACTGATCTGACAGTAACTGTTTAAAACATAAATTTGAACATAATTACGAGGAGCTCATTCATAGGTTCATCACAATTAGCTCTACTATCAAAGTGCTTACACATTTATAGACATTCCTGGCTCCTGTGGACTCTAGAGTTTGCTACCACTACATAAAGATATTTTATTTATCCTAAGACCCTGCAATTACACTACTGGGCATTTACTCCAAAGATACAGATGGAGTGAAAAAGAAGGGCCATATGTAGCCCAGTGTTCATAGCAGCAAAGCCACAGTCACCAAACTGTAGAAAGAGCCAAGATGTCCTTCAAAAGACGAATGGATAAAGGAGATATGGTCCAGATATATAATGGAGTATTACGCCTCCATCAGAAAGGATGAATACCCAATTTTTAAAAAAAATTTTATTTATTTATTTGACAGAGAGAGAGATCACAAGTAGGCAGAGAGGCAGGCAGAGAGAGAGGGAGAATCAGGCTCTCTGCCGAGCAGAGAGCCCAATGCGGAGCTTGATCCCAGGACCCTGAGATCATGACCTGAGCCGAAGGTAGAGGCTTAACCCACTGAGCCACCCAGGTACCCCCCCCCAATTTTTGTATCAATATGGATGGAACTGGAGAAAATTTTGCTGAGTGAAATAAGTCAAACAGAGAGAGTCAATTATCATATGGTTTCACTTACTCATGGAGCATAAGGAATAACAGAGGACACTGGGAAATGGAGAAGAGAAGTGAGTTGGGGGAAATCAGAGGGGGAGACAAACTATGAGAGACTGTGCACTCTGAGAAACAAACTGAGGATTTTGGAGGGGTGGGAGGTGGTGATTGGGTGAGCCTGGTGGTGGGTATTAAGGAGGGCACGTATTGCATGGAGCACTGGGTGTGGTGCATAAACAATGAATCTTGGAACACTGAAAAAAAGTTAAATTTAATTTAAAAAAATAATAATAAAATAAAGGTATTTTACTTTAAACAGTTTATTGATCATCTATTCAAATTAGTCAGATTCCCTACCTCACAAAATATACAAAATTAAAAATGAGTTTGATTAAAGATGTAATTGTGCCAAAACTTGCATATAAAAAAGCTAACAAAAAAACAAAACTAAACAAAAAAAGAAATGGGTAAATGTTTCTTAAAAATTGAATATGAAATTCTTCCTAAGAGTTCAGTTCAAAATTCTAGAAAGGGGGAGATGGGTGGGCGATGAGTGAAATGAAGAAAACTAAGAGTGCTCTTATTAAGATGAACACTGAGTAATGTACAGAAATACTGAATCATTAAATTGTATACCTGAGACTAATAGAACATTATATATTAATTACACTTCAATTTAAAAAGTGAGGGAAAAAAAAGAACAAAATCCCAGAACCATAAAAGAGGTGAAAATTTTTGTACATACAATAGTAAAATGATTCTATAAAAATTAATACCATATGTAAAACTTTTAAAAAGAAATAATTTATTGGGAAATATTGCAATATTTGAAACACGCAAAGAGATAATAGTCATAATTCATAAAGGGATCTGAAGAGTAATAAGAAAAACTCAAATAGTCCTGTTAAAAAAAGGGATAAAGTTCATGACAAGACAAACAACTAAATTGAGAAAAAATAGTGCAGTATCTCAGGTTCTTTCAAGGTGTAAAGGATGCCATGTTTCCAAAAACAAGCAGTCCATTTATCTTAAGAAAATTCTGCAGTCATTTCTTCATGCTTTTGTCTAACATATTTACCAGACCCAGGGTTTCCTAACCATGATGCTCTAGTTTTTAGGCAACTGGTGACTTTCACTTGGACAGAGAAAACTGACTTGTTCCCTCTACTTATTAAGGCATATCCTTGAGTAAGGTCATAAAATCAAATTCCTATAACTGCTGGATGGAAACATGAAGGTGTGTTGTACACACATATGGATATTAGAGATTAATATTGAGGAAAATCAAAACAAGAGAAATGCTAAATTGAAAAAACAAATGAACTAACCTTCAAGAAAGTGCAGAAAATGCAGAGGTCATAGAATATTAAATCAATATTAAATAAAGAACAATTGGTGGATCCATAGGATAATATGCCTACATATTATTATTTAAAAATAGGGGCACCAGGGTGGCTCAGTAGATTAAAGCCTCTACCTTCGGCTCAGGTCATGATCTCAGGGTCCTGGGATCAAGCCCCGCATTGGGCTCTCTGCTCAGCAGGAAGCCTGCTTCCTCCTCTCTCTCTGCCTGCTTCTCTGTCTACTTGCGATCTCTGTCAAATAAATAAATAAATCTTTAAAAAAATAGAAGAGAAAAGATAAATGACAAGAAATAATCACATAATAGGAAAAAGTTCCTAGCCAAATAAAACTCTGGATTGTGAGGGTAGTCCAAGTGCTAAACTGAGGACATTCTTGAGGCTTTAATAGAAGGAGAATACTCATCATTATAATAATAACAAAAATTTTAGAAAGCAAATAAGCAAACTCCACACCTAGATATATCTTGGAGAAATTTATAAATTGCAACAATAAAGATCGATGCTTCAAATTTTCAGGAAGAAGGTCATTAGCTCACTAAAATGCTGTTTAATCCATATAACACAGGAGAATTTTCAATTTTCATAACAAGAATCCTAATTTAGGTTGCTATGAAAGAGAGCCACAGTCTCTCACCCAGTTTGGAGCTACTTTTCAGGCATTATATCTGTATTGGAGTAAATTAACAGAGCACAAGCAATCGTTGATCTGTCTCTCCCCACCCCCCCGACTGTCACTATAACAGCCCTTCTGAGTTCCCTGAGTATTTTTGTGAGTCATCAAACATGAGGGTGGTCTTGGGGATCCCAGACATAGATACCTACAGAAGAATGAATCTGCATTAAAATATCTGATATGACTGACAACTTTCCTTAGCCAAAAGAGAGCTATAGGGGACACTAGCTATCCAACTCTTAGAATCATAAAGAAACTAAAAGCAGCAGGAATACTGGGGAGAAGAACAAGACTCAACAATGACACAAGCTTTCCTATGTCAGGTTTTCAAGCTTGAGTAGGATCTGAAAAAGGTGAGTGAGAGAAGTTTGATATTAAATGACAGATGTAGTCTCTCATGGTTCACCTCCCCTTCCACGTCAGGCTCCTTGCTCGGCAGGGAGCCTGCTTCTCCCTCTGCCTCTGCTGCCTCTCTGCCTGCCTGTGCTCACTCTCTCTCTCACTCTCTCTGGCAAATAAATAAATAAAATCTTAAAAAAAAAAAAAAAAAAAAATGACAGATGTAAGTTTTGGTTTTAGTCTCGATTGGACTTAATGTATGAGTGACTATAGCAGCTGTGGACTCTGTCTAAGGTTTTATCCTGGAAAAAGATAACTCAACAAAAAGGGTTGTGGAGCCATAATAAGAAAGAATAAATTTGCTTTCTGCTTTCATGCTATTAAGTCCAACTTTTTAAAGATAAATTTCATTTATATCTCACCTAGGCAAAGCCTCTTGTATATTCTACCCCCTTAAAATGTCGGTACCCCATATATAAATTGAAATTCCCAAAGAAGGAGCCAAAAGCAAGTGATCACTCATTTTGCTAAGTGAGATAAATTACACAGAGAAAGACGAATACTGTATATTACTTATATGTGAAATCCAAAACATCTGAATTTATAAAAAGTGAGTAGAACGGTGGTTACCAGAGGCTAGGATTGAGGATTTGGGGGAATTTTTGTGTAAGGGTATAAACTGGCAACTAGTAGATAAATAAATCCGTGAGGTCTAATGCGCAACATAGTCATTATAGTCAACAACATAACTTATAAACCTCAAAGCTGCCAAGAAACTAGATCTTAATTGTTCTCAACACAAAAAATAAATCATAATCATCAACATGGCAGAAGTATTAGCTAATGAATCACAGTGGTAATCATAAGACAATATATAAATGTATCCACCCAACACACTGTACACCCCAATTACACAATGTTATATGTCAGTTACATCTCAACAACAACAAAAAATAATTCCGCCCCATTTATTTTCCTATGATACATTCTATAGGCCTTTAAAACAACATATTTCTGAAAAATAAATACTCTTTTTCTCATATACCAATGGAAAGTCAAACAGTGAACCCAAATCCTCTTGCTTAAAAAATAAAACACCAAGAGAGAGAAAAGTGAAATAAATAAAATAGTTTATTGGGGAATAAACTTTACTGGGGGGGGCGGGGAAAGCAAGTGATCTCTGTCAATACATGAGATTCCTGATAACCCAGCACTAACGAGTAATGCTTAGTACCAAAACTGGTACCATACTTGAGGAATGAGAAAAATGTAAAACTATTTTGCATTGTATTTTCTGTGTTTTTTACCCAACAAAATAACTTCTACTGTACCCTCTACTTTGAGTTTTGTATCTTTTTTGGGGGGGAGATACCAAATTACTTTATTTGAAGGAATGGTACAAATGAAAGAAGTTAAAAACATATGGAATGCTTCACGAATTTGCGTGTTATCCTTGCACAGGGCAATGCTAGTCTCTATATCATCCCAATTTTGTGCTGCCGTGTGATCACGCCTTGTATTTTCTAAGTCATGTGTTTTCTCTCTTACTCATTTACTTGTTTGAGACCGCCTTTGGTATATATTTAAGAAATAAATAGTAGGGTTCTCATGGGTTCTGTAACTGGACTTCCAGGAGCATATTTTAGATAGTAGCCGAAAATTTGTCATACCAGTTCATTCCATGTTCATTCTTTCCCAAATACAATTTTAAGTCATGGTTAGCCATCAGCCACAGGTAATAAGTTGTTAGAATTCTGAAATATTCATTTCATGATTTGGGGGGTTTTTCTGTCTCTGAGACTTGCTACACTTAATTTTTTTACAGTTGTAATCTAAGCACAAGTAAATTACTATCTTCTCAAAGTCTATTTGTGTCTCTCATCAAATCCCCACTGTCTTGGTGATATGTTCTAATTTTACTATTAATTATATCAGCATTATTCTGATGGAAACACAGCAAACTCTTCTTTCTTTTAACTTCTTCCAGACAGATATTTCCAATAAGGTTCAGGGACCTACCACAGAACAGTATAAAAGAAGTTGAAGGAAATAAAAGAAAGGTACATGGAGTTCTATTCACGATCTTCATTCTTCAGAAAATCACAGTCATTTCAGGCATGCTTTATGGATTTGCAGATTTCCTGACATTCCTGCACCACCTCAGCTTCCTCAGGACACAGAGAGAAGCCTGTTTCAATTTGCTGTTCCATAAAATCAGAAGGAATTGATGGCCAGATGGATAGGAAAATACAAACATATAAGCAAACATTTTTGCCACCAAACTGTCTAGCATGACATAGGCCATATATATTATAATATTGCTCCACCAGTACATAAAGAAGAAGAGTAGGAATGAAATCATAGACTTCATGGCTCGCACGTGGGCCTTGGTGATAAGATCCCCAGAACCTGTGCCCTTCATCCGCCTGGTGTGTTTCCATAAGGAATGGATCAAAAGGACAAAGGAAGCCAGAGACACTCCAAAGGGGATGATGAACATTATGTTCAGGACTATATTAGAAGTTAATAAATCATATTTTCTTACTGTGAAGTTCAATGTCTGATTGCTGTCAGGGTTTACCCAGGTTTTGATCAGGTTCTTAAATACTGTATCCTTAAAAAGCAGGGACAAACAGAAAGAGAGGACCGCTCCAAGGACAATAATGAGAAGCAGTCTGTGAGTTCTCTGTTTTATCCAGAAGAAAATGGGATTGGAAAAGTTGGCTATCTTAAGCAAATAGAAGACACTGAGACAGGCGGTACAGGTTATGCAGAAATAATTCGATCCTGTCCAGAGGATTTCAAAAGTCATCAGTTGATTGTCATTGTAGCATATTTCCTCACAAATTATATCTATACCTATGCCTAGCATTATTATACAGAGAAGAAGTATTCTGGAAATAGCTAAGCAGGTAAGAATAAAGTCAATCAAGAAGAACTTCCAGCTCCTGATCCAATCAATACAGTTAACCAATATAATGAACCCATTTCCCAAAAGCCCCGCTATGAATTCTCCAGCAAAAATCATCGTAAATACATTCTTGAATGTGCTTGCCATGACTGCTGTCAGGAAATCTCTGTCTTCAGTACTTCACTGATCTGTAAATTAAGTAATTTGCAAATTACACATTTGTGGATCCAAAACTTTAATGTTCAATACATTTCTTTTTCCTGGACGTTCATAACCACTGGCAAAGAAAAGAATGCCTCCAGTACACCCCCAAAGTCTTAGTTAACGTTGGGAAATCGTCTCTCAAGTTCCAGGCTAGTGATTTTCAAGGCAAATAACAGATTACCTGCTCCCATGACTCTGATTATAATTTCTATGTAAAGCTATTCATTAGGATTTGAATCCTGGTTTGTAAAAACACAAACCAGAGCTAGATTTTTACATATTTTTACAATGTCTTTTATTTTCTTTAAGAGTTAGACATTTTTTTGATTCATTGACCTTTGATTTGTTGACCTTTTTTTTAAGAGTTAGACATTTTGGGGAGCACCTGGGTGGCTCAGTGGGTTAAAGCCTCTGCCTTCGGCTCAGGTCATGGTCTCGGTGTCCTGGGATCGAGCCCCGATTCAGACTCTCTGCTTGGCGGGGAGCCTGCTTCCTCCTCTCTCTCTCTGCCTGACTCTCTGCCTACTTGTGATCTCTCTCTGTCAAATAAATAAATAAAATCTTTAAAATTTAAAAAAAAAAAGAGTTAGACATTTTTTGATTCATTATAAGCTAGACAGAAAGCACCAATCTAGAAAACAGAGTGACTCGGTCTTCTGTTCTGAGAAATAAGCAAATGAGCAGGGGAAAGGCTTGCATGGAAAATCAAGAAGGGAGCAAGAGAGGGCTGAGGGAGATGTTATAGGCTACATTAAGTCTGAGTCCTGTGGAGGGAGAGGGAAGGCAAGAAGGTAGGTCTTGGTCGCAGAGCAGTCCTAAGAGAGTGTCAAGAAGTCCAGTGGGACTTGGCAAGCCCACAGAGCCCATCAGAGGTGTCCCAAGCCTCGTGGGAGTGACCCTGCCACTGACTCTCTGCCCAGCTCAGTCACTGGCGGGGAGCTGCTCATAGAAGGGTCGCAGAGCATAGGAACATGGGCTGGCCAGCTGTTAAAGCAAAAAAGCAAAATCTCCTGCCAAACCCCAAAAAACCTCTCCAGGAAAGGTAGTAGAAAAAGAAAACCACTTTATTAAACCAGAATCGGATACACCTCATAAAAACTTTAAAAAGCAGAAAGAAGTCTCACCCTTTTATAGAGTGCAACAGATACTGTCCGTATGTTCTCAAGGTAAACAATAACTAGTCCTCAAGTAAGGAGACTTGGCATCATGGTTGAATACAGGCAATTTAGCCTCAGTTTACCTGGGTTGACCATCTATGTTAGCTAATTGGCTCTCTACAAAGGAAAAATTAGTGTTTATATTTATGACAGGAGGTAGTTTTGCCACTTGGAGTCAGGAACTCGCTGAAGTGAGGCTCCTACCCTCCCATAGACACTGGGAGATATTGAAAACCCTAAGGAGTGATTGTGGAAGCAGCCCACAGGTCAGCAGCATTCCTGTTCTCAGGCTTTGGAACACAGGCTTTGGGCCTGGTAGAACTAGGATCCCACAGACCCAAGGGGCTGGGCATGAGTTAGGAGCTATGGAAGGATGTGACCCTCAGTCCCCACCCCATTTCTGCACCTAGCGACTGGAGCCCCAACACCCCACTCCTCCCTTACCCCATGACTGACGCCCTGCGTGCCTACCCATAGGGGAGAGGGCAAGCCTGCTTCAGTATATTTGCCATCCCTTTGTACTCCTCTCCCATGCTGGGAAGCATCTGCCCTTGCTTTCCTCATTAAAAAAAGCAAAAACAACAACAACAACAACAACAAAAAAACAATAAAAAAAAAAACATGAAAGCCAAGTACAGGTTTCAGCGGCTGCTGCTCTCCCTTGCAGAGGCAGCCCTGCAAGGCTGCTCAGATTGGTGTTGGAGAACTTTCTTTCAGGGCGCAATCACAATTAAACCTCTCATTTTAATTTGTATGTGCCCTTACGTAGCCAATGAGGATCCCTTAGGTCAGAGATTTATGGGCACGTTTTCCTCATCACCACAGACAGCAGGCACCTTATAAGTCAGATTGATTGTTCATTTGTTTTGTATTATAGATTCTAAGCGAAATCATAAAGTATTTGACTTTCTCTGTCTGACGTATTTCACTTAGCATAATATTCACAAAGTACATTCATGTTGTTGTAAATGACAAGATTTCATTCTTTTGTTTAATGGTAAAGCAGTAGCACATCTTGTGGTATATATACATGTACACATATATGAGGGAATACGACTACATTCATTCACTAATGGACATTTAGACTACTTCCATAAGTCAGCTATTATAAATAAGGCTGCAAGGAACATTTGGTGCATACGTCTTTTCAAATTAGTGTTTTCATTTTCTTCAGATAAATAGCCGAAAGTGGAATTGCTGGATTGTATGGTAGTTCTATCTATAATGTTTTGAAAAACCCCCATACTGTTTTCTAAAGTGTCTGCACCACTTCAGATTCCCACCAAAGGTGTCTGAGGATTCCCTTTTCTCCACATCCTTGCCAACATTTGTTACTTCTTGTCCTTTTAAATATAACCATTCTGACAGGTGTGAGGTGATATTTCATTGTGGTTTTCACTGACATTTCCCTGATGTTGAGTGATATTGAGCATCTTTCATGTGTCTGTTGGCCATTGGGGTGTCTTCTTTGGAAAAAAGTCTGATCATATCCTCTGTCCTTTTATTCAGAGCGTTGGACTGGGTTTTTGTTGTTGTTCTTATTATTGAGTTGTATGAGTTCTTTATGTATTTTGAATATTAACCCCTTATTGGAGACGTGTTTTGCAAATAACTTCTCCCATTCGGTAGCATGGGTACTGTCCATTACCTTTATATTTTGGTGATGGTTTCCTTCATCGTACAGAAGATTTTTAGTCTGATGTAGTTTCATTTGTTTATTTTTGGTTTTGTTATCATTCCTTTTGGAGTCAAATCCAAAAAGAAAATATCATTAAGAGCAACATCAAGGAGTTCATTACCCATATTTCCTTTTAAGAGTTTTATGCTTTCTGGTCTTAGATGCAAGTCTTTAATCCATTTTGAATTAATTCTTCTGTACAGGGTAAGATAGTGGTCCAGTTTCATTCTTTTGGAAGTGACTTTCCAGTTAGCTTAGCAAAATTTATTAAAAGATGTTCCTTTCCCTATTATATATTATTGCCTTCTTGGTCATAAGTTAATTGACCATATGGGCCTGGGTTTATTTCTGCACTCTCTGTCCTGTTCCACTAATCTATATGTACATTTTTATGCCAATGCTATACCATTTTGAATACCATACTCTTGTAATATAAATGTGAAATCAGGGATCATGAAGCCTTCAGCTTTGGTCTTTCTCAAGATTTTTTGACTCTTTGGATCTCTTACAGCTACTTACAAATTTGGGGGTTTTTATTTCTATAAAAAATGCCATTGGAATTTTGATAAGGATTACCTTGGGTCTGTAGATTGTTCTGGGTAATATGAACAATTTAACAATATAAATTCTTCCAATCATGAGCATAGAATATGTGTATTCTGCCACTTTGGGATGAAACGTTTTGTATGTATCTGTAAGTCCATCTTGCTCTTTTATGGTAAGTCTGTCGGCAGCAAGTGCTCTTAGTTTTCTTCCATATAAGGAATTGATTTCCTCTTTAGTACTGAAGAATATTTTCACTGGATACAGCATCCTGGATTGACAGTTCTTTGCTTTTAATACTTTAAAAGTGCTCTGCCACTCCCTCTAGTCTTCATGGTTCCTAATGATACTTCCACTGATATTCAGATTGTTTTCCCCTATAAGTAATATATTATTTCTCCCCCACTGCTTTCAAGAATTTTTCTTCATCTTTAATTATGAGAAATTTGACAATAATTTCCAGTGTAGATTTCCATATATATATATATATATATATATATATATATATATATATATATCTCCTGGTTGGGGTTTGCTCAGCTTTATTAACCTGTAGGTGTATATCTATTGCCAAATTTGAAAAGTTTTCAGCCATTATTTCTTTGAGTAGATTTTCAGCTCCACTTTCTTTCTCCTCTTCTTCTGGGACTCAGATGACAAAATCATTAAGTCATTTGTTATGGTCCTTCATGTCCTTGAAGTTCTACTTGTTTTCTTTTCACTTATTGAACCTTGTGCTCTTCAGGTTATATGATTTCCATTAAGTCACACTCAAGAGCATGGACTCTTGTCTCTGTCACTTCCTTTCTGCTATTGATTAAACCTGTCATTTTTAAATTTCAGATTTATGTTTTTCGGTTCTAAAATTTAAATTTCATTCTTTTGTATAGGTTCTGTTTCTCCACTGAGAAAATATTTTCTGTCCATGTATTTGGAAAGTGTCTACTTTTACCCCATAGAGGATAATTGTAACAACTGTTCCGTGCTCTTTGTCTGATCATTTCCATATCTAAATTATTTGAGAGTTAGCATTGTTTGATGGTTTTATTTCTTGAAAATTGCTCTTTTTTTTAAATATTCAAGGATTTGCTCTCTTTCTGATACCAAAAGTTCTATAAGGAAAATTTTGGACATCAGAGAACAAAGGCACTCACACTAACTCTTGATCTACCTACTGGCAGCAAATGGGAGGGGAGTTTGTCCCCCTGACACATTCTCCTTCTTGCAGTTTTCCTCTGGATGACTCTCTCTGGCACTTATGAGACAAAAGTATATGTACATAACATCCTACTATACATACAGATGAAAAGTAACAAAAAAAAACCACACTGAGTAGTCCCAAAAGGTCCAACTTTTTTTTAAGGCAATGTTTGTTCAAAACTTACCAGTCAAACCCAGTCAGCTCTTCTTTTCTTTTCCATAAGAACAGCAGAGTTGAAATATCTGCTTGTTCAGGGCTATGATAGGAGGTCCTGATATCTTCTGGCTGCAGATTTGTGGAATGCGAGAGAATGAGGCTAGCTTGAGAAGAATGGCTAGAGCATCCAGGGAGGCTCTTTTTCCTCTTGTCCTAATGTCTGCCTCCTTTTCAGTGCATCTCCCAGGGTCTGTAGAGTCTGCAGACTCAGGGTTTCTCTTTTTCTGTCCCTTCACACACCACTGTGGCTCCATCCTCTATTCCCCAGCACCAGTGTTTATTCCTGTGCCTGGCAGGTTTCCTCCCAGTCCCCCAGAACTGAGTAGGATGGGGATTTGAGCTCCAGTACTCAACAGCGCCATGGAAGTTTGCATTCTTACCCTTCTTGGCATTTTGAAACATATTTGGATGAGTTCATAAGGTCTTTGGAGCAGAGAAATCTCAACCCCAACCCAAATTCTTTAAGAAACAGAGGTCAGAGCTGAGGGGAAGAATGGATCAGAGATATCCAGATAAAATATCTCTGTGCCAGTAACAAAACACATTTACTTTTGAATTCAAACACTTCAGTGGCTGCTTATGGCTCAACTGAATACATTTCCAACATTTTAGTTCTACCAAAATCTACCAGATCTGGGGAATCCTTAATCCTCTATCTATACCAGAGAGCAAAAACTAAAAGTGCCATTTGGGTGGGAGGCTTGTTTCAATACTACCAGCTCGCTCAACTATTAACCACTTCTCAATCTTACTCATTAATAAGCAACAAAATGGAAGATACTTTATTGACTAAATGGCTACGCAGTTTGGTTAATATGCCAGCTAATGATTCCTATGGACTTCCTCAAATACTATTAATCAGTCTGCAGAGCCCTTGAACTTCTCTCTGGAAGGCCATGTCTTTGCCACTGCCCCAACCTTATTGTCAAAATTATTGTAAGCTAATAAATTAGTCTGCCATTTGTAGTACAGAAGACATTAGACTATTTGTTACTCAGAGAAGCATTAGCCAGAGGAACATCACAGCACTGGATTCCCTAGTTTCAATCCTCTTAGGGAGGTAAGATGACAGCCAAATATCATATGTGTGTGCAGTGAGGGGAAATAACAGAAGAATCCTGAAATCAGGAAATTCTGATCTTATAAATTCTGACCACTGTGGATGATCTATCTTCCCTTCTGGGGATAAGGTCTCTGTGAGACCTTATCCTCACACTGGAATGTAAGCAAATTTCTCTGGGGAGAGAAGGAAACTATCTTTAAACAACTTGCCCTTTGACCAAGAGAGACACACCATTTTAAAATTCTAAGACTTTAGGCCAGCACCAGGTTTAGAAGGAGGCAAGAGAGGCACCTAGGGCATAAAATTTAAGGGGGTATTTAGTCAAGTGCTGAGCATACACTTGAGGGACCGTGAGACCAAGCAGCTTGTTAATCTTTGCCCCCTAGTTGCCTTGCATACCGCCCTCCAGCCCTGACCCTGGTCTTGCTGTTTGCTAATCAATCATGCTCTTTACTCAGAAAGGAAGACCACGGCCATGCAGAAATGCAATAAATTCAGGGAGGTTTTTCTTCTAATGCCTGTCACCAAGATCAAGTTTACATAAGGTGCTCAAGATTGTGGACTCTACTGAATCACAGCATCTATCATGGCCTGTGACAATGACATCAAATTACCTATCCTCTAATCATCATACAGTCAATGAGTGAGTTACCTTGAAGGTCAACATAAAATAGTCCCCGATATTTTATGGAATATTCCAAGGAAACATAGGAAGACTTCCAGTAGCTGGAATAAGTTCTTTCTCTTCCAATATTCTGGTTTTTTCCTTTACATGTCCAGTTTTCAACAGGACTGCTAATTACAGGTAGGGAATATAATTTTCAGCTAACTTTCCTTCTTCTTGGCATTATCTGTCCATCCAGTTATCCAAGATCCCAAGTTTAAGTCTACTTCCTCCCAAACTTGTTGTTAAGAGTACTATGAATCATTAGCGACTTATAGCATAAATGTTGATGTTTTCATCCCAGTATCAAATTCTTATATTTTGTCATTATTCTCTCTCTCTCTCTTTTTTTTTTTTTTTTTTTTTGCCAGAAAGTAGCTTGTGATTATGATTTGTGGGTCTGAAAGGCAATCTGGACGCTGCCATCAATCTATGTTAGCACACAGGATTAAAATAATCAAAGCAGACTCATGCAAATCAAATAAATATCTCACCCCATGCCAACATTTACTAGTGACTAAAAGAAGCCAGCCAAGGGGCACCTAGGTGGCTCAGTTGGTTAAGCACCCAACTCTTGATTTCAGCTGAGGTCCTGAGCTCAGAGTCCTGGGATCGAACCCTATGTCAGACCCTGTGTCAGGCTTCACTGTGCTGAGCATGGACCCTGCTTCAGATTCTCCTTTCCCTCTGCTCCCCACTGTTCTTGCTCTCTCCCTTTCAAAGAAGAAGAAGAAAAAGAACAAGAACAAGGAGAGCAACAAGAAGAAGAAGACAGGCAAACACAGATGTAGCATTTCTTGCTGGAGGACCCTAATCTATTGAAAGTGGCTTTTAAAAAGTCTCTTTCTCTCATGTTAAGATGTGTTTTAGTTTGGATTGAGAGATGAATTCAAAGTGGAAAGTGGGGACAGGAGGAGGTCTGTAATGAAGTAACACTACCCAACTCAGCCACTCAGGTGCCCTAATTTTTAAAGATTTTATTTATTTATTTGAAACAGAATGAACAAGAGAGAGAGCATGTGTGGGATGGAGGAGCAGAGGGGAAGTGAGAAGCAATCTTCTTGCTGAACAGGGAGACTGACAGTGGGCCTCGACCCCAGGATTCTGGGACCATGACCCTCACTGAAGACAGCCACTTAACCAACTGAGCTATCTAGGTGCTGCCAGGGATTTTAAATAAACATATTCTAAAATGAACTGCTGGAAAGTCTCAAACCCTGGGCTATATACATAATGCTAACCCCAAAGACCCCTCCATGCACTTGGCCTGAAGTACATTAAAAACATGGGAGAAAATATGTGAATCTCACTTTAAGACTTTGTCAATATGTAATTTTTAAAATAGTAAGCAAAATAATTTTTAAGGTGTCATCACTATTGAAAGAGAAATATATAAACTAATAAAAGGAAACAACAGTACACAAGAGATAATGATTAGAGGTATGAGCGCTTTTAAAAATGTAGTACCAAGTTGAACGAATCCAATTTTTTAAAATGAACAAAATGTTGACTCACATTTCAGTAGTGAAGACCTTTACCTTAAACTATTATTTCGTTGATATCAGTGTGGCTCTACCAACTTGTGTTTGGTTGGTATATTGGTATGTTGGTATAGAACTCAGCTTCATATTATAAAGCTAAATAAATGAGTAAAATCATATTAGTGATTTAGCTAGAAGTTTATCAACTAACAAAACCCAAAGTTTTGGGTTTTAACATTTTGGTAAACAGTAAAAAATTATTTTGGTTAAAAAAAAATTAGTTTGCACACCAAGATGCACATAACAAATAGCATGGAGGATCTGGGGAGATAGAGAGGAGAAGGAAGTTGGGGGAAATTGGAAGGGGACGTGAACCATGAGAGACTATGGACTTTGAAAAACAATCTGAGGGTTTTGAAGGGGCGGGAAGTGGGAGGTCGGGGTACCAGGTGGTGGGTATTAGAGAGGGCACGGATTGCATGGAGCACTGGGTGTGGTACAAAAACAATGAATACTGTTATGCTGAAAATAAATTTTAAAAATTAGAAAAAAAAAGATGCACAAGATAATATTAGGGTTTTGTTATTAACCAAGAAGGAAAGAATAAATACTGGAAAGCATCTAGCAGTCCTTTGGCCATTTGCATTCTTATATCTTTATCCATGCATTTTCAACCATTTTTGATTTATTTCTTTTAGGTTTAACTCTTGCATAGGATAAAATATATAAAATTTATAAACATACAAAATATTTAAGATTTTATTTTATAAAATATTATATACACCTAACATGTTTGTTAATCTAAAATTTGGGTGTTTCATCACAAAAGCCAGCACCAAAAATAATAATGATTATTATAAATAATCCAAAAAAGAAGTAAAATAATCATCATATGCAAATGACATCACTTTCTATCTGCAAAAGTCAAGAGAATGAGTCTTAAAAGAGCACATGTGACAATTTAGTAAGGCAACTGGCTTCTAACTCAACAAACAAGCAAATAAATACAATGACCTTTTTGTAGACACATTAACCAGGTACTAAATATCACAGATAAAATTAAGAATTATTAATATAAGTACCAGATTTGCATATTTTTATATGCTTTTCCCACTAGATACCAGATGTGGCTATAAGCAGCCTGTCCCTGTTGATAATTTGACTGAGTTTGGGGAGGAGCCCCACTCTATTCGGGATCATGCTAGCTCTGTGCTTGCATCCTTATGCACCACGAGGCAAGTCATGAAATACCTCAGGAAGTCAGTTTCTTCACATGAAAAACAGTATTATGCACGTGTGAAGTATTAACAAGTAATGAAGTGTGCAGGTTAACTGACACATAAATATCATAACTTACTCTTTTTAGTGGCTACCTGTTACATATGCTCACTTTTTGTTTTATTTTGTAGCTAATGTTTTTTATTAAAATGTCTCCAAAATGCACATAGAAAAGGTGTCTGGCATATATTTATTCAATAAATAGATGAATGAATGAATGATCCTCATCAAGAGGACAAGAAAATCTATTTCAAATATAAAGGCTTTTACTTTGTGAATGTAAGCCATGGGTCAAGAATTTTTTATTTGTGGGGTGCCTGGGTGGCTCAGTCATTAAGTCATTAAGTCATTGACCTGCCTTTGGCTCAGGTGATGATTCTAGGGTCTTGGGTTTGAGCCCCGCATTGGGTTCCCTGCTCAGTGGAAAGCTTGCTTCTCTTTCTCCCATCCTCTCTGTTTTTGTTCCCTCTCTCGTTATGCTTCTTACTGTCAAATAAATAAAATCTTTTTTTTTTTTTTAAGAATTTTTCATTTGTAAAAAAAAACAGATCCTGTCATACTCAAGATTTTACAATATTGAACACAGGGCACATGACCATGATTGTCTCTCTTTACTCTGCCCCTTGAACTTAATTTATTCTAAATTTTTTACCTATGTAGCTTTCATTGCTGTCATACAACCAATATTGATTAACATATAAACAGATTCAAATTTCATGCTAATCATTTGTTACTCGGGAGTTACTCTAAATTTCTGTACTATAATCTGTTGTTTCCCATTCACCAGCAAAATAGAGGTACTTGATAAAATATAACAAAAATACCAATCTCCCAGAAAGTTATACACAATTAAAAGACTATCATCAGGGACACCTGGGTGGCTTAGTTGGTTAAATGTCTGCCTTTAGGTCATGATCCCAGGGTCCTGGGTTTGAGTCCTACATCAGGATCCTTGCTCAGCAGCAAACCTGCTTCTCCATCTGCCTGCTGCTCCCCCTGCTTGTGCTCTCTAGTGCACTCACTCTCTCTCTCTCTCTCTGACAAATAAATAAATAAAATCTTAAAAAAAAGTCTATCATTAGCCAATCAGCCAAGATTTGGTAATCTTACACATTAAAATTAAAATGTACTGTGTTACATATTTATTTATTTTTTTTTAAAGATTTTATTTATTTATTTGACAGAGAGAGATCACAAGTAGGCAGAGAGGCAGGCAGAGAGAGAAAGAGAGAGAGATGAGGAAGCAGGCTCCCTGCTGAGCAGAGAGCCCAATGCGGGACTCGATCCCAGGACCCTGAGATCATGACCTGAGCCGAAGGCAGTGGCTTAACCCACTGAGCCACCCAGGCGCCCTGTGTTACATATTTAAAAGCTATATTGGCAAATACAATTTGTATCCAAATATAAATTATATATTCTTAATAATGGTAAATGCAATGCAAGAATCCTCGACTGTGAAACTAATAATATAGAAAGAATAATTAGAATTAAGCAGCTTCATGATTCTGAGAAATTTCTTAAAATTTTTTATTAATTCATCTGCTTGAAAAACAAAATGACAAGAGCACAATGTTAAACCAAGCATGAAGCCCCTCCAATGAGAAGCCCTGTGCCACTGAGCAAGGCGTACATTCAAAAAGCCACCATGACTTGAGGGCGTGAGTACATGTACTCCACACAAGGGTGGACTGCATGGAACACAAATCTATGTGCTTTCTCAGATTCCCTTCACTGCCTCCTCTTCTTTTGGTCAGCACCATGCTGGAGCCAGATTATCCTTCCATTTTTGGATTTGAAAGCAACACTACACTGTGGGCTATGAAATGTGGCTTTCAAAATGACCACCAAGGTGTTAATCCCACTTTGGTAAACCCTGCCCATGGAAAATAGAAGACAAGAATGAGCTGATTAGATACATTCCCCTCTCCTCTCTCTCTTCCGTGGACTAATGCTACATGTGGTTCCTCCTTGGAACCTCTTGGAAAAATTGTGTGCCATGTGCATCCATATGCAGACTACCATATTGTCTCTTGACACTGTAAGAGGCTAGCTGCCAGAGTGACACAACACAGCACAACCTTCTACATCTTCTCTTGTCTCATTTCCATATGTTCTCCCTATTACTGTCCCAGACTCAACCTTCCAAAATAAATGTCATCATTTTGAGCCCTGACTTTGATTGGATTTTAGAGGCCACAGGATAAGATAGTCAATGAGATATACAATCATTATTTACTTACTTTATGTGAGTTTATACAATAAAAATTGTATTTGGAAAGGGTATAGAAAATGTTATGTCAAAAATAACATTTTACTAAGGCAGCTGAGTTAGTAAAACAGTTACTAACTCAGTTTTAATAAATCAAATACAATTTTTGTGTATCCAATACCCAGCTAGAAAAAAATCATGTAAAAAGATAACATTTGCAATAAAGAAAATACAAATGTACAAAATCTTTTATATGCTTTTTAAAAATTATTGTGATAGATGTCTAACAGACATTGTACCTTGTTTCCACTTCACACATATAGAATAGTCATGCCAAGGCAATATTCTAGTGATAGTTTCCCTAGGAAATATGGAATAGCCAGTCTTCTGCTCTAAGAAATGTAGATATGAAACCAGAGCTGAGAATGCATGGCATCTGAAGGTTTTATGACACATTTTATTTTCATTGGTTTCCCAGTTTTCAAAAAGTTCACACATTCATTCATTAACTTGTTCATTTAAAAAATCATTTTTTAAAGATTTATTTATTTATTTTTGAGAGATACAGAGAGGGAGACAGACAGGAGCAGGGGGGATGGGGAGGGAGGAACAGGCTCCTGGTGGAGCAAGGAGCCAGATGATGCTGGGCTCCCTCCCAGGACCCTGAGATCATGACGTGAGCGGAAGGCAATGCTTAACTCTGTGAGCCACCCAGGCATCCCTAAAAAATCATTTTTGATCAACACGGTTTTTTAAATCTTTTTTTTTAATTTATTTTTTATTTTCAGCATAACAGTATTCATTATTTTTGCACTACACCCAGTGCTCCATGCAATCCGTGTCCTCTCTAATACCCACCACCTGGTACCCCGACCTCCCACCCCCCGCCCCTTCAAAACCCTCAGATTGTTTTTCACAGTCCATAGTCTCTCATGGTTCACCTCCCCTTCCAATTTCCCCCAACTCCCTTCTCTTCTCTAACTCCCCCTTGATCAACACTTTTATGACTGGCTTGTAAGTTTTAAGAGTCAGCACTAGATAAGATCTTCCCTTTTTCGAAGTGTATGTTACACTAGGTGAGAGAGATAATAAACAGATACAGCAGATGTGAAGATGATTTATCTTAAGATGTAGAAAATTGTTACAATGCCTAACACCAAGAAATAACGGTCATGCAGAATTCTGTTGTTGAGCAACTTTACATATTTCTTTACTACAGTAGAACTCTCTATCACTGAATATGCCAACACATACTCACATACTCTCATTTCATCGTTTTCAAAGATCATAATATAACATCTCTTTAAGAAACCCCCTTTAATTTTTACATGGACTTAACAGGTGCCACTTAATGTATGCAGAAAGGTATATTGAATTATAGTCCATAATTTCTTTACTATTCTTATAGTATTTTTTGATGGGGAGTATTTAGGTCTTTACTGAAGTTTTAAAAGAATCTTAAAAATGGAAGGTGTTTGAGTTGTTTGACGATTCGAGACCCAGAGGTGGTTTAAGAGAAAACTGAAATATTTGAAATCAGATCTCAACTTCAAATATGGTCAGTCTTTTCTCACTGCTTATGGAAACTCATAACAGCATTAAAAAGAGGTCATGAGCAAGATACAGCATCCGTTCCTGATTAAAATGCTTCAAAGTATAGGGATAGAGGGAACATTCCTCAACTTCATAAAATCTATGAAAAACTGCGAATATCATCCCCAATGAGGAAAAGCTGACAGCCTTCCCTTTGAGATCAGGAACACGACAAGGATACCCACTCTCACCACTCTTGTTCAACATAGTATTAGAAGTCCTAGCAACAGCAATCAGACAACAAAGAGAAATAAAAGGTATTTTATACAAAATCAATGTACAGAAATCAATTGCTTTCTTATACACTAACAATGAAAATACAGAAGGGGAAATTAGAGAATCAATTCCATTTAGTATAGCACCAAGAAACATAAGATACCTGGGAATAAACCTAACCAAAGAGGTAAAGGATCTGTACTCAAGGAACTATAGAACAGTCATGAAAGAAATTGAAAAGACACAAAAAGATGGAAGACAATTCCATGTTCATGGATCAGAAGAATAAACATTGTTAAAATGTCTATAGTGCCTAGAGCAATCTATACTTTCAATGCTATTCTGATCAAAATTCTACCGGCATTTTTCAAAAAGCTGGAGCAAACAATCCTAAAATTTGTATGGAATCAGAAGAGACCCCAAATTGCTAAGGAAATGTTGAAAAAGAAAAATAAAACTGAGGGCATCACGTTGCCTGATTTCAAGCTTTATTACAAAGCTGTGATCACCAAGACAGCATGGTACTGGCACAAAAAAAGACACATAGATCAGTGGAACAGAGTAGAGAGCCTGGATATGGATGCTCAACTTTATGGTCAAATAGTATTCAACAAACTAGGAAAAAATATCTAGTGGAAAAAATACAGTCTCTTCAATAAATAGTTCTGGGAAAATTGGACAGCTATGTGTAGAAGAATGAAACTTGACCATCTTCTTACACCATACACAAATATAAACTTGAAATGGGTAAAAGACCTCAACGTGAGGCAGGAATCCATCAGAATCCTAGAGAAGAACATAGGCAGTAACCTCTTCAACATCAGCCACAGCAACTTCTTTCAAGATATGTCTCCAAAGGCAAAGGAAACAAAAGCAAAAATGAACTTTGGGGACTTCATCAAGAACAAAAGCTTCTGCACAGCAAAGGAAACAGTCAACAAAACAAAGAGACAACTCACGGAATGGGAGAAGATATCTGCAAATCACACTACAGACAAAGGGCTGATATCCAAGATCTATAAAGAACTCCTCAAACTCAACACACACAAACAGGCAATCATGTCAAAAAATGGGCAGAAGATATGAGCAGATACTTCTCCAAAGAAGACATACAAATGGCTAACAGACACATGAAAAATGTTTATTGTCATTAGCCATCAGGGAGATTCAAATCAAAGCCACATTGAGATACCACCTTACACCAGTTAGAATGGCCAAAATTAAGAAGACAGTAAACAACATATGTTGGAGAGGATGTGGAGAAAGGGGAACCCTCCTACACTGTTGGTGGGAATACATGTTGATGCAGCCACTTTGGAAAACAGTGTGGAGATTCCTCAAGAAATTAAAAATAGAGCTTCCCTATGACCCTGCAATTTCACTACTTGGTATTTACCCCAAAGATACAGATGGAGTGAAAAGAAGAACCATCTGTACCCCAATGTTCATACTAGAAATGACCACAGTCACCAAACTGTGGAAAGAACAAAGATACTCTTCATCAGACGACTGGATAAAGAAGATATGGTCCATATATACTACAGAATATTATGCCTCCATCAGAGAGGATGAATACCCAACTTTTGTAACAATACGGACAGGACTGGTAGAGATTATGCTGAGTGAAATAAGCCAAGCAGAGAGAGTCAATTATCATATAGTTTCGCATGGAGGACATGGGGAGATGGAGAAGAGAAGGGAGTTGGGGGAAATTGGAGGGGGGAGATGAACCATGAGAGACTGTGGACTCTGAGAAACAAACTGAGGGTTTTAGAGGGGAGGGGAGTGGGAGGTTGGGTGAGCCAGGTGGTGGGTATTATGGAGGGCACGTATTGCATGGAACACTGGGTGTGGTGCATAAACAATGAATTCTGGAACACTAAAAAGAAATTTAAAAAATAAAAAAATTTTTTAAAAGATGTCATGAGCATGTTTCCTTCATATTATCCCTGTTGTAGAACTCAGTTCTTCCTAAGCTTTTCATCTTTTTTTTTAACTTTTTATTTTTTATAAACATATAATATATTTTTATCCCCAGGGGTATAGGTCTGTGAATCGCCAGGTTTACACACTTCACAGCATTCACCAAAGCACACACCCTCCCCAATGTCCACAACCCCACCCCCCTTTTCCCAACCCCCTTCCCCCCAGCAACCCTTCAGTAGAGTTTATTATACACATATATAAAATTTACTTGCAATATGTTTACTTGCAATATTTGTACAACTTTCTTAATCACAGCCCTAACTGCTCTTTATTAACCATGAAATAAGAATTTAGGGTTGAATAATATCAACCCCAAACATTCACCTCACTGCGTGATTTAGAATTGAATATTCTTACCATGCAGAAGACTGGATATTCAAACAATGAAATCTAAACACACAGTGATAGAAATTACAATGAAAAAGAGCAATGACATCCCAGATAACTTGTCAGTTATGAAAAATGCATAATCTTCATTCATTTCATCATACCTTTGTGAATGTATTTGAAATACACATGGCTTCATAATTCTCTGGAATTTCTTATAATAATATGCATAATTAGATTGTTTACCTGAAAAAAATTGGCAAGGGTATATTATTTCCAATCTTTCTTACATTTTTCATACATACACATATATACTTTCAAGTGATAAGCTTAAGTAAGACTTTTCTAAGTAAAACTCTGAAAATTACTCAATTACATACACTACGGAAAAACCAGTAGGAGGTATAAAGTGCTAACAACCTTCAAAATATACACAGTGCCACTTCTTACTGGTCTATGGAGTTGAGAGTTTCTGTTCTTTCAGCCAGTACTTCCCCTGATACAAAATAGACAGAAAGACCTGTTTTAGCTTCTTGTTTCCCCAGATCAGGATAAATGAGTGGCTTGAAGGATACACAAATCCAAAAGTTTGGCAAAACACGTAGAACAGTTTGGTCGGCAGCCACTCAGAACTCCAGACAGTGACAATTAGAGTCAGGAAGTGACCAGCTAATAGCAAGAGAAAGGAGATCACAGTCTGCATGGCTCTTATGTGGACCTTGGTGCTGGGATCTTGGCATCTTTTACCACCAGATTGCATCTTCTTGAGATGTTTCCACAGGGAAAAGATTAACAGCAGAAAAGATGTCAGGGATATAACAAAAGGCACAAAGTTTGCTAACGTGAATACAGTCATATTTGAAAGGCGTGCAATGTTCACCAATCTGGATTGTCTAGTGATGTTTCCTTCATATTCCTTCGTCAGCTCATATATGCTTACCACCGCAACATGAAAAACCAAAAAGAACGAAGACACCAACAGTATCACAAGAATTACACTTTTAACTCTCCACTTGAGGCGAAGAAAAATAAAGCTAGAGAAATTGGCTATTTTGAACAAATAAAATACACTGAGGCAAGTAGCAAGCCAGACACTAAAATGATTGCTTGCGGTCCACGCAATATGAACCAGAAGTCTTGTTTCCAATCTAAATAAATCTGGATTCAACACAGTTCCATACCAATTTATTAACATTACGCAGAGCAAACCGATTCTGGAGATCGCCAGAGCAGTGAGAATTTGATCAGCTGAGGACATCTTTTGTCTCTTGACCCAGTCAATGCAGTTCACCACCACTATGAAACTATTGGCAAAATTTCCTAGAACAAATTCTGTTATTATGAGGATTTCTAAAATGTTCAGTAGAAAAGTTACCATGTCTAGAAAGAAGAACAAACCAAAAGTCAAGTCTAATGTTACTGGTTGTGGTTCCTTGAATATTCTGACCTTATGTTCTATAGGCTGCTGATCTCTGAGTGTCCAGGAAAGTTCTTGTTTCTTTTAAATTCTGTGATCAATGTCAAGAAGGAAAACACCAGGGTATGCTAATAGATGAGCTCAACGCTGTCTAGATGAAAAACCATAGTTATTCCTCAAACAGCTCAAATTAACTTCTATTCATACACCTTATGTCTTTGCTGTAGGCTGGAAAACTCATAATGGATGCTAAAATGAAAGCTGAATTCTCATTTGCTAACATGCAAATAAAGCCGTATTGTCTTTCAGTGTTTTGCCATTTTTTTCTTGTTTAACCTCTTCATAATTTGTGTTCATCGACTCTATTTGCTGTATAGTAAAACTGAAAAATCCAAAACATAATATACAGCATCTTAATTGTTAGATAGAGCTCTATGCCCAATGTGAGGCTCAAACTCACAACCCTGACAAGAGTCACATGCTTTACTGAGTTAGCCAGCCAGACATTTCGTGTCCTATAATTTTCAAAATGGAAAATGAATTTCAGGGAGATCATCCAGGTTTAAATCCATCTTTTCTCTCATTCAGGCTTTTTAGTCCAGTATTTGTAGTTACTAAACATATCTCTCATGGTTAAGTCTTTGATTAAGTTTCTCTCTTGAGTCTATTTAATATTTAAGTATTATTTAATTAAAACATTCAGAAATTTTCTAAATATCCCTTGGAAACTTCAAAAGAACATGGCTTTCCACTGTTGATTCTGGACTTCTCTATTTATAAATATTCTGTTTGCCTTCAGTTTGATTCACTGTTGATTACTTAATATTTTAAGATTAATAGATGTTAAAATTAGCCTCTACTTTTGGATTTTCTTCAGCTCCAGCTTTTATACTATAATATAACTCATTTTATCAGAGGATCTTAGAGTTGGACTGCCAGGAAGGAAAACCCAGATTCTTTGCATCTTATGTTTCTAATCTATTTTAAAATTGATTTCTGCCAGGGCCCTGGGTGGCTCAGTCCGTCAAGCATCTGCCTTCAGCTCAGGTTATGATCTTGGGATCCAAGATTGAACCCCACAAGGGACTCCCCACTCAGCAAGGAGTCTGCCTCCCACTCTGCCCCCCACTCCCGCTCATGCTATGTCTCTCACTTTCTCTCTCTCGAATAAGTAAATAAAATCTTTTTAAAAAAATTACTGGCTGCCTCAGTCAAATAATCAAATAAAATGCAGATGATTATATCCTCTTCAGGTCTTGTGAGGAGTTAGTACATGATTTGTGTAAAGTGCTTTTCCTTTTACCTTTCCGGTACAGAGCAGGCCTGGAGGACTGTTATTTGATACTTTGTTATTCCATGCTTCAGAGTTAACCTGCAAGAACTTTCATTAATGAATACAAAGTAACAGGTTGAAAAAACAAGATTTCCTCCTGTTAATAACTGGGATTAGAGTAAAAAATTGTTGAAATTCTGTTTCAAAAAATCACAGAGCTGTACAAGGAAGGAGAACCAGCTGAACTAAAATCCATAAAGAGAAGAATCTTTTTAGGTGAAGACATGATCTATATATTCAATGCAATCCCTATTTTGGAAAATTACAGTTCCTGATTTCAAAGCTTGCTAGAAAGCTGCATTCATCAAAATAGTGTGATACTCACAAAATGATAGGCTTATATGAATCAGTGAAACACAACTGAAGTTCAGAAATCAGCCCTAATATTCATGGTTAACTGATTTCAAAAAAACTATCATGTCAATTCAATGGGAGAGATGATGTCTCATTTTCCTAACAAATGATGCTGGGAAAATTGGATATCCACATGAATAAAATTCATTTTAGGCCCGTCTTTTTTCTTTTCTTTTTTTTTTTTTTTAGATTTTACTTATTTATTTGACAAAGAAAGAGAGAACAAGAAAGGGAACACAAGCAGAGGGAGGGAGAGAAAGAGAAACATGCTCCCCGCTGAGCAGGGAACCCGCTATGGGGCTTGATCCTAGGACCCTGGGATCATTACCTGAGCTGAAGGCCAGACTCATAAGGACTGAGCCACCCAGGTGCCCCTAGACTCTTATTTCATACCATGTGCAAAAATTAACTTAAAATTGATGTAAGATATAAAACTTCTGTAATAAAGACTAGGAGGGGTCCTGGGTGGCTCAGTAGGTGAAGCATCTGCCTTTCAGCTCTGGTCCAGTCCAAATCGGTCTCCAGGCTCCACAGGGAGCCTGCCTCTGCCTCTCTCTCTCTGTTTCTCATGAATAAATAAATAAAATCTTAAATAAATAAATAAAACATAGGAGGAAACTTTTATAAACTTCTTTTGAGCAGACCTTTTAGATACAATACCAAAAGCATGATGCATAAAACTTAGAAATTGAAGTATATCAGAACCAAAAACATTTGTTCTACAAATACAAGTCTGATTTCATGATTATGGAGCTACAGTAATTAAGTCAGTATGATATTGTGTTTTGCTTATACAAATAGATCAGTAGATTACAAAACAGTATCTAATGATAAACCCACACACATATGGTCAGTTCATTTTGACAAAGGAACCAAACAATTCCATAAGAAATAAAATTCCCTTTAACAAATGATGCTGGGAAACTGAATAATGGTGTAGTGAAAAACTGAACTTCAATTTTTACCTCAGGCCACATAAAAATTATTTTGAGGTGATCTTAGATTTAAGTATAAAAGATAAAACAATAATGCTTCTAGAAAATAATTGGATTATGTTTCTGTGATCGTGGGATAAGCCAAGATTTCTTAGCAAGAACATATACATGCATACTTGCATGCACACACACATACATACAAAAAGCTAAATGAAAAAGAAAAAAAGTGATGAATTATATTTCATGAAAAGACACTTTTAAGAAAATTACAGGGGTGCCTGGATGGCTCAGTCTGTTAAGCATCTTCCTTCAGCTCAGATCATGAACCCAGCGCCCTAGGATCGAGGCCCACGTAGGGCTCTCTGTTCAATGGAGAACCTGCTTCTCCCTCTCCCCCTGCTTGTGCTCTCTCTCTCTGTCAAGCAAATAAATAATATCTTTTAAAAATTACAATGTTTACCATGTATATGTACGTATATAAGTATATATAAATATGTAAGCATAACTATAATATATATTGCCAAGGACTGTTTTATAAATATATGTGTAAATACTAAATAGTCTTTCAACTCAATACAAAGAAAACATCGCAATTTAAGGAAAATAAGCAAAAGATTTCAAAAGACCTTTAACAAAAGAAGATGCAATAAACCAACAAAAAGTTGCTTGACATCATTACACATAAGGGAAGTGCAAATGTAAACATCTTCGAATCCACAAGAATGCTGAAATTAAAGAAACTGATCGTGCTAGATTGTGACTGTGATCTAAAGCAACTAGAATTCTGATATATTTCTGTTGAGTGTAAAATACACCAACCACTTTGGAAGACTGATTGACAGTTTTGTTTTTTTTTTTAAGATTTTATTTATTTATTTGACAGAGACAGAGATCACAAGTAGGAAGAGAGGCAGGTAGAGAGAGAGGAGGAAGCAGTTTCCCTGCTGAGCAGAGAGCTGGATTCAGGGCTCAATCTTGGGACTCTGGGATCAGGACCTGAGCCTAAGGCAGAGGCTTTAACCCACTGAGCCACCCAGGCACCCCATGAGTGACAGTTTCTAATAAAGTTATACATATATATTGCCAACAATTCAGCTCTCCCACTCATATATTTATTTAATCAAAATAAATAAAATCATATGTTCACAAAACACCTTAGCAAGAATATTAATACCAACTTTACTCATTAGAGTCCATTACTGCTAGAAATAGCTTAAATATACACCAGCAGGGAGATGAATTAACAAATTATGGACTATCCATAAAATAAAATACCACTTAGCAATAAAAGAAATAAACTCAGCAATGTGAATTAGTCTCAAAAAACTATGATGTTTTTTGGACTGGGCAAAAAAAAAATACATACAGTATGATTTATAAAACAAGCAAAACTAAGAAAGGAACAAAAGTAGTTTCTGGAATCTGATCACAAAAGAACAGAATAACTTTGAAGGTGGTGAAATTGTTCTATACCCTTTCATGGTCATTTTTTAAGGAGGAAAACAATAGAGCTCATCAAATTACATACATAAAATGGGCACATTATACTATATGTAAGTTACACCTCACTAAAGTTAATATTAAAAATAAATGAGTAGGGGCACTATGCAGCCCAAAAGAAGTGTGTGAAGGGCTCTGCAGGCCCAGACATGGGCATGTCTTGTCCAGGCTCTAAGTAAGGCCCACATGGCAATAGAATTGGATTTTCACCCACTCTATGTTTCTCTTTTCTTCCTGAATCTGTGTTTTGTTTTGTTTTATTTTTTTAAAGATTTTATTTATTTATTTGACAGACAGAGATCACAAGTAGGCAGAGAGGCAGGCAGAGAGAGAGAGAGGAGGAAGTAGGCTCCCTGCTGAGCAGAGAGCTGGATGTGGGAGCTGGATCTTAGAAGCCTGGGATCATGACCCGAGCCAAAGGCAGAGGACCTAACCCACTGATCCACCCAGGTGCCCCTGAATTTGTGTTTTTATTTATGATTCTGAATGCTGAGCGAGTTTGGTTCTGGTTCTAATTTGTGCACTGCTAATAAACTGTTTCTTATTTGTGGCCTCTGTGGTGTATAGACCCTACCATGTTCCCCATGATTACCACACCCTAATGTTCACACCCTGCCTAATTCCCTCCTTTTAAGTGTGGCTTTAAGTGTGTGACTTATTTCTAGCCTGCAGAATATGGCCAGCATGAAGAGGTGGTTGCTGATACTTAAGATCCTGAAATCAACTAATTTCAAGATCATTGAAAAGGACACTAACCTACATGGCCCTGATGTAATCAGATTTAGCTTCAAAAGATTGGCTGGGCCTCTCCTGAGTGTGAGACTCTTGCTAGCCCTAAAGAAGGAAGCAGTGGTGGAATTAAGTGCCTGTGGAAAGGGCCACAAGAAAACCAACTCTGCCAACCACATGAACTGGGAGGTGGATTCTTCTCCAGTCAGGCCTGCAGATGAGAATGCTACACCATCAAAGTGTTCATTTTTAGCTTGTTGAGATCCTGAGGCAGCTAAGTCTTGCCCAGATTTCTGACCCTACAAAACTTTGACATAATGAATTTTGCTTTTTTTTTTTTTTTTAAGCCACTAAATTTCTGGCAATCTGTCGCACAGCAATAACAAGTGGATATAGTGACAGTGATTCAGAATTTAGTGTTTTGGTCTATTTCGTAGAGAAGAGCTCTCTTCCATCAGGTGGGAAATGCTCCACAGCTGCTTGGTTAGTTAGCTAGTTTGTTTTTTTAATCTGTTTGTGCAAGAATATATCTTGCTTCAAGGGGTGCTTGGGTGGCTCAGTCATTAAATGTCTGTCTTCAGCTCAGGTCATGATCCCAGGGTTCTGGAATCGAGCCCTGCATTGGGTTCCCTGCTCATCAGGAAGCCAGCTTCTACCTCTCCCACTTCCCTTGCTTGTGTTCCCTCTCTTGCTGTGTCTCTCTCTGTCAAATAAATACACAAAATCATATATATATATGATTTTGTAGACACACACACATACATATATATAATACACACACATATATATGTCTTGCTTCTTCTGGAAAGAAGAAGTCTATATTAGTGAATTTTACAACTGTACAGTGAATTTTTGTGTTCTAGATTTATTCTGTCCTGGGGCTGATGTTATACAAAAAAGCAAGCCTTCTGTGTTTCTGTTTGCAATAGACATAAAGCCTTTGCCTGTTACTATGAGTAAGAAATTTTTGCCTATAGAACAGATTACAAAGTCTCTTATATGAAGTGGCTGCAGCAGAGAGGAATGCTGTTTGGAGGTTTTGCCAGACCCCTATAGGAGGATCACAGTGTAGGCCCTCAGGATTTTGGAGCAAAGCCCTGCCCTCTTCCACAGCTCACTACTCTCCCTTTGGGAAACAGTTGTTGGTCTGCTACCGGGCCTTAGTAGAGACCGAATGCTTAACTATGGTAACCAAGTTATCATGTGACTGAGCTTTCCATCACATATGGGTACTATCTGACCCTCTAAACCATAAATTTGGCCAAGGACAGTGACATTCATCATCAAATGGAAGTGATACATATGTGATTGGATCTGAGCAGGCCCTAAAGGCACAAGTAAGTTACACAAAGAAGTGCCAAATATCCGTGCCCCCCACCCCTACTCTGCTGCACTGCTTCTCTCTCCCAGTCTGCACCTATGGCCTCACAGGGAGTTGTCTTTCATCAGTTGCCAGAGGAAGAAAGGACTTGGACCTGGTTTACAGACAGTTCTATCCAATATGCAGGTATCACCCCAAAGTGGACAACTGTGGCACTACAACCCCTTTCTAGAACATCCCTGAAGGACTACAGTGAAAAGAAATCCTTCCAGTGGGCAGAATTCCAAGCAATGTATTGTATATACCTTTGTATATATTGTATATACCTTTGCTTGGGAGGAGAAATGGACAGATATTCAATTATATACTCATTCATGCATTTTGGCCAGGGGTTTGGCTGGGTAGTCAAGAGCTTGGAAGGAGCATGATTAGTAAACTAATGACAAGAAGATATGGGGAAGATGTGTATGGACAGACTTCTCTGAATAGGCACAAAATGTGAAGGTATTTGTGTCCCATGTGAAAGTGCATCAAAGGGTGACCTGAAAGAGGAGGATTTTAAGAATTAAGTGGATAAGATGACACGGTCTATGAATATATCAGTCTCTTTTCTCAGCCACTCTGTTCTTGCCCAATGAGCTCATGAACAATGTGGCCATGGTAGCAGGAGTGGAGATTATACATGGGCTCAGTAACAGGAACTTCTGCTCACAATGGCCACTGTTTAATGTCCAATCTACCAGCAAGAGAGATCAA
Source organism: Mustela nivalis (assembly GCF_964662115.1). Lineage (NCBI taxonomy): Eukaryota > Metazoa > Chordata > Mammalia > Carnivora > Mustelidae > Mustela > Mustela nivalis. The sequence goes on from NC_139026.1 coordinate 54,345,938, forward strand.
CACTCAGTCCTAGACATGGCATTATTCTCCAGAGTGATCTCCAGAGTAATGCCAGTTATCTGGTGGCATTTTGATTATATTGGACTGCTTCCAGCAAGGAAGAGACAATGTCTTGCTCTTACTGGAATACACAGCTACCCTGGATATGGATTTGCCTTCACTGTACACAATACTTCTGCCAAAACCATGATCTACGCATTTACAGAATGTCTTTTCTACCATCAAGTTATTCCACACTGCATTTCTTCTGATAAAAGAAGTTGCATTTATGAAAGGCTTGCATTCATGAATCCCACAGGAACGTAGCAAACAAAGAAGCTGTTGTTAACTGGGTGCACAACCACCTCCTGTGGCCATCCTCCCTGAGCTTTGCACAGAGGGGACAGACAAAAAACTCATCTCCTAGTGATTCCCTAAGAGGTTTAATTGCATACTTTCCCAGCTGCTGCCTGATAGGTCAGCCTTTTTTTTTTTTTTTTTTTTTAAGATTTTATTTGTCTGTCAGAGAGAGAGAACACAAGCAGGGGAGCAGCAGGCAGAGGGAGAGGGAGAAGCAGGCTTCCTGCTGATCGAGAAGGATCCCAGGGCTCTGGATCAGGACCTGAGCCGAAGGCAGACACCTAACCGACTGAGCCACCCAGGCGTCCCTGATAGGTCAGCTTCTATGGTATCTAGAAGGTATCTAGCTACCTATCTAGTATCTAGGTCCTGAGTGGGATCATCCCAGGAGACCAAAAGAGCTGGTGATATTTCCCTGGCATTCCCCCCTGGCTTGCTCCAACAATAAAAATAAATGGCCAACTTCTCCCTGGAAGGAGTTTGTACACACATCTAGATCTGCAACTTTCACAACTGCCATCTAAGGGGTTAGCCCTCAAATCATTTAGCTCTGAGAACTAATGGCACCCAGCATTCATGAGTCCCCAGGACTGCACAAAACACAGAGATGGATATATTTGGGTGCACAGTCGCTCATAGTAATCATTCCTCTGGTTCAGCACAGAGTGAGTAGGCAAAAACACCTGGCTTGCAGTTTCTCCCTGATCAAAGTTGGACTGCATATCTCATGTCCTGATGTTCACAGCTGCACATAAAAGTTGGGTTTCCAATTAGCCTGCTAAAGGGGCAAACAATTAGCACTCACCTGGGAACCTAAACAGCCATATGGATATTTCTCAAGCTTTTGGGACACTGGCAAGTGTTGACACACCCTACACGGGGAGCCACTCTAAAGAAAAGCAACAGCTTGGGCAATCAGACAGATTTGAGAGGCAAAGAGGTTCTCATGCCAGACTGAGCAGGAGTTTCATCTCCTACATGAGGTTCGTCTTTCAAAAGTAGGAGAGGTGGCTGTTCTAGCTCCTGTGTAAAAACCAACACAGTCAAAGAAAATGGAGAAACAGAGAGTATGTTTCGAAGAAAAGAACAAGATAAATCTTCAGAAACTAACTTTAATGAAATGGAGATAAGTGATTTACTACACAGAGAGTTCAAACTCATATTTGTAAAGAGGTTTACTGAGGTCAGGAGCACAATGCAAAAAATAAGAATTAGAACAAAGAGATAGAAAATAATAAAAAGTGCCAAAGAGAAATTTAGGAGCAGAAGGATAAAAATCATTGAACTAGGGGCGCCTGGGTGGCTCAGTGGGTTAAAGCCTCTGCCTTCGGCTCAGGTCATGATCTCAGGGTCCTGGGATTGAGCGCCGGCATCGGGCTCTCTGCTCAGCAGGGAGCCTGCTTCCTCCTCTCTCTGACTGCCTCTCTGCCTACTTGTAATCTCTGTCTGTCAAATAAATAAATAAAATTTTAAAAAAATCAGTGAACTAAAAACTTCAAAAGGTTCAATAACACAAGTAAAGAGAAAGAAAGAGTAGTGAACTCAAACTTCAACAGAGCAGTTGAATCATTCAATCAGAAAAGCAAAGAGAGGGCACCTGGGTGGCTCAGTTGGTTAAGCAACTGCCTTTGGCTCAGGTCATGATCCTGCTGTCCCGGGATCTAGTCCTGCATGGGGGCATCGGGCTCCCAGCTCCACGGGGAGTCTGCTTCTCCCTTTGCCCTTCTCCCCTCTCATGCTCTCTCTTACTATCTCTTTATCTCAAATAAATAAATAAAATATTTTTTTAAAAAAATAAAAGAGAAAATGAAAAAGTGAAGATAGATGAAGAATCTTCAAGCAAACATAAGACTAGACAAAGAAGATCATTATATATTGATAAAGATGTAAATTCCATAAGAAGAAATAACAGTAAATATATCTGCACTAAACATCAAAGCATCCAGTTCATCACACACCTAGCTAACACAACACATTGTATGTCTCTAACTTATACAATGCCATATGTCAGTTATATCTCAATTTTTAAAAAAGGATCATACACCATGAAGTATAAATCCTCAGATGCAAGGGTGGTTCAACATTTGCAAATCAATAAATGTGACATACTACACTAATAGAATGAAAGATAAAAATCATATTATCATCCCATTAGGTGCAAAAACGGCATTTGACAAAATGAAACACTCCTTCACATTAAAAATTCTCAACAAATTAAGTATAAAAGGCACAGATCTCAAAATAATAAAGGCCATATATGATAAACCTGTAGTTAATGTCATATCCAGTGGCAGTTAAAAGCTTTTCCTCTAAGATCAAGAATAAGCCAAGAGTGCCCACTCTTACCAGTCATATTCAAAATTATACTAGAAGCCCCCGCCAGAACAATTATGCAAGAAAGAAATTTTAAAACATCCAAATAAGAAAGAAAGAAGTAAAATTTTCCTGTTTGCAAATGACATAATATTATATGGAGAAAATCATAAATAATTCACAAAAAAAGATAGAGCTAATAAATTCAGTAAAAATGCAGGAGACCTGGGAGAAGTAGCAGGCTGAGACTACTTCAGCTAGCAGGAGATCAGCAAGATAGCTTATCTAAAGATTGCAAACACCTGCAAATCCAACAGCAGATCGAAGAGAAGAAGAACAGCAATTCTAGAAACAGAAAATCAACCACTTTCTGAAAGGTAGGACTAGTAGAGAAGTGAATCTAAAGCGTGGGAAAGATAGACCGCAGGGGGAGGGGATGCAATGGAGCACAAAATCAGGACTTTTAAAAGTCTGTTCCCCTGAGGGACATGGCTCCAGAGGCTAAACCAGGGTGAAGCCCACATGGGGTCAGCATGGCCTCAGGTCCCACAGGGTCACAGAAGGATCGGGGGTGTCTGAGTGTCGTAGAGCTTACAGGTATTAGAATGGGGAAGCAGGGGACGCCTGGGTGGCTCAGTTGGTTGGACGACTGCCTTCGGCTCAGGTCATGATCCTGGAGTCCCGGGATCGAGTCCCACATCGGGCTCCCAGCTCCATGGGGAGTCTGCTTCTCTCTCTGACCTTCTCCTCGTTCATGCTCTCTCTCACTGTCTCTCTCTCAAGTAAATAAATAAAATCTTAAAAAAAAAAAAAATGCGGAAGCCAGCTACAGAGACAGAGCCAAGGAGTGAGCTCTCAGCTGAGGGTTAAACCAGTCACAGGCTTGGTGAGCTCGGAGCGCTGCCGGAGGCCAGGAAGACAGTAGTAATTGGGTGCTGTTCTCTGGAGGCGCACTGAGGAGTGGTGCCCCAAGCTTTCAGCTTCTCCAGGCCGGAGACCAGGAGGCCGCCATTTTGTCCCCTGAGCGCTTTCCGTAGCTCCTAGAAACAAACCCAAGCCGATTACTCAGCCCGGCCCCTGGTAAGGGTCGTGCAATTCCGCCTGGGGCAAAGACGCTTGAGAATCACTACAACAGACCCCTTTTCCAGAAGATCAACAAGAAATCCAGCCAGGACCAAGTTCACCTACCAAGGAGTGCAGGTTCAATACAAAGGAGAGCAGCAGAATTCCAGAGGAGGAGAAAGCAAAGCACGGAACTCATGGCTTTCTCCCCATGATTCTTTAGTCTTCCAGTTAATTTAATTTTTTTCTTTTCTTTTTCAATTTTTTTTCTTCTGCTGCTAATTTTTTTAACTTTTACCCTTTTCTTTTTTTAACATTTTTAACTAGTTTATCATATATATATTTTTTCTTTTTTATATATATTTTTTCTTTTTTTAATTGTTTCTTTTTTTTCCTGAACCTCTTTTTATCCCCCTTTCTCCCCTCCACAATTTGGGATCTTTTCTGATTTGGTTAAAGCATATTTTCCTGGGGTCTTTGCCAACCTTTTGGTATATTACTTGCTCCTTCATATACTCTTATCTAGACAAAAAGACAAGGTGGAAAAATTCACCACAAAAAAAAAAAAAAAAACCAAGAAGTAGTACTGAAGGCTAGGGACCTAATCAATACAGACATTGGTAATATGTCAGATCTAGAGTTCAGAATGACGATTCTCAAGGTTCTAGCCAGGCTCGAAAAAGGCATGGAAGATACTAAAGAAAACATCTTGGGAGATATAAAAACCCTTTCTGGAGAAATAAAAGAACTAAAATCTAACCAAGTTGAAATCAAAAAAGGTATTAATGAGGTGCAATAAAAAATGGAGGCTCTCACTGCTAGGATAAATGAGGCAGAAGAAAGAATTAGTGATATAGAAGACCAAATGACAGAGAATAAAGAAGCTGAGCAAAAGAGGGACAAAGAGCTACTGGACCACGAGGGGAGAATTTGAGAGATAAGTGACACCATAAGAAAAAACAACATTAGAATAATTGGGATTCCAGAAGAAGAAGAAAGAGAGAGGGGAGCAGAAGGTATACAGGAGAGAATTATTGGAGAGAATTTCCCCAATATGGCAAAGGGAACAAGCATCAAAATCCAGGAGGTGCAGAGACACCCCCCCCTCAAAATCAATAACAATAGGTCCACACCCTGTCACTTAATAGTAAAATTTACAAGTCTTACTGACAAAGAGAAAATCCTGAAAGCAGCCCGGGAAAAGAAGTATGTAACATACAATGGTAAAAATATTAGATTGGCAGCAGACCTATCCACAGAGACGTGGCAGGCCAGAAAGAGCTGACATGATATATTCAGAGCACTAAATGAGAAAAACATGCAGCCAAGAATACTATATCCAGCTAGGCGATCATTGAAAATAGAAGGAGAGATAAAAAGCTTCCAGGACAAATGAAAACTGAAAGAATTTGCAAACACCAAACCAGCTCTACAGGAAATATTGAAAGGGGTCCTCTAAGCAAAGAGAGAGCCTAAAAGTAGTAGATTAGAAAGGAAAAGAGACAATAGACAGTAACAGTCACCTTACAGGCAATACAATGGCACTAAATTCATATCTCTCAGTAGTTACCCTGAATTTTAATGGGCTAAAGGCCCCAATCAAAAGACAAAGGGTATCAGAATGGATAAAAAAACAAAACCCATCTATATGTTGCCTACAAGAAACCCATTTTATTTATTTTTTTAAAGACTTTATTTATTCATTTGACAGAGAGAGGTCACAAGTACGCAGAGAGGCAAGCAGAGAGAGAGGAAGGGAAGCAGGCCCCCTGCTGACCAGAGAGCCCGATGCGGGACTTGATCCCAGGACCCTGAGATCATGACCTGAGCCAAAGGCAGCAGTTTAACCCACTGAGCCACCCAGGTGCCCAAGAAACCCATTTTGAACTGAAAAGGTGAAGACACCTTCAGATTTAAAGTGAGGGGGTGGAAAAGAATTTACCATGCTAATGGACATCAGAAGAAAGCAGGAGTGGCAATCCTTATATCAGATCAATTAGATTTTAAGCCAAAGACTATAATAAGAGATGAGGAAGGACACTATATCATACTCAAAGGATCTGCCCAACAAGAAGATCTAACAATTTTAAATATCTATGCCCCTAACGTGGGAGCAGCCAACTATATAAACCAACTAATAACAAAATCAAAGAAACACATCAACAAAAATACAATATTAGTAGGGGACTTTAACACTCCCCTCACTGAAATGGACAGATCATCCAACAAAAGATAAACAAGGAAATAAAGGCCATAAATGACAAATTGTACCAGATGGACATCACAGATATATTCAGAACATTTCATTCCTAAGCAACAGAATACACATTTTTCTCCAGTGCACATGGAACATTCTCCAGAATAGATCACATCCTGCATCCTAAAAAGGTCTCAACCAGAATCAAAAGATTGGGATCATTCCCTGGATATTTTCAGACCACAGTGCTCTGAAGCTAGAACTCAATCACAAGAGGAAATTTGGAAAGAACCCAAATACATGGAGACTAAACAGCATCCTTCTAAAGAATGAATGAGTCAAACAGGAAATTAAAGAAGAATTGAAAAAATTCATGGAAACAAATGATAATGAAAACACAACAGTTCAAAATCTGTGGGACACAACAAAGGCAGTTCTGAGAGGAAAAAAATATATAGTGATATAAGCCTTTCTTAAGAAACAAGAAAGGTTGGGGCGCCTGGGTGGCTCAGTGGGTTAAGCCGCTGCCTTCGGCTTGGGTCATGGTCCCAGGGTCCTGAGATCGAGCCCCGCATCAGGCTCTCTGCTCAGCAGGGAGCCTGCTTCCTCCTCTCTCTCTCTGCCTGCCTCTCTGCCTGTTTGTGATCTCTCTCTGTCAAATAAATAAATAAAATCTAAAAAAAAAAAAAAGAAAGAAGAAAGGTAAAAAAAAAAAAAAAAGAAAGAAAGAAACAAGAAAGGTCTCAGGTACACAACTTAACCCTACACCTAAAGGAGCTGGAGAAAGAACAAGAAAGAAACCTGAAACCCAGCGGGGGAAGAGAAATCATAAAGATCAGAGAAGAAATCAATGAAATAGAAACAAACAAACAAAAAAAAATAGAACAAATCAACGAAACTAGGAGCTGGTTCTTTGAAAGAATTAATAAGATTGATAAACCCCTGGCCAGACTTATCCAAAAGAAAAGAGAAAGGACCCAAATAAATGAAATCATGGATGATAGAGGAGAGATCACAACTAACACCAAAGAAATACAGACAATTATAAGAACATACTATGAGCAGCTCTACGCCAACAAATTTGACAATCTGGAAGAAATTGATGCATTCCTAGAGACAAATAAACTACCACAACTGAACCAGGAAGAAATAGAAAACCTGAACAGGCCCATAACCAGTAAGGAGATTGAAATAGTCATCAAAAATCTCCAAACAAACAAAAGCCCAGGGCCAGACGGCTTCCCGGGGGAAATCTACCAAACATTTAAGGAAAAACTAATTCCTATTCTCCTGAAACTGTTCCAAAAAATGGAAATGGAAGGAAAACTTCCAAACTTATTTTATGAGGCCAGCATCACCTTAATCCCAAAACCAGACAAGGATCCCACCATAAAAAAGAATTACAGACCAATATCCTTGATGAACACAGATGCGAAAATTCTCACCAAAATACTAGCCAATAGGATTCAACAGTACATTAAAAGGATTATTCACCATGACCAAGTGGGATTTTTTCCAGGGCTGCAAGTTTGGTTCAACATCCGCAAATCAATCAATGTGATACAACACCTTAATAAAAGAAAGAACAAGAACTATATGATACTCTCAATAGATGCTGAAAAAACATTTGACAAAGTACAGCATCCCTTCCTGATCACAACTCTTTAAAGTTTAGGGATAGAGGGCACATACCGCAATATTATCAAAGCCACCCATGAAAAACCCACAGCAAATATCATTCTCAATGGAGAAAAACTGAAAGCTTTTCCACTAAGTTCAGGAACACGGCAGAGATGTCCATTATCACCACTGCTATTCAACATAGTACTAGAAGTCCTAGCCTCGGCAATCAGACAACAAAAGGAAATCAAAGGCATCCAAATTGGCAAAGAAGTCCAACTATCACTCTTTGCAGATGATATGATACTTTATGTGGAAAAACCAAAAGACTCCACTCCAAAACTGTTAGAACTTGTACAGGAATTCAGTAAATTGTCAGGATATAAAGTCAATGCACAGAAATCAGTTGCATTTCTCTACACCAACAACAAGACAGAAGAAAGAGGAATTAAGGAGTCAATCCCATTTACAATTGCACCCAAAACTATAAGATACCTAGGAATAAACATAACCAAGGAGGCTAAGAATCCGTACTCAGAAAACTATAAAGTACTCATGAAAGAAATTGAGGAAGACACAAAGAAATGGAAAAACGTTCCATGCTCCTGGATTGGAAGAATAAATATTGTGAAAATGTCTATGCTACCTAAAGCAATCTACACATTTAATGCAACTCCTATCAAAATACCATCCATTTTTTTCCCCAAAGAAATGGAACAAATAATCCTAAAATTTATATGGAACCAGAAAAGACCTCGAATAGCCTAAGAAATATTGAAAAAGAAAGCCAAAGTTGGTGGCATCACAATTCCGGACTCCAAGCTCTATTACAAAGCTGTCATCATCAAGACAGCATGGTCCTAGCACAAAAACAGACACAAAGATCAATGGAACAGAATAGAGAGCCCAGAAATAGATCCTCAACTCTATGGTCAACTAATCTTCAACAAAGTAAGAAAGAATGCCCAATGAAAAAAAGACAGCCTCTTCAATAAATGCTGTTGGGAAAACTGGACAGCCACATGCAGAAAAATGAAATTGGACCATTTCCTTACACCACACATGAAAATAGACTCAAAATGGATGAAGGACCTCAATGTGTGAAAGGAATCCATCAAAATCCTTGAGGAGAACACAGGCAGCAACCTCTTCGACCTCAGCCGCAGCAACATTTTCCTAGGAACATCACCAAAGGCAAGGGAAGCAAGGGCAAAAATGAACTATTGGGCTTTCATCAAGATCAAAAGCTTCTGCACAGCAAAGGAAACAGTTAACAAAACCAAAAGACAACTGACAGAATGGGAGAAGATATTTGCAAATGACATATCAGATAAATGGCTAGGGCCCAAAATCTATAAAGAACTTAGCAAACTTAAGACCCAAAGAACAAATAATCCAATCAAGAAATGGGCAGAAGACATGAACAGACATTTCTGCAAAGAAGATATCCAGCTGGCCAACAGACACATGAAAAAGTGCTCCACATCACTCAGCATCAGGGAAATACAAATCAAAACCACAATGAGATATCACCTCACACCAGTCAGAATGGCTAAAATTAACAAGTCAGGAAATGACAGATGCTGGCAAGGATGCGGAGAAAGGGGAACCCTCCTACACTGTTGGTGGGAATGCAAGCTGGTGCAACCACTCTGGAAAACAGCATGGAGGTTCCTCAAAATGTTGAAAATAGAACTACCCTATGACCCAGCAATTTCATTACTGGGTATTTACCCTAAAGATACAAACGTAGTGATCCAAAGGGGCACGTGTACCTGAATGTTTATAGCAGCAATGTCTACAATAGCCGAACTATGGAAAGAACCTAGATGTCCATCCACAGATGAATGGATAAAGAAGAGGTGGTATATGTACACAATGGAATACTATGCAGCCATCAAAAGAAATGAAATCTTGCCATTTGCGACGACGTGGATGGGACTAGAGGGTATCATGATTAGCGAAATAAGTCAATCAGAGAAAGACAACTATCATATGATCTCCCTGATATGAGGAAGTGATGATGCAACATGGGGGGTTAAGGGGGTAAGAGAAAAATAAATGAAACAAGATGGGATTGGGAGGGACACTAACCATAAGTGACTCTTAATCTCACTGGGGGGAGGGGGTTTGGGAGAGGGGGGTTGGTTATGGACATTGGGGAGGGTATGTGCTTTGGTGAGTGCTGTGAAGTGTGTAAACCTGGCAATTCACAGACCTGTACCCCTGGGGATAAAAATATATTATATGTTTATAAAAAATAAAAATTAAAAAAATGCAGGAGACCTAATCAATATAGAAAAGTCAGTTATGTTTCTATATATTAAAAACAAGCTGTTGGTCAGGGGGATTAAGAAAAAATCCCAATAATAACAGCATCAGAAAGAATAAAATATTTAGATATAAATTTAACCAGGGAGGTTAAAAATCTATACTTTAAAACTATAAACTGATGAAAGATACTAAAGAAGACACAAATAAATGGAAGAATAGTCCATGTTCATGGAGCGATCAATAATGTTAAAATGTCCATACCACCATAAAAATCTAGAGATTTAATGTAATTCTTTGAAAATTCCAATGGCAGTCTTTGCAGAAATAGAAAAAACAATCCTAAATTTTGTATGGAACCACAAAAGACCTGGAAAAGCCAAAACTCTCTGGAGAAACAAAAACAGAACGGAAGTCATCACACTTTCATTTCAAACTATATCACAAAGTTATAGTAATCAAAACAGAATGATATTGGCATGAAAACAGACACATAGATCAATGGAATAGAGCAGTAAATGCAGAAATAAACCCATGTATGTATGGAAAATTAATTTTGGACAATGACACCAAGAACATACAATGGGGCGAGGAAAGTTTCTTCAATAAACAGTGGTGGAAAAATAGGATATTTACATGCAAAGAATTAAATTAGATTCCAGTCTAACACCACACACAAAAATTAATTCAAAATGCACTAAAGATTGAGCATAACTCTGAAGCCATAAACTCCTAGAATAAAAAATGATAAGCTCCTTGATTCTGGTGTTGGCAAAGTGATTTTTTAGATTTAATTCCAAACAAAGGCAACAGACATAAAGATAAGCAAATGAGACTATCTCAAACTAAATGAGACTATCTCAAACTAAAAATCTTCTGCAAAACAAAGGAATCCATCAAAAAATGAAAAGACAACCTATGAAATGAGAGAAAATCACAGATCTGAAGCGAGGTTAATATACAAAATATACAAGGCACTCATACAGATTTATAAAAAAATAATAATCTGGCTTTAAAATGAGAAAAGTTTTAAGTAAACGGTTTTTTTCAAAGAAGACATACAAATAGCGAACAGGTACATGAAAAGGTGTTCCACATCATTGATCAATAGGGAAATACAAATCAAAACCACAATGAGATACCACCTCACACTTGTTAGAATTTCTATTACCAAAGTGATAAGAGAGAAGTTTTGGGAAGAATGTAGAGAAAAGGGAACCCTTATACACTTACTGGAAATGTAAGTGGGTAAAGCCACTATGGAAAACAGAATGGAGGTTCCTCAAGAAGTTAAGAAGACAACTACCATGTAATTCAGCATTCCCATTTCTGGGTATTTATCCAAAGGAAACAAAATCATTATCTCAAAGAGATATGTGTACTCCCATGTTCACTGCAACATTATTCACAAGAACCAAAGTATGGAAATAACCTAAGTGTCTGTTAACAGATCAGTGAATAAAGAAAATGTGGCAAGTATATATACAATGGAATATTATCCTGCATTTAAAAAGAAAGAAATCATATCAATTGTGACAACACAAATGGACCTTGAGGGCATTACCCTAAGTGAAATAAACCAGACAGAAAAGATAAGTAATGCATGCTATCACTTATATGTGGAATCTAAAAAGAAAAGGTGGGCCCTTTGAAACAGGAAGTAGAATAGTGGTTGCCAGGAGCTGGAGGTGGGGGAAATGAGGAGAGGTTGCTACAATGGTAGAAACTTGCAGTTACAAGATGAATAACTTTCAAGGATCGAGGATATAGCATGGAGACTACAGTTAATAATACTGTATTGTATAATTGATTTGTCTAAAAGAGTGGATCCTAAGCTTTTTCATCAAAGAAAAGGTAACCATTTGAAGTGATAAATGTACTAATTTACTTGATTGTGGAATGCTTTCATATATAAAAAGATCATGTTATACACTTTAAATATATTACAATTTTATTTCTCAATTTTATTTTAATAAAGCTGAAAATTTTTTAAATAAATAAATTTAAAAATCAAAGTAAAGGGTCATGAAAATACTTTCCACACATGATTTCAGAAGGTCTATGAGCCATAATTGCAATATGTTTCTATTATTCCTCTATTGAGTAGTACTGTTTGTTATAGTTATCCCTCATTTCAACCCTACATACCACATCTTTCTTTTTTTAAGATTTTATTTATTTATTTGACAGATAGAGATCACAAGTAGGCAGAGAGGCAGGCAGAGAGAGAGAAGGAAGCAGGCTCCCTGCTGAGCAGAGAGCCCGACGCCGCGGGGCTTGATCCCAAGACCCTAGGATCATGACCTGAGCCGAAAACAGAGGCTTTAACCCACTGAACCACCCAGCGCCCCAACATACCACATCTTTGCCAGGAAAACCACTTGTCTTTTAAATTTCTTGATTACCATATTGAGAAGAGTCATAACCAAAGGAAGTAGATCATAAGATCCTGGAATTCAAGAATAATGCTGTAATAATAAGACTCTGGTAGATGCTCGGATAGGAATGAGTATATTTCGTTATGTGGGAGGAGCCTGACTTATTTAATGAAGAAACGGATGGATTGACTCATTTTCCTGAAATTATTTAATCCTCACTGTAGCTATAGCCTTTGGATAGTAATCTTCCAGTATCTTCTACCATGGGCAAGGTGACGGCCTTGTCCTTTGGCTTTGAGCTCAATCATATAAGTTTGCTTTGATGAATTGAGGATTAATAGATGGGACACAGTAAAGGTTTGAAATGCCTCCTCCACTGGGGTCAGCCCCATCTCACTCTTCCTCAATCACCGTGAGAACATGTCCAGGCTAGTGCACTGCTCCCAGAAGGAAAATGACACAAATGGAATCAAATTTTCCCAGGAATATCCAACCTAAACTGACAACTACCCAAACTTTACCTGGCTTCCAGATATATACAGAGTTCATTTTAAAGATCACTGAAACAAGGTGTCTGGGTGGTTCAGTTGGTTAAGCATCTGTCTTCGGCTCAGGTGATGATCCCAGGGTCCTGGGATTGAGACCTGCCTTGAGTTCCCTGTTCAGTGGGAGTCTGCTTCTCCTCCTCCTGTGCTCACTCTCTTTCTCTCTTTCTTTCTCAAGTAAACAAATAAAATATTTTTTAAAAAAATTTTAAATAATCGAAACATCTATTTCTTTTCATATAATCTGTTTATCTTGGGCTATTTTTAAGTTTTTCTCTTGATCTTTGGATTCTTGTAGTGTTTAAATTTGTTTTTGTTATGTTGTCTGAAGTTCATGGTTTCTTAATCAAAGGACTAAAAAATTTTATTAGTTTTGGGAAAATTTCAGTAATTTCCCACCCATTTTTCTCTCTTCTCATTCTAGAACTCCAGACTGTGTTAGACTCTCACTATAACCCTCATGTCTCTTACCTGTGAGTCTGTATTTTTCCATTTATTTGGTTCTTTATGCTTCATATTGGATAGTTCTCTTCCATTTCCCTAATTCTCTAGCCCATGGTGTCTACTTGGTTATTAAATATTTATATTGAATTTGTCATCTTGATTGCTCATTTTCTTGGTCTTACTGTTTCTGTGATAAGAATAATCACTTGCTTTGCTTCTAAAAGCATCTTTTATTGGGAAACTGAATAAAATATGCATAATACTGTGATCTTAAAGAAAGATTTTTCCCTTTTATTACTGTTGAGAAGAAAAATGGTAACAATTCCCTTCTTACCCCAAACTTTGACCACAAAATAGAAAATTGCAGTCTAGTCATTGTCCAAGTTGAAAGGAATATGATGTGAGTAGCTTTTCTTGGATGGCAGCTTATCTACTGCTGGATCAACTCCAGAGGCTCTCTTTATGGGGAAATTCAAGGAGCAGAACTTGGGCCTCCAGATTCCACTCAAATGCAAAATATAATGCATCATCAGACACCATCCTATTCCAAGACTTAATTTTTTAGTAGTCCCTTTACTTCTAGTGTTAGAAATAGGTCTCTGTGTATTTACTTTGTGGTTCTAAAATCAACTGTAAATAATTTGTTCAGGTGAAACACTTAAAGAACACCCAGTTTATACATGTATTCAGCTTGATTTCAACTTTGCTATTTACTAAAGTAAGTTACCCACAATGATCTTTAGGAAATGACTTAGATATCATCCAACTTACATGTGTAAACATTTCACATATAAGTCATTAAATGAGATATATAATGATGATGTTGGTGGTGTTGATGGTGGCAGTGGTAGTGGTAGGGGTGGTTGAATGGGAGAATTCTGACAGGTGTTTCTTTATCCAGTTTTCTAAGTGGCAGAGTTCACCATGATGGGAAAATGCTACCAGTCTTCTCCATGGCCTTATGATACTTACATCATTCTCAAAATCAAGCCTTGTTTGAAAAAAAATCTTACCTACTCCTTAATCAAGAGTAACTTAAAACCAACATATTTGTGGTAATTTACTTGCTAGGTTTTCCTTTACTTTAAAAAAAAAATTATGGCAAAATGACTTCATGTAAAACAAACATTGCACTTTCCTATGGAGATGTATACAGCTTCTATATAATAATAGAGAATCTTTCCTTCATAGTTTTCTAAAGATGTTTATTTATTTATTTATTGGGGGGGCATGAGCTGACAGAGGGGTAGGGGTAGAGGGGAGAGGGAAAGGGAGAAGCAGACTCTGGCTGAGCAGGAAGCCCAACTCAGGGCTTGGTCCCAAGATCATGACCTGAGCAGAAGGCAGAGGACGTTTAACCAGCTGAGCCACCCAGACCCCCCCCCTTCATATTTTGACGGCATGATTAGCAAACAAAATTCTCCCACCTGCTTATTTGCATTTCTAGCTACTGTGATTAAATCTGGGTTATTGTGTTACAGTAGTCAAAGTCAAAGCACTATATATACACACACATATGCAAACACTACACTGAATATGTATTATGCTTTACAAATTTACCTTTCCATATCCATATCTTTTTTCTCTGACAAAGAACAAAAAAGAATTATAGATTCAATTTGTACATGTTCATCATTTCATAGTATTCTATTATATCAGGATGCCATAATCTGTTTATCCACTTTATCATAATGGACATTTGTATGACTTCTCAATTTCAACTATTAAGAAAAGTAGTAATATGCACATTTTTTGCATATATATACCAGTGCCCGAGTACCAATATACTCTCCAGTGAATACAAATAGGACTGCAATGAATATGTCTCAGGATACGCATCTTCACCTTCATTACAAAATGCACAAAGTTGTTTTTCCAGGTTTTAATCCTAGGAATATCCTATGAAAAATCCCATTGCTTCAGATTCTTGCCAAAATTAGTAACATCAGACTGTTTACACCTTTATATTTATTAAACTGTTATTACACATAATATAATCCTTTTTCTATTGTAATTGTGAATTTATCTTAAGTTGGAAAGAATTTTGTTATTCTTTTCCCTTCCTATGATGATGACTACAATATTTCTTCATATTGTATTTTGTATTTATACATTTACTATTATTCTACTGTATAGTTTTCTGTCCTTTCTTCTTCATGTCTCAAATAATCTGCTGCTGTCAGCAAGTGTTAGCATAGAGAGAGAGTTCCTCTTTTTAGGCACACATTCTATCAGGTCACTTTGAGGACATTGATTAGGTAAAGCTTGGGGTAAGGGAAATTTCAGAGCTGTTCAACACCTAAAAGGAACTGATGAAAGGAATGTTGAAATTGAGAATGAACCTAAAAGGTCTTCTGTTAAGGTATTTCCCCTTAGAATATAGAAACTTCTGTCAAATTCTATCTATGAAGCTAAATGTATTTGTTTTCTCAGAGAAAATTTAAGCAGCTACATTAGTCTCAGGTAGTCCTCCCATCTTGCTGTTTCCCAAAACTAGAGAGTGGCCTGAGTGAAAGGTAACTGAACTCACCATGACAAACATCTTGTCCTGATTGTTATCTCTGTATCTTAAGGAAGATCCAACTTGCTATTGGAGTGGAAATAAGTAAATGGTAAAGAGGAGGAGGAAGGCTGTCACCATTTTCATGGCTCTTGTTTGGGTCTCTACTGAAGTCCCTCAAGCCCATCAGGTTGAGCTGCAAATTCCTGGTGTCTCACCAAGAACAGAAACAAAAAGAGCAAAGTGGTCAGGGACAGGAGAAAAAGGGAATACACAGGTCAAGGTAGGAAGTAGAAGACCTTTTAAGACCAAAAATTTTACTTATGTCTAACTGCAAAGTCATGTGTCTCTCATGTACTCCATAGGTACTCCTCAACAAGTCACCTTCATTCAGAAGTTAACAGACTATAAGAACAAAGGCCCCACGAAGAGCACGAGACCCATTCTGTTCTCTTTCCACTTTGGGCAGATGAAAAACAGGTGGGAGAACTTGGTTTTCTCAAGGAAGCAGAAACTATTCGGCAGGTGGCAAACCAGGGAGTCAGTGACTAGTTACTACCAATGAATAGTAACCACTTTTGCTATTCGTTTACCATTGGCATAGGGGTGTGGAGACAGTCCATCATAAATCAGTCAGTCAAATACTGTTACTCACTGTTGAGTGACTCTGGCCATAGCCAAGCTGGTTAAGGATGAAATCAGTTGATGAGACTTTCCCATTCTTGACCTTTCAATGCAGTTTGCCAGTCCAATGAACCCACTTCCCTACATTCCTGAGATGACTTCTCCTGCTGCCACTACCACAAAGAGATCTTCATTCCAGCTCACAGTTCCATGAGAATATTTTTGATGTGGTGTCTCACTGATGGCTCCGTAGCTAAACAGTCGCAGGTTGACATCCACTTGGAGATGTTTACATCCTAATTCCAGAAAGGACAACCCAAATTCTGCTCTATCTCATATAGTCTCAGAGACCTTCACAAAAGAATAGTTCACTCTATTGATACTGTGATTCCAGGGCTAAACCAAACAGTTCTGGGAAGAGATAAGAAGCTTCATGAATACCCACCCCTCTTATGACTTTGTCAGCTACTACCTAATTTCCAGAGTAAATGCTAATCAATCCCCACTGATCCTAATCAATCCCCACTGAAAATGACCATTTGTGCTAATGATTCAAGGGATGAAGTCAGGTATGAAAACATGCAAATACGAGATATTATTTCCCCCTAAGTTCTACTTTCATATTCCCTGAGACATACATTCAAATGCAAATGTTTTAGAGTTTGAATAGAAATTGCTAGAAAAAATTTCATATAATTGTAGTTACTGTCACTCATTCTACCTATGAAGGATTTTTATTGATTCAATGTGACTTGTAGGAATAATTTAAATAGTTCAAAGAGCACATTCAAGTTCTGGAGCAAATAAGTATAAATAATTAGTTGAATAATATTTTAAGAGCTAAATCAGAAGTTATAAGCAACAGATGCTGGGAATATACATGAGGAAGCTACAGATGCTACAGTGCCGAATCAGCTATGCTTTTATGTGGATAGGAACCCTCAGGGGGAACCTGAGTTCTTTAGAGTTTATGAGGAAAGAGAAAAAAAAGCTGATATTCAAGACAGATACAGGGCTTGTATAATTTATCAAAGTGGCACAAACGAGCTAAACCATGCTTCTAAAGGCAGAAACTGTTTTACAATAACTTATTGGCTAATTTGATTGTAACGGTGTTAAGTGCTCTCCGACAGCCATGTCCTCGACTGCATCTCGTTTTCGTCTGGGCTGAGAGGCTGTACTTCCCAGCTTCCCTTACAGGTGGTTGTGGCCAGGTGGCTGAAATCCGAACAAGGACATATGAGTGAAAATTATGTGCATCATTTACAGGTCCATCCCCCGGAAAATCTCCCCATGAACACTCCTCCATACACCTTCTCCTTCACTGCTGGCGGGAATGAGTATGACCTCAAGTGAGTCTTGGAAGCTACATGTTAAAGAGGGAATACATTCACTCAGACTGATTCCCAGGAACTGTACAGAGAAGGCTCCTTGAACACTACAGTACTGTGAAAAGAGCACTTCCAGTCTATGTTATGTATGAGTCATTTTATGTTTTGGAGCCTATTTGTGACAACTTCTTGTCTGCCCAGTCTAATGCCGAAATTGGAATTGAGAGTATGCGGCTTTGTGTAGGTGCACTTGAATAGTGAAGAAACAGAACAAAGAATCCATGCAACATGCTGATTTTGTGATGGGTTTTGTTTTCAATGGTTTTTCAGCCAAAATATAGTTTATTTCTTTAGTCAATAGCATATTATTTGGACTAACTATTCCATGGGCTCCCTCTATGTCCTGAGGAGTCAGCAGGAAGCAACATAGACAGAATCTCCATATTACATTGTTTATATTCTGCTTGTGCAGACAGAGGATTAAAAACAAATGAATGAATCCGATGTAGGAATAACTTACCTAAGGCTTCAGTAATGTTAAAATTTCATAATGTAAAGAATTAACATAGATACGTAAATTCAGTTGTTGAACCAGGTAACACATTTCTTTCTTAAAATAGAATTTGTTATTAATAATACATCAACACACTATATCATTATTTTCACAAGATTATAATAAAACAGATGATGAAGACATTCCCTTTTTTTTTTAAGATTTTTTTTTTTTTTTTTTTTTTTTTTTTTATCTGACAGAGATCACAAGTAGGCAGAGCGGCAAGCAGAGAGAGAGGAGGAAGCAGGCTCCCTGCAGAGCAGAGAGCCCGATGTGGGGCTCGATCCCAGGACCCTGGGATCATGACCTGAGCCGAAGCACTGAGCCACCCAGGTGCCCCGATGAAGACATTCCTTATAATCATTATATAAATTTAACAGATACTATTTTAATGTGAAGAAAGGTCATTATGTACCATAATTTTTCTAAAGATTTTATTTATTTATTTGTAAGAGAGAGAGTACACAAGCAAGGGGAGAAGCAGTGTCCCCACTGAGCAGGGAGCTGAATGCAGGGTTCGATCCCAGGACCCTGGGATCGTGACCTGAAACAAAGGCAGATGTTTAACTGACTGAGTTATCCAGGCATCCCAGTACCATAAATTTTTTACTATTTTTACAATGAATATATTTTTAAGACAAAGAAGATCTGAGACTTGTTATCTGATTAAAAGAAACTTTCGTGGGGCGCCTGGGTGGCTCAGTGGGTTAAGCCGCTGCCTTCGGCTTGGGTCATGATCTCAGGGTCTTGGGATCGAGTCCCTTATCGGGCTCTCTGCTCAGCAGGGAGCCTGCTTCCTCCTCTCTCTCTGCCTGCCTCTCTGCCTACTTGTGATCTCTCTCTGTCAAATAAATAAATAAAATCTTTAAAAAAAAAAAAAAGAAAAGAAACTTTCGGTAGCAAGAGAGAAAAAATGATGGACAATTCAGAGGTTCAAAGATGAGAATGTTTTAAACAATTTGACTTCAGATCTCAACTTCTGAAACGGTCTTCTTTCTTCAAAAACTGTAAGAAATGACTCTTCTAGCTGCATACGGGAACATAGAAGCATTGAAAGCAAGTCATGCTCATTTTTTTCTTCCTTATTCGTATCATAGAACTTGATTTTTTTATCCAAGATTTTACCTATTTGTATTAAATCTCATATTCTTTAGCACTGTTTATTGTACACACACATTAAATGTCTTCTAAATATATTTGTCGCTCTTGAATTTTATCATGTGCATTTTTTCTTTTTCTTTTTTTTTTTTTTAAGATTTTATGTATTTATTTGAGAGAGATCACAAGTAGACAGAGAGGCAGGCCAAGCGAGGAAGAAGCAGGATCCCTGCCGAGCAGAGAGCCCAATGCGGAGCTTGATTCCAGGACCCTGGGATCATGACCTGAGCCGAAGGCAGAGGCTTTAACCCACTAAGCCACCCAGGTGCCCCATCTTTCTCTTTTTTTAAAATTTAATTTAATTTAATTTTTTTCAGTGTTCCAAAAATCATTATTTATGTACCATACCCATGGCTCTCTGTTAACCAAGAAGAATTCATGTCGGAATAATATCTACCCAAAACATTCATCCTCAATGTGTGATTTACAATTGAATATCATTACCACCCAAAAGTTTGAAGATACAAACAATAAAATCTAAATAATGTGGTATGTATGTGTGGTACTGATTACAATGGGAAATAGCAATAATTTCCTGAAATGAAGTTGTCGGTTCTGAAAAATGCATAAATATAGATCATAAATTTGGAAGACAATACATAGAATGTGTATATGAAATATACACTGCTTCATAATCTTGAGGCACCTCTTACAATATTTTGTATAATTACATTCTTACCTGCAAAAGGTAGGATCTACAGTGCTATGGACTTATTATTACCTTTTTAAGGTACGATCTTTCTTATATTTTTCATAAATACACACACATATACTTTTTGTGACACGCCTAGGTAAAAGACTTTTCTAGTTAAAACTTTGGAAATTACGGGGTGCCTGGGTGGCTCAGTGGGTTAAAGCCTCTGCTTTCAGCTCGGGTCATGATCCCAGAGTCCTGGGATCGAGCCCTGCATCGGGCTCTCTGCTCAGCAGGGAGACTGCTTTCCTTCCTCTCTCTCTGCCTGCCTCTCTGTCTACTTGTGATCTCTGTCAAATAAATTGAAAAATAAAAATAAAAAAAAACTTTGGAAATTACTCAATTATATACTCATTAGAAAGAGAGGTAGGAAGTATTAAATGATATAGATGCCATCAGCTTGTTTTCTCCTGGAAGACATAATGCTCCTCTTACATCCTTTCTTTCAGCCAGTACCTCAGCGGCCACAGAAATGACAGAAAGGCCTCTCTCAGCTTCTTGTTTCCCCAAATCAGGATAAATGAGTGGCTTGAAGGATACAAGATTCCAATAGCCTTGCTAAACAGGAGGGCTGACTTGTTCGGCAGCCACTTAGAAGTCCAGATTGTGACAGTTAGAGTCAGGAAGTAACCTACTAATAGCAAGAGAAAGGAGATCACAGTCTGCATGGCTCTTATGTGGACCTTGGTGCTGGGATCTTGGCATCTTTTACCACTGGATTGCATCTTCTGGAGATGTTTCCACAGGGAAAAGATTAACAGCAGAAAAGATGCCAGCGATATAGCAAAGGGCACAAAGTTTGCTAACGTGAATACAGTCATATTTGAAAGGCGTGCAATGTTCACCAATCTGGATTGTCTAGTGATGTTTCCTTCATATTCCTTCGTCAGCTCATATATGCTTACCACCGCAACATGAAAAACCAAAAAGAACGAAGACACCAACAGTATCACAAGAATTATACTTTTAACTCTCCACTTGAGGTGAAGAAAAATAAAGCTGGAGAAATTGGCTATTTTGAACAAATAAAATACGCTGAGGCAAGTAGCAAGCCAGACACTAAAATGATTGCTTGCCGTCCACGCAATATGAACCAGAAGTTTTGTTTCCAATCTAAATAAATCTGGATTCAACACAGTTCCATACCAATTTATTAACAATACGCAGAGCAAACTGATTCTGGAGATCGCCAGAGCAGTGAGAATTTGATCAGCTGAGGACATCTTTTGTCTCTTGACCCAGTCAATGCAGTTCACCACCACTATGAAGCCATTGGCAAAATTTCCTAGAATAAATTCTGTTATTACAAAGATGGAGAAAATGTCAGGTAGCAAAGTTACCATGTCTGGAAAGGAAAACAAGCCAAAAGGCCACCGGTTGTGGTTCCTTGAATATTCTGACCTTATATTCTATAGGCTGCTGATTTCTGAATGTGCAGGAAAGTTCTTGTTTCTTTTAAATTATGTGACCAATGTCAAGCAGGAAAGCACCAAGATATGCTAATAGATGAGCTCAATGCTGTCTTGATGAAAACCATTGTTATTCCCAAATGGCTAAATTGACGCCCACTCATATACTCTGTGTCCTTGCCATGTGCTGGATTATTTCATAACCGGTGTGGAAGTGAAAGCTGGGGTTACATTTGCTAACATGCAAATAAGGACATACTGTTTTGCAATTTTTTTCCTTGTTTAACCTTTCTATAATTTGTGTTCTCCAACTTTAAGTTGTGAGGAGTAAAATTTTTTAAAACCCAATACGTAAACAAACAGTAGAATGTCCAAAGTATTTCATGAAGCTTGGTCATAGCTAGGATCTATAATGCTATGGACTTATTATTATTTTCTTAATGCCAGATTTACATAGGAAGAATTTTCCTTTTTCTTTCAAAACATCCAGAAAAAGACAATTCTCTCTAAAAGCTAGCTGCTGATAACTAATACTTAAAAGTTCATTTATTTACAAGCTCATACACACACACACACACACACACACACACACACACACACACACACACACACACAAACTCACACAAATACATATGCATCTCATGGATGTAATTACTGTCCTATAATTTCCAAAATGTAAAATCAGTGTTAGGAGATCATCCCAGTTTAAATCCTACCTTTCTCCCATACAGGCTTCTCAAGCCATTATTAATGGTTACCAGATGTAGCTCTCATGCTTAGGCCCTTGATAAAGTTCTTTTCTGAGTCTATTTTATACTTAAATATTGATATATAAATAAAATATTCAAGAATTTTATAAACATTTTTGGGAGTTTCAAAAGAACATTGCGAATTCTAGTATTTTCCATATATGAATATTTAGTTTTATTTTCTGTTTA
Organism: Mustela nivalis; assembly: GCF_964662115.1. Taxonomy (NCBI): domain Eukaryota; kingdom Metazoa; phylum Chordata; class Mammalia; order Carnivora; family Mustelidae; genus Mustela; species Mustela nivalis. The sequence continues at coordinate 54,368,314 of NC_139026.1, forward strand.
ATTCATTTTTGGTAACTTCTTTATTAAGATTAATAGATGTTAAAATGAACCTTTAACCTTGAATTTCATTCAGATTCAGTTTTTGTAGCTATTCGGTTTTGTAGTAACTCAGAAGATCTTGAGTGGGAGGGCCAGGATGAGAAACCTAGATTATTCGCTTCACGTATCTCTGATCTTTGACATTGATCTGAAACTCTTCTCTTCCTCAGTATGATCGTCAGTAAAATGCGGAGAGTAATGATATCCTTTTCCCGGTGTCTTTGTGAGGAGTTTGTACACTCTCCTCAGAGAGTGGCTTCTTGCTTGTCTGGTACAGAAAGGGCAGGGAATGTTGTTCCTTAGTCATTTGATCCGATGCTATTTAATACACTTCCACTAAAGTTAATCTACCATACTTCCATTTAGGAGTAGAATGTAGCAAATTGAAAAAGGAAAGATTCCCTTCTGTAACAAGCAGGATGAGGAGAATAAATTTCCAAACTCATATTTTAAATTCATCATAAACTGTGCAAGAAGGGAGGACCACCTGAACTAAAATCTGGAATAAAGAGTCTTTTCAGGTAAAGAGATGATCTATATATTCAGTGCAAAATCCCAGCAGGCATTATTTGCAGAAAGTGAAAAACTATGTCTAAAATATGTATGGAAATGTAAAACACCCAGAATAGTCAAAAGGATTTTTTTTTAAAAGAATAAATAAATAAATTTGAAAAAAAAAATAAAAAGATCTCAGTTTCCTGGTGTCAAAGCTTGCTAGTAAGCTATATTTTTTTAAATTTATTTTTTATTTTCAGTATAACAGTATTCATTATTTTTGCACCACACCCAGTGCTCCATGTAATCCGTGCCCTCTATAATACCCACCACCTGGTACCCCGACCTCCCACCCCCCGCCCCTTCAAAACCCTCAGATTGTTTTTCACAGTCCATAGTCTCTCATGGACCATATTTTGCAGGCTAGAAATAAGTCACAAGTCCTGCCCATGCTTAAGGGCAGGGAGGGAATTATACAGGGTATGAACATCATGGGGAACAAAAATTTTGAATTTTGTCACAGTCCAATTTATTAGCTTATTTATTTTATGAATTGTGCTTTTGATGTTGTATCTGAGAAGTCTGCCTAATTCAAGTTTACAAAATTTTACAGACATTTACAAAATTTTCTCTTGTTCTTTATTGAAGTTTATAGTTGTTCTTCTTACATTTAGGTTCTATGATCAGTTGATCTATGATCAATTTTGATTTAATTTTGTGTATGGCATGAAATAAGGGTCTAAATATATCTCTACGAATGTGGGTATTTAATTGTCCCAACTTCATTTCTGGTTACTAAAGAAGGATCATTTTCCCCTTGACTGCCTTGATACATTTTGAATTCATTTGTAACAGCATTCTAGCTGGTCGTCAGGGTTCACACCTTCCTTCCTACTGACTTAAGGCCCTTGATCTGTGAAAGGACTACTTTACTTTTCTTGAGATTGGTGGGCCACCTGCCTTGAGGAGTTGAGGACCAGAACTTCCCCAGCTCACAGCAGCCAGCAAGTCTGTTTGAAGCTGTCTAGGCTTCCTGATTAACCTAGCATTTTTTTTTTTTTTTTAAGCAAAATGTTTTTCTTCTTTTTAGGTCATGCAAATTATTTTACTGAACTTCTTTTGTGTATCTGGAGACCTTGTCCTCCTCTGAGAAAGAACAAAGTCCTCTTACCTATCATGACACGAGAACCAGCACAACCCCTCACAGCCCCCTCGAACGGAGACAACACGTGTAGCCGGCATTATGGAATCTGCACATAATCAAGAAACGTTGCCAGCCACTGCACTCCTTTTGTGGAGTAACTACCCAAACTCCTTTAAAAATCCCTGGTCCAGGCAGAATTCTCTGGGTTGGTTTCGAACAAGAGTCTGCCTTCTCTCTAGGTTGCCAGCCTCCTGAATAAAGCTCACGTTTCTTTCCAATCAAAAATTTCTCTTTTGAGGGGCACCTGGGTGGCTCAGTTGTTTAAGCATCCGACTTCTGATGTCAGCTCAGATCATGAGCTCAAGGTCTTGAGATCGGGCTCTGCATTGGGCTCCACACTCAGCAGGCAGTCTGCTTGAGATTCCCTCTCTCCCTCTCCCTCTGCCCCTCCCTGCTTCACTCGCATGTGTGCTTTCTCTCCCTCTCTCTTAAATAAATAAATACAAACCTTAGAAAACAAGGCAGAACAAACAAATCTCATCTCTTGAGTTATGGCCTTTTGAGTGACAGGCAGCCCAACCTGGGTTTGGTAATTAATTAACAACGAATATAAATATAAGTCTGGACTCTCAATTGTGTTTCATGAATATATATGTCTATCTGCATGAGAATACCACACTTTTTTTTTTTTTTTAAGATTTCATTTATTTATTTGACAGGAGAGAGAGAGTGATCACACAAGCGGGGGTCGGGGGGGGGAGTAGCAGAGGGATCGAGAAAGAGAGAAGCAGGCTTTCTGCTGAGCAGGAAGCATGATTCAAGGCTTGATCCCAAAACTCTGGGTTCATGACCTGAGCTGAAGGCAGAAATTTAACTGACTGAGCCACCCAGGCGCCCCAATACTGCACTATCTTAATATAGCTTAGAGGAGAAGGGAGTTGGGGGAAACTGGAAGGGGATTGAGTCCCACATCAGGCTCCCCGCGGAGCCTGCTTTCTCCTATCTCTGCCTGCCTCTCTGCCTACTTGTGATCTCTGTCTCTCAAATAAATAAATAAAATCTGAAAAAAAGAAATAACGTGTCCAACTGACACTGGTTAATGAGCCAGGCAAGGTTTAAAAAGCCAGTCATCTTGGGACATCTGCCTTTGAAGCCTTGAGTCACGAAGCTGGAGGCACCATGTGAAAAAAAAACAAAGAGAAGCAGAGTTGAGATGCCTGAGCTCTTCCAGGTTGCAGCTGTTCAAGTCTTCCTAGTGCAGGTGCCTGGAAGAAGCCATCACAATGACTCCAGTAGCCTCATAAGAGACTCAGGGCCAGAACCATGAGCTGAGTCACTCCTGAATTCCTGACTCTTAGGAACCAAGAAGAGATAGCAATTATTGCTATTTTAAGCTACTAAGTCTCAAATGATCTGTAACGAAAAGTAGGCACCTAATACAGTGAAGGATAGCTTCTTTTGTGAGATGGGAGCAGAGATTTTTTTGGTCAATTTTAAATGGTAAATGTTGGATAGCTGAGGAAGCCAACTACATTGAACAGCTGCCATTCTCTTCAGTCATCCAAAAACTGGATCCTATTATTGGTATCATGCCTTATTCTATCGATCTCTAATCTTAGAGAACTAAATGGAAATACTTTCCCAGACTCCCTTGAAAATATGAAAGCTACTGACATGGCTTTTTGATGTGCCAATTAGGCATTTTCTAGAATGTTCTTTCCAAAATGTTTATAGTGTCCTACAAGGGAGATTCTCTCAGGAAAGCTACTGGCAGGGGGAGGTCAACAGCCATCCATAGCACTGACACACCTAGTTCCTGTCATCCGTTCAGGTGCTAGCCAAGGCACTTGGTCCTAGGAAAGGATTTTTCAGTTGTAATTAAGGTCTCAAATCAGTTGATTTTGAGTTCATCAGAGGAGGTTATCCAGGAGGGGCCTGACTTAATCCAATAGACTGGGCCATCCCGGAGGCTGAGACTCCAAGCAGCAGAAGGAAAGCAAGCCTGTGAAATATTCCCACATTTGGAACATCAGCAGTGTGTCGTTGATGGTCTGCTGAGTCACCTCACGGACGTGAAATGGCAGCTGTGCCTGAAATTGCTCTCCCTTCCCTCTGGATCCCTTTTAGTTTCTCTAATGTTTAGGTTACCATCCCCTAAACATTGATGAGCACTAAGAAAATAATGGTTTGCATTTCATACATATTCATCTTCCATGTTTTACTTGATTCTAAATTTAAAATAATAGGAATTATGTGGTCTATCACTGGAAGCTAAAAGGAAAAAAGAGCAAAGACCCAGAAAAACACTATTAATTTTCCACTTCAACCAAAAAAAAAAAAAAAGACAGGAAAAAGTAGCTGACTTCTGGAAATAGAAGATGCTGAGGCAAGTGTCAGACCAGACGCACCAGTGGTTGGTCATTATGCAAAAAGAACACCAAATTTTTCAATTTGACCAGTGCTGTGTGGATGTACAGAGAGCACCAGTAGAAGTGAATCAGTCAGTATCATGATCAAGAAACACAGTCTGGTTATAGACAAGCTGTTGAGGGTAAGACTGGTGAAGCTGATCTTCCTCTCTCTTTCCCACTTGATGCAGTTCATTATTCCAAGCAATCCATTTCTGCAAATACCTGTTAGGAATTCCACAGTTCTGACAACCCAAAATGTGTGCTTGACATTTCTTCTGAGTGAAAAATTACTATCCCAAATATCGCTGTTGATGAAGTGATGGATTGAAAACAAATAGTTTTTGTAGCATTTTTGTTTTGTTTTGTTTTTATTGTGGCTTCTATTTCATTTCAGTAGATGCCAGCTTCTATTATCATGTTGGTCCTCAGCAAATATTGGGAAAACCATTTTAGTTCATTTACAGTGTCTTAGTTGGTAATTAATTCCCTTGCCAAGGAATGTGGATAATTCTTCTTTTAGTAAAGTCTCCTATGACTTTTCATGTTCTTTTTTAATTTTTAAATATTTTATTTATTTATTTGACAGAAAAAGACAACGAGAGCAGGAACGCAAGCAGGGGAAGTGGGAGAGGGAGAAGCAGGCTTCCCGGTGAGCAGGGATCCCGACGTGGGGCTCAATCCCAGAACCCTCGGATCATGACCTCAGCCAAAGGCGGACGCTTAACAACTGAGGCACCCGGGACATTCAGGGGAGTCAACCAATGAGATGTCTTGGTTTGCTTGTAAAAAGTTAGGGGCACAGTGAGATAACCTAAGGGGCACTACCAAGCTGAGCACCAGCTACCTACAGAGGTATTCAGGCACAAGAAAGATAATCAACACAGACAAAGACAATCCCTGCTAGGGTACAGACTATTTCCTTTGGGGTGGTGCTGAATTCATTCACGGGGACTGTGCCTTTACCTGTTCAAGCCAAGGATCCATTAAGTTGTCAGCACATAGAGGAAGAAAATCTCCTAGCCTAAAAGAATGAATTGCTCTAAATACCCTGCAAAGACAGGTCCTGCTGGTAAGAGGTCTTAGAGAATGGTGGGTAGATCTGATCTGAACAATCACGGGAACATGTGGGTGCAAGTATACCAAGATTTGCATAAATAGCTGTGTTTAACTGAATACATACAGTTATAGTTGAAAAAGGCCAAAGGGCATAGGTCGTTCTGGCTGTAAAAGTTGAAATCTGGTAAGTGTTCTGGGGGTGGAGCACTGATAATAGTTTGCAGTGACATTAGAAAATAAAGAAGAATTAGTCACAGAGAGGACCCAGTGGTCCCTAGGATCATGGACAGATAGACCAATGCCAGAGTGAGGGCAAGAAAAAGGGTAAGAAAAGAGTTCATGCTTAGTTAAAGTACAAAGCCTCAGTCTGGTGTCTTGTGTGGAAGTAGTCTACGAACTTCTCCTCTGTGTCAGTGTGTTTTAGAGGGCTCCAGCATCCACAAAGGACCAGATGTCAGGTGGAGCCTTGTTCTGTTGGGAGATGAGAATCCAAGGGTCCATACTTTTTCATTTGGTATTAGTGTGAGTGGTCAGGAGCTCCTGGTAAGTTTCATTCCAATGAGATTCAAGGATTGTTTTCCTCTGATGACATTTCCAGAGTACCTTGCCCCCAGGTTCCAATCTGGGACCAACAGGAAGCTTTGAATTGGAATCTGTGTCGGGGACCGCCTCCGGCTGGGAAAGTCCCCGCCATTACGAGATGGCACTTGGCTCACTGCCAGCAAAATACGATGCAAGTAAACAATGAACGTGCTGATGAAGCCCGCCTAAAGGAGGACATAGTCATTGGCTGTTTCCAATTTAATCAGCATAGTAACAGGACTCTCATTGGCTCTCCCCATTGCTTGGCCCCTTATTGGTCACCCTGCCGCATATAAGCTAAGGAAATTGTCGAAATAAACAGATGAAGCATTAACACCATACCAGGCTGATTGTTGTTCTTGCTGGCCGAGGGCAACAATCTGGGTAATCTTCTTCACCTTATTGATATAAATATAAGTATAGTATAAGTATAAGACATTGAAGTATTAGTATAAGACATTGAAGACTTACAGTAGCTGGTTATTCAAACAGATAACGAGACCAACAGAATGATGTACAGCCATGAAGCTCTCATTTGGAGTGAGCTTGTTTCCCAAAGCTGGCACTGGGAATAGTCAGCAAGAACAGAGGCAACATCTTATGTCAAGGGAGATTATAGTTTGAGGACCCCGTTCATTCTCCCAACTCTGCCCAATGATGGAAGGTGATAGAGATAGTAATAATTCCAAGAACTGTACAAGGCTTTCCTTAAGGTTTGGGTGATCTGCCTAGTGACATGAATGCCCTGGTCCCCAGAAATTGTGGAAGGTATACTCCAAGGGGGAGATACATTTTCTAACAACTATTTTGCTACCATGAAAGCATCAGCCTTATGGCGGGGAAAGGCTTCATCATATCTAGGAAACACACATACAAGAACATATCACTAACCCAAACTAGATGACAAATGAATGAAGTCCAGCTGCAGGTGTTCAAAGGGTCTGGAGGGAGGAGGTTTGAGGCCTCTGGGAACAAAAATAAAATTTCTAGGATTATAGACCTGACAGGTCAGACATTGATGGTAATCAGTTTTGCAATCTTTAGGAGTCTCCCCCTCAATGTTTAGCTACAATTTGAGTCATCTTAAATGCACCAAGGGGGGGCGGGGGCGCTAAAGGAATGTAAAAATAAAAAAATGGGATTTGCCAGGGAGCTGGGAAGAACCAAGCAGCCATCTTGGGCTTCCCATGGCGCTGACTATTCACTGAATTTACCACCATCATATGCCTGGATCATTTTCTGATCTGGAAGCAGACTGCTACCATGTTGCAAGGACATCAGGATGGCAAAAGTCTGGCAACAAGGGGTCATTTTTTGTAGAAGCAGAAAGGACTTTGTCCACATGTGCCACAACCTTTACAGATTCTATTGCACTTTCCAGAAACTCAGGTTCAGCCTTAATTTGATGATAGCAATTTTCAATAGCAACAAGATCATTTACTTGTTGCCCATTTTTTACTAGGGTCGCCAAGGTTGTAAGATCCCCTTTGTTTCCATAACATCCCCAACTCATGGATGACCCCAAAGGCAAACCAGCTATCAGTGTGAATGTTGATAATTCATCTCCTGGTAAGGGCACAGAGCTCTGTTTTTTGGGCTGGTTTGGCTTGTCCAGTAGTTCATAATGGGTGGTAATAGCATAGCCAGTTCAGAAATTCCTTTTTCATTTTTACAATATGATTCACCAACAAACAAAATTAGATCAAGATTAGTCAAAGGGGTATCTCAAAAAGGAGGACCCACTGTCACCAAAAGGGACATTATTACTCCAGAGTCATGGGGTTGGCTTTCATCAGATGGGGGTAGGGGTAGGATTGAGAATGTTAGAGTGCTTAAGATGAAGATTAGGTGGTGAAAGCAGAAGGGTTACCTTGATTGCAGAGAAATCTTGAGTCTGTCTAGTATTTAAGAGACTGAACAGTGTGTGTGTGGTGGTAGGTGGGGTGAGGGGCATTGTAAATAAAGGTCATTTCCTTGGGTTAAATCTGCTGAGGCTTTTACTAACTTTGCAGCTGCAGCTGTAGCCTTAAGACAGTTTGGACAGGCCGAGGCATCTGAATTGGGTTGTATACTCAGAGGCAATAGCTGTATAATCAGTATGTTTGGTGCATTGTTTTTGCGTTTGCATTCCCAAGCTTGATTATCCTCTCAAGTCGAAATCAAGTGAAAGGTTTTAAATGGCCCTAAGGCAGCCGGTTCTTAGAGTGCTGGTGTTAGCCTCATAAAACAGCAAAGTGCATCAGCTGTTTTAATTTAGAAGGAGATCTCTACCTAATGAATTAACTGGCACTGGATCACATAGCAAAAAGGAATGCTTTTCAGTAAGAGGTCCCAGAGTCTTCTGTACTGGTTGAGATGGAAACTGTGAACTTTACTAGATACCCCCACTATGGAAATCTTTTTTTGTTGTCCTTTGAGAGTGGGATTTAAAGTAGAAAGCATAGCTCCAGAATGTGGCAACGTTTTCCATTAACTTTAATTTCAGTTTCCCTTTGGCTATTTAAGGAAATTACTGGTAACAGCTTAACAGAGAATCCTTCCAAGTCCCATCAGCCCTGGGAGGGGCCAGTAGAGGAGTCCTCCCCTAGAGGCACTTGAACTAAAGAATTTGCATAGGACCTCTGAGGACAACTTTTTTTTTTTCCAGTGCCCCAGATGATTACAATTCCAACATTGACCTTTAGGCCACTGTTCTGATGGTAGAGCCCTAGAAGGGAAAAAAATGTCTGGGACCAAGGTGTTATTTTGGGTCTCTGGACTTGGAGCTGCTGTAGCTGTAAAGGCAACAATGGCAGATTGGTGTTAAGTCTTACTTGAACTTCCTTTCAAAAGGCTCAGCAGTAGCCATGTGTTCAATCGGGTTGGTGGCCTCCTACCCTATTCTTTGCCCTTTTATTAGCCCTGGATCTCTGGGGACAATGCATTTACAAACAGAGCAGCCACAGCAAGCTGGGTGACCTCATTTATTGTCTGGAATCCAGAAGGCTGAAGGAAGAGCCTCCAGCCACCTCCAGATGCCACAGGTTCATCTTTCTTTTGTTTGAGTAACAGACCAATCAGTGTTGGGGTGGGGTTGGAATCTAGGAATGGCTTTTTAAAAGATTTGCTCCTGTTCTGGGAGCTTTTTCTGATTTATAAGAGGTCCATGCTGGAGACAGGATATCTCAAATATCATTCTGCTTCTCACACCCATTTTGGGGCTTCGCCAGGTCCTCCCAACATGTGTTCTAGCTGATAAAGATCTGGAAGCGTGGGGTCCTGGGCTTTGATAAGGATTTCAAATTCTTTTAAAAACTTCTGAGGATCCTGCTTGGTTGAGGAAATTCTCTAACTGTGACCCTTAGTTTTTAGTCTTTGACCAAGACGTGAAAGATAGCCGAGGAGGATGGCCTGCCAGCTCAGGTGGTTATATTTTTAAAGGCCTCTTCAGAGTATCTCTTTAAAGCCTCTCTTCAGAGTGAAAAGGCAGTTCAGATAGAGAATTAGCAGACTCAGATGACCTCAAGGATAGAAGGGTGGAGGGGTGCGGCAGGTATCCTGTCAGTCCTGTCCTCTCTTGTCTTACATACCTCTTGTTTTAATTTTTCTTAGCCTTTCAATAATGAGCCTTTCAATAAGACTATTTTAGAATCTTGAAGCCCTTTGGAAGAAGCTTCTGCACACCAATCAAAACGAGCATCCCTCTCTGTTTGCTTCATTTGGGAAGTCTTACTTTCAAGTGGATTTCTTAATGAACAATTTTGTCTAATTGGAACGTTCCCCATATTGGCCATTGTAATTCCAGCTTATTTATATTAAAAATTTTCTATCTTACTACATGTCTGCAAATTCTGGATCTAAATAAAGTTCTTAGATAGAAAAGAAGCTGGCGTGCCAGAAGGTGGCATGCTTGACACTTTAGAATCTAAGGATCCCATTAGCTAAGAGTTGGGGTTTCTGAACTTTTGTAGCAACATGGACGGGACTGAAAGAGATTATGCTGAGTGAAATAAGTCAAGCAGAGAGAGTCAATTATCATGGTTTCACTTACTTGTGGAGCATAAGGAATCACATGGAGGACACTGGGAGATGGAGAGGAGAAGTGAATTGGGGGAAATCAGAGGGGGAGACAAACCATGAGAGACTGTGGACTCTGAGAAACAAACTGGGTTTTGGAGGGGAGAGGGGTGGGGGGTTGGGTGAGCCTACTGGTGGGTATTGCAGAGGGCACGTATTGCATGGAGCACTGGGTATGGTGCATAAACAACGAATTTTGGAACACACACAAAAAAATTAAATTAAGATAAATTAAATGTTTTTAAAAAGAGTTGTTTTTTTTTTTTTTTAAGAGTTTATTTATTTATTTATTTGTTAGAGAGTTGAGCGAGAGCGAGCACAGGCAGACATAGTGGCAGGCTGAGGCAGAGGGAGAATCAGGTTCCCTGCCGAGCAAGGATCTCGATGTGGGACTCCATCCCAGAATGCTGGGATCATGACCTGAGCCAAAGGCAGCCGCTTAACCAACTGAGCCACCCAGGCCTCCTGAGTTGGGGTTTCTTGAAGCCAGACTAATACCTAAAAGGGATGTGCAGTGTAGGGTTGGGGATTGTGGATATCTTAAGGTGTACCTCATTGCAGTTTTTGGAGGCTGGCAGGTGACCTAGCCTAACTTGTGCTATGACCAACCTATTCTACCATGACAGTCTTCTGGAGGTGGCAAGTATTCCAGCAACCTTTAAATGCTGGATGGTGTCCACCAATGTTTGCAGTTTTTTGGCCTCCAAGATCCCTGCTCAAAATAGCCTTTAATCTATACAAAACAAAACAAGCAAATGTGCTCCTTAAGACATTGGCAGTACTGCATCCTGGGCATAAGAAGGCCCTTCACACAGGACCAACTCCCTTGGAAATTTGCAGAGCTTTCCCACCTAGAGAATTAAAGTATGAAAGGCTATATAGGCTTGGCTCTGGGCAGACTTTTCTGCCAGCTCAGCTGGGCTCTAAGCTCACGATTCCTCAAGAAAGTTAAAAATAGAGCTTCCCTATGACCCTGCAATTGCACTACTGGGTATTTACCCCAAAGATACAGATGTAGTGAAAAGAAGGGCCATCTGTACCCCCATGTTTATAGCAGCAATGGCCACGGTCGCCAAACTGTGGAAGGAATCAAGATGCCCTTCAATGGACAAATGGATAAGGAAGATGTGGTCCATATACACTATGGAGTATTATGCCTCCATCAGAAAGGATGAATACCCAACTTCTGTAGCAACATGGACGGGACTGGAAGAGATTATGAGTGAAATAAGTCAAGCAGGGAGAGTCAATTATCATATGGTTTCACTTATTTGTGGAGCATAACAAATAGCATGGAGAACAAGGGGAGTTAAGAGAGGAGAAGGGAGTTGGGAGAAATTGGAAAGGGAGGTGAACCATGAGAGACTATGGACTCTGAAAAACAATCTGAGGGGTTTGAAACAGGGGGGCGGGGTGGGAGGTTGGGGGAACCAGATGGTGAGTATTAGAGAGGGCACAGATTGCATGGAGCACTGGGTGTGGTGCAAAAATAATGAGTACTGATATGCTGAAAATAAATTTTTAAAAAATTCTAAAAAAAAATTATATATATATATATATATATATATATATATATATATATATATATGCTTGCATAACTGGGCCCTGGGAAAATAGGCCAGCTCAGTTGGTTCCAGGCATTACTGTCTGTCAGTGCAAGCTGACCTGTCCTGTAAAGGAAAGTCAGAGAGACTGGTAGCTCAAATGCAAAAAAAGAGCCTCTCAGACCAAGAGGAACTGACCCAAATCCTCCAAAATGGCAAGAAAGACCATGAACTCAAAAGATTAGTAAGCACCACGCCCGTGTTTTTTTCATCCTTGGATGCTGCCAGAAGTTTGCTTCAGATCCTGTCGCTGCCATCAAATCTGTTTAAAAAAACAAACTTCAGCCTAGTTTGAAGATCTAATTGGCGTTGTTAAATGGTTCATGAATTAGGCAGCATCCCATCTAGCAAATAGACTCGGTTCCAAGGAATCATACGAAATGGAAAGTTTTAATAGAAGGAGAATGGGGGCAAGAAAGTTATTGGCAAAAGAAAAGGATTGCTCTAGGTGAGGCTGCTTTCTGGGTGGAAAAGCAAAGTGTCTTATGCAGACTGCCTCATCTTTCTTTAGGGAAAGACTGGGCTCAGTGGGCAGACTGAAAAAGTCCTATCAACCCTGGAAAAATTGCCAAGTGACCGGGTAAAACTACATTTCTGCGGGAGGTTAAAACTACAATTAGGGGCACCTGGGTGGCTCAGTGGGTTAAAGCCTCTGCCTTCGGCTCAGGTCATAATCCCCCGGTCCTGGGATCAAGACCTGCATGGGGCTCTCTGCTTGGCGGAGAGCCTGCTTCCACCCCCCCTCTCTCTGCCTGCCTCTCTTCATACTTGTGATCTCTGTCTGTCAAATAAATAAATAAAATCTTAAAAAAAAAAAAAAAGACCCTACAATTAGATTGAGTATTAAGCTCAAGTTTGTGAACTGAGGTCTAAGTGACACCATTTTGGGTCTGTGGTTTTCTATTTTAACAGACCGTGTTTCTTAGTCATACTTTCTCTCGTAATTCTCATAACTGGTTGGTTACCCACCCTCAGTCTTATCCTGTTCCCTCTACAATTACCTTAGAAATCACCTTGAGTTACCAGGTGCTGAATCTCATGGGGCTGACTGCATGCTAGAGTGGCAGCAGGGCCACAACTAGTAAGACTGAGATTGGAGAGTGTGGAATAGAATGTTTGAGACTGAACAGTATAATCAAATCTTCCAGGTAAATCTCACAACAGTAAGTCAGGCTCATGTACCGGTCATATTGTCAGTTAAATATATAGAAAGATATTTTTTGGACATGGTAAATATGCTCAAGCTGGCTGAAATTGACCCGCCAATTAACTACGGTGCATGGATAGATACATATTCTGGAATTTAACCAGTCCTTTTCAGAAGATGTTTACACAAAGAATCCAGAAATCAAAGGTTTGGATAATCCATGAATACTGTTATCCAAACACATAGACAGATACCATAAGCGATCTATGGTGAAAGATTCAGTGTGTTTTGCATAAGGAAGTATATTATTCTCCTCTTGCTGCTACAATAATCACAAACAGCAGCTTAAACCATACAAATTTGTTATACCATTCTGGAGAGCAGAAGCTTGAAATGGGTTCCACTGGTCTAAAGCCAAAATGGAATAAAGTCAATGTGTAGGCAAAGATGCATTCTTTCTTCCTGCATGCTGTAGGGGATACTGCATTCCTTGCTTTTTATAGCCCTAGCACCTGGCTACATTCCTTAGATCTAGGCTCCTTCTCTTCTTCCAAGCCAGCAATCACAGTACTTGGATCTCTGCTTTCATTTTCCCATTTCCTTCTCTTAATTTCTCCTGCCTCCCTCTTCCATTTAAAAGAACCCTTACAATTACAAGAGGCCCACCTGGATAATTCAAGACATCTCCACATTTCAACATCAACTGATTAGCAACATTAATTATATCTGTAACCTTACTGTCCTTGCTATGTAACATGATCATAGGTTCTGGGGATTTAGAATGTGGACACTACTAAGGGGCCATTATGCTGCCTACAACAGAAGGGAGGGAAGGTCATTAAATGTAACAAGGTTAGTATCATTGACACTGAGTCTACCTACATGCAAAGAATATTGGGGTCATAGGAGGATGCATGTGTGTGATAGAATTCATTTTATTGTTGCTATAGAGATTGGGAATGGCTATGCTAATTTTCAAGACTTATCTTTGGGATTGGCCACGACTGTCATGCTCATCTAAATCTAAGCATACAGAAAGCTGCCCCATTCCTGGCACTTTCAGCTGTATAAAAGTCTTGGTTACTTTGCTTTAATTTAAAACTTAAATATCCCTGACTACTACAAGAAAATCCACACCCTGCAGTTCCATTTTAACAAGGAGTTTGGAACTAGGACAGTTCTAGACTTACATACTAGCCCAAATAGAAGATAAAGTTGCATCTCAATCCTGGCTCCGGCCTTTACAAATTCTGAGTTTTTTTGCTAAGATGACTACACAAAACATTGATAGAACATGGAGACATTTTTTACATTAATTACTGAAATTCAAGATGTAGCTGAATGTGGCTCAGAATTTAAGAATGGCAGGTATTAGATATCAAACTGCAAGGATATATATGAAATCCAGACATTAAATAAAGTATATGGAAGGTGAGAGGGAGAGAACTAGGCAAGGTGACAATGGACTAAGTTCCTACATGGAGAGGACGTTTGAAGATGGAACGTCCCTTCAGGGTATATTACCTACTCAGTGAAAAAAAAAGAGTTGAATTTAAATGATAGGTGCTTTTATCAAAATGAAACATACTTATATCATGAGTCTTACTGTAACAGGAGTCTTCCAAAGGTAAAATTCAGAGAAGTAAAGCTACGAGTGGGGAAAATATGAACCAAAAAGTGCACATAAGAAACTGCCTGCCCAGTAGTTTCAAGAAAGACAAAGTAAATGGTCCAATAAGACTCCAGTGAAAAGATGAGTACAACCCATTAAGGAACTGAAACAGAAAGGACTTGTTGATAAGCAGGAAATTGTGAGAAGTTTATATATAGGACAGATGTGGGGACTTGTTGGGGGTAGGGGAACAGAATTTACAGAATTCCAGAAAAGGAGACAGTGAAATATAAATCCAAGTGGAGCTCTCTATAATCTTTAAGATCTTAATATAGATGGAGAATTCCAGAAAATTGACACTCAGGTATGCAAAGACATAAATGTGGCTTAGAATTGCTTTTATGATGTACAGGATGCTGCAGTAGATTGCTTAAGCTGGTCTCAAATTCTTGAGCCTATAACAGTGCTGTACCTTCTCACTGTGAGAGGGATGGTCTGTTCTATTCTTTGACTCTGTACTCAGCCATGTAATTTGCTTTGGCCAATTAGATGCTGGCACGTATTTTGTCAGCATTCTTTCATTGCTGGACTTACATCACTGGGGCTTACATATAAGGCTTTGTTCACCCTTCATGTCTACCATCACCATGAGAAAGTTATGTCTAGACTAGTGAACTGGTCCAGGGAGACAAATAGAAGATATGAGAAGCCAAGTTGCTCCATTCGGTCCAGCTTTGATCAACTAGCTTGCAGTTAGCCCCCAGACACATAACTGGAAATCTGATGCATATATCTAGGCAAGCCCAGCACAGATCACTGGTCTCCAGAGATATATAGAAATAAACTATTATTGTTGTCTTTCACTGAGTGTTGTGGTTGATACACAATATAAGCTGACTGGTACAAAAATTTGTACTAGAACTGGGCTATAATAGAACAAAAGCTTAAATATATGGCATTGATTCTGAGGAAACTGATAGAGAAGGCACATTATGCACTTTTGAAATATTTGCAATTCTGTTTTTAAGACAACTTGGAAGACAGAAAATGAATGAAATTAACTATTTTTTATCTGAGTGAAGAAGCGGTGAGGCAAAATATTGTAGGCATCAAATGACTGCTCCTAGCTGTCTATTATTTGGCAACAGATGGGACTCCAAAGAAACTGTACACTTTGCAAAGAAAATTTTGAGAAGACACAGACTATGTAACCTCTAGGTTGCTCACCCTGCAGAATGTATTTTCCATCTTTTAATCTTTCAATCTGGGTAGTTAACTTCTAATTCACTAATTCTTTCTCTTCCACTGTATCTAACTGATTGTTAAATTAATTACGTAGACATTGTCCAAATTATGTACATAAACATTTCAAGTATATATCATTAAATGAGGTACATGATGATGATGGCAGCTAAATGGGAAACCAGTAAATGACAGATGTGATTTTACCGGACTTTCTAAGTGGCAGACTTCACTGTCATAGAACACTTTTCCTTGGCCTTAGGATACTTACATCAGTCTGAGCACTGGGGCTTAGCCTGAAAGAACACCTTCACCTACTACTTCAACAAGGACAACTGAAAACCAACATATTTATAATGATTTACATCCTATTTTTTTCCTTTACAACACTCTAAATATTGTGACAAAAGTAACCTCAACCACTACGTTGCTTTTATTGTATTTTCATACAGACATATACTTCCTCTGTGTAAACGCAGAGTAAATTTCTTTCATATTTTAATAGTATTATTAGCAAGCAAAATTCTCCCACCTGCTTATTTGCATTTCTAGCTACTGTGATTAAATCTGGGTTATTGTATTACAGTAGTCAAAGTCAAAGCACTATATATATATATATATATACACACATATCCAAACACTACACTGAATATGTATTATGCTTTACAAAATTATGTGTCTTTTTCCTAACAAAGACCTGAAAAACATTACAATTTGTTCATTTGCAGTGGTTCATAGTATTCTATTGTATCAGGATACCATAATCTGTTTATCTACTTTATCATAATGGACATTTGTATGATTTCTCAATTTCAACTATTAAGAGAAGTAGTAATATGCACATTTTTGCATATATATTCCAGTGCCCAGGTACCAAACATTCTCCAGTGAATATAAATAGGACTGCAATGAATATGTCTCAGAATACGCATCTTCATCTTCATTACAAAATGCCATACTGTTGCACAAAGCCTGAGTGAAAGGTAGCTGAACTCACCATGACAAACATCTTGGCCTGATTGTTACCTCTGTACCTTAAGGAAGATCCAACTTGCTATTGGAATGGAAATAAGTAAATGGTGAAGAGGAGGAGGAAGGCTGTCACCATTTTCATGGCCCTTGTATGGGTCTCTACTGGAGTCCCCCAAGCCCATCAAGTTGAGCTGCAAATTCCTGGTGTCTCACCAAGAACAGAAATAAAAAGAGCAAGTGGTAAGGAACAGGAGAAAGGGAATACATAGGTCAAGGTAGGAAATAGAAGACCTTTTAAGACCCAAAACTTTACTTATGTCTAAATGCAAAGTCATGTGTCTCTCATGTACTCCATAGGTACTCCTCTACGAGTCACCGTGGTTTGGAAGTTAACAGACTATAAGAACAAAGGCCCCAGGGAGAGCACGAGACCCATTCTGTTCTCTCTCCACTTCAGGCTGGTGAAAAACAAGTGGGAGAACTTGGCTTTCTCAAGGAAGCAGAAAATGTTAGGCAGGTGGCACTCCAGGGAGGTCAATGATTAGTTGACCTACTGCCACTTCCTGACAGCACACAGGAGAAGAATGAGGCATAAACAAGTCAGCTGCAAGAGAAAGGGAGCAGGGGACAACAGCAGAAAAGACTGCTGCCCCAAACACCTCCTCAGTCCTCTTTTTCTCAGCTATAGACATTAATCAATAAAGGAGCCAAAGAAGGCTAAACATTAATCATATGCCTTGTAGATAAACAAGGAAGGCAAAATATATCTGGTCAAGCAGTATAAATTTTATAGTTGAGCAAGCACATTCAAAGGGCTCATCTAATTAGCCACAGGTACTCTCAGGGGGAAGGGGAGATAACGGAAAAATGAAGCAGGCAGCGTTCCACACTGAGCAAGCCGGGCATCCCCAGCTGCTCGGCTTTAAGGGCATATATCATCCTCTCCCCCAGAGGCCAGTTACCAGTATATGCTTTTCTTAAGGCTGTATCTAAGCCTTGGTAACTAGTATGGGCTTGGTAACTAGTATAATTTCCCATGGGTTATATTTTAAGTAATACATTGTTCTGAGGGACAGTTACAACTACCAAAGAATATTAACCACTTTAGCTATTTGTTTACCATTGGCATAGGGATGTGGAGACAGTCCATCATAAATCAGTCAGTCAAATACTGTTACCCACTGTTGAGTGACTCTGGCCATAGCCAAGCTGGTTAAGGATGAAATGAGTTGATGAGACTTTCCCATTCTTGACCTTTCAATGCAGTTTGCCAGTCCAATGAACCCACTTCCCTACATTCCTGAGAGGACCTCTCTTGCTGCCACTACCACAAAGAGATCTTCATTCCAGCTCACAGTTCCATGAAAATATTTCTGATGTGGTGCCTCAGTGATGGCTCCATAGCTATAAACAGTCACAGGTTGACATCCACTTGGAGATGTTTGCATCCTAATTCCAGAAAGGACAACCCAAATTCTGCTCTATCTCATATAGTCTTAGAGACCTTCACAAAAGAATAGTTCACTCTATTGATACTGTGATTCCAGGGCTAAACCAAACAGTTCTGGGAAGAGATAAGAAATTTCATGAATACCCACCCCTCTTATGACTTTGTCAGCTACTACCTAATTTCCAGAGTAAATGCTAATCAATCCCCACTGAAAATGACCATTTGTGCTAATGATTCAAGGGATGAAGTCAGGTATGAAAACATGCAAATACGAGAGATTATTTCCCCCTAAGTTCTACTTTCATATTCCCTGAGACATACATTCAAATGCAAATGTTTTAGAGTTTGAATAGAAATTGCTAGAAAAAATTCCATGTAATTGTTGTTATTGTCACTCATTCTACCTATGAAGGGTTTTTATTGATTCAATGTGACTTGTAGGAATAATTTAAATAGTTCAGGGGCTCCTGGGTGGCTGGGGCGCCTGGGTGGCTCAGTGGGTTAAAGCCTCTGCCTTCAGCTCAGGTCATGATCCCAGGGTCCTGGGATCGAGCCCCACATCGGGCTCTCTGCTCTGCGGGGAGCCTGCTTCCTCCTCTCTCTCTCTCTCTCCCTGCCTCTCTGCCTACTTGTGATCTCTGTCAGATAAATAAATAAAATATTTTAAAAAAAATAGTTCAAAGAGCACACTAAAGTTCTGGAGCAAATAAGTATAAATAATTAGTTGCATAATATTGTAAGAGCTAAATCAGAAGTTATAAGCAACAGATGCTGGGAATAATATGAGAAAGCTACAGATGCTACAGTGCCGAATCAGCTATGCTTTTATGTGGATAGGAACGCTCAGGGGGAACTTGAGTTCTTTAGAGTTTATAAGGAAAGAGAAAAAAAGCTGATTTTCAAGACAGATACAGGGCTTGTATAAATTATCAAAGTGGCACAAACGAGCTAGACCATGCTTCTAAAGGCAGAAACTGTTTTACAATAATTTATTGGCTATTTTGATTGTAATGGTGCTAAGTGCTCTCCGACAGCCATGTCCTCGACTGCATCTCGTCTTTGTCTGGGCTGAGAGGCTGTACTTCCCAGCTTCCCTTACAGGTGGTTGTGGCCAGGTGACTGAAATCCGAACAAGGACATATGAGTGAAAATGATGTGCATCATTTACAGATCCATCCCCCAGAAAATCTCCCCATGAACACTCCTCCATACACCTTCTCCTTCACTGCTGGCAGAAATGGGTATGACCCCAAGTCAATCTTGGAAGCTACATGTTAAAGATGGAATACAGATTTTATTTATTTGACAGACAGAGATCACAAGTAGGCAGAGACACAGGCAGAGAGGAGGAAGCAGGCCCCCCGCTTCACTCAGCCTAATTCCCAGGTAACTGTATGGAGAAGGCTCCTCAAACACTGTGAAAAAAGCAATTTAACTCTATATTATGTGTGAGTCATTTTGTTTGGGAGCCTACTTGTGACACAATGTGGGCAGGTTTAAAAGCATTTGGATCGTGCAGATACAAATTTTGGAGGCTGGAAACATGCAGGGTTCCATGTGCCGTGGCAAAGTCTTCCAAAAATGCTACATATAAAAATCTTTTAGGCAGGCCCTGTTTATGTTGTCTTAGCCCTAGTGGAAGTGGTTGATTAGACCTAAAATGTTGTGCTAAAACTGTTTTTAGCAAGGTATTACAAGACAAGATGAGAAAGGAATGACATGGTTGGGTTGCAAACAGAAAAGGAAGAGTGAGTTCAGAAATTTTGGATTTCATAGGTTTGTAAAAATCTCACAGCTCTTGGTCTCAAACAAGTAAAACTGAAGAAAAATCCTTAATGGACAAGGGCCCATTAAGTTTTAGTTAATCTTGGAAACTATTCCTTGTAGAAAAAACCAGACCAAGGGTTTAAACTTCTGACATAAGCCCATTATTTCAGATGGCTTCCAGATAGCTACTACTGAAGTTGAAGTAGTCATGCATAGGTAAGCTAATTAATTAATTGCTTAAGGAAGACATTTATGTAAGGGAAATCTTTGTCTCTAGACATCTGACTGAAAGCAAGCAGATTAAACAAAACTTCCTAAATATTTGTGATAATTGTACTTGTTGATTGTGACAGTGAAATCTGTGATATCTGAATGACATACTGGATTCCAAATTTGTATATCAGGGAGTAGACTTGAAATCTGTACCTTGTTCAGGAGGGTCTCTTCCCCAACATCTACTTCAGATGTAGCCAAGGAGAAAAATAATTATGAAGACCACCCAGAAGGTGGAGCCAGGAGCCACAGAAAATGATGAATTTCTCCCAGAGCCCAGACACAGGGACTAATCAGGAACTTTTCTGCAAAGTCAGTGCCAGGGGCTTCCCAGTATCTACCCAGATTTTGTCAGTGCTATGGACAATTGAGAGCCATAGACCCCCTAATCTCTTTGCCATATGAAAGGAGTTTACTTGGTCCAGCAAGCCTGATCCTAACCATTCATTTTTTTGGAAGTGGAGGATGGAGGAAGGTACCCATCTTGTGTTTTCTGTGTTCATTTGTCTTCAGACTATGAAGAACATCAACCAGTAATCATGTAGAGAACTGCTTATCACCCCAAATCCCTGGATTCTAAACTGACAGAACTTAAATACAGAACTTTGAGTTGTGTCCCCAGGAAAGGGGTGTGACTGTGTCCTATGAGTGGGGAAAGGGGTACATCTGGTGATTTAAAAACAGCCATGAAGACTGTGGCAGACACAGTGAGGCAGACCAAAATCCATATTTTATTCTTCTTCCTAAGCATGCATAAGACATCCCCAGCCTCCTTTGCAGTTAGATGTGATCAAATGACTAAATGCTAGACACTGCAATATGAGAAGTAATGTGTGAAAACTCCACACCTACCCCATACTGTCCACTCCAAAGACACACACACACACACACACACACACACACACACAGAGAGAGAGAATACCTCTGGAGCAACCATGGAAAATCAGTTGAAATATCATTAAGATGGTGACAATAGAAAGCTCCTGAATTTCTCTCTTCTCACAGCATACCAAATATGCAGCTACACATGATCCATTCCCTCTAAGAAAAATGCAGACTAATTGAGTGACTCCTGCACACTGGGAAACTTAGAATATATCCACATAAAAACAAGTAGGAAAGGCTGAAACATACTTTCAGCATGAGCCTCACCCCTGCACAGCACCAAATAGGAAGGAACCCCCAACTCCCAGATTCTCTTGAAAGAGCAAAAAGTTTAGGACAACTTGTAACACTGCCAGCCAAGAAATGCTCTCCCAAATCACTTAGCTCTAAGATCTTGTACAGGGCTTCCATCTAGGCCTACAGGACTATATCAGACAAAGAAACAGTTGTTAACAGGCATGCTAGCACTCCCCACCGCAATCTCTCCCCTCCCCCAGACTCAGTGCAGAGGCACCAAGAGAAAACACCGATTTCCAGGTTTCTCCCTAAAAAGCAGACTTTCACAGCTGCTGCCTGAGGATATGGCTTCTAATTAGTCAGTATGTTGGAACACCGATTTCCAGGTTTCTCCCTAAAAAGCAGACTTTCACAGCTACTGCCTGAGGATATGGCTTCTAATTAGTCAGTATGTTGGAACACCGATTTCCAGGTTTCTCCCTAAAAAGCAGACTTTCACAGCTACTGCCTGAGGATATGGCTTCTAATCAGTCTGTATGTTGGAACTACCTATGATCCTCCTAGGAGCCTGACAGAGGAGCAGGGCACATCACCCACTGTTTCCTCCCAGATCACTTCAACAATAAAACCAAAGCTCCAGCTTCTCACTACAAGCATATCCAGACATCCAGCATCCCAGCTTTTATGACTAGCTCTGGAACTGGCAGGATTCAGCATCCATAAATCCCTGGGGACCACACAAACTAAAGAGGTGGTTCTATATGTGCACACAAAGACTCCCAGTAACTATCCCCTCTGCTGAAGCACAAAGTAGGCAAAAATACCCAGCTCTGCTTCTCCCTGATAGGGTTTAGTCTGCATATCTAATGTCGTGACTTCCCAATTGCTGCATGAAGGTTGGACCTGCATCAAGGTGCTGAAGGGCAAAGTAATTAGTAGTTCTCCAGGAGCTTGACTAAGGGACACTGACGATCTTCACATACCATCATCTGCTGGGAGCTGTTAAGAACAAAAACAGTGGCATGGCAATCACAAAGGTTTGAGCGGCAACCATGAGCTCGGGGCGGGCAGATTGAACATTTTCAAATAAACAACCTAATGTATACTTCAAGGAACTACCGAAAGACAAAAACAAAACAAAACACCACCATTAACAAGGAGTATAAATGAAAAGCAGAGACTATACAAACAGTAGGAAAAAAACTCAAAAACCACCTGATTACAAGATATACAAAACTGACAAATCTTAAACCAGACTCAATAAGAGACAAGGCTCAAATAAATAAAATTAAAATTAAAGACCTACTATACCCGATAACTACAATAGTGAGAATTTGCCAATATAGACCTTTGCAGACCCAGTGGCACTTACCTTTAAACTCTTCCAAAGGATCATTAAGGCCAATCAGGTCATTAAAAAGTAGTAAATGGGGAGGGGGCAGGGAGCTGCCTGGGTGGCTCAGTCGGTTAAGTGTCTGACCCTTGATTTTGCCTCAGGTGGTTATCTCAGGGTGGTGAGATGGAGCACCAAGTAGGGCAGTTTGCTTGAGACCCTCTCCTCCTTCCTCTGCCCCTCCCCCACCATGCACTCACCCCCACACTCTCTCTCAAAAAAAAAGTACTAAATTGGGAATATAGAGTCAATAAGCAAGATTAGAAAAGGAAGGTTCAGTGAGTACCCAATGGAGTATCAACCAGAAAAATGGTTTAGGACGTGTTACTGCTAATAGCTTACTTACATATGCCTATTAGGCAAAAAAATATGGATCCGTTATTCAAAGGACAGAATAAAAACCAGAACCATGTAAAATATTGGTCCTATTCCAATATTCTATTCTATTTATACATTGTCTCAACTGATTGGTAATCAGGTTTTTTTTGTTTTTAAGATTTTAGTGGGAAAAGGAGAAGCCAGCTTCCAGCCAAGCAGGGAGCCCTGGGTTTGATCACAGAACCCTGGGATCATGAACTGAGCCGAAGACAGCCATTTAGCCACTGAGCCACCCAGACACCTCTGGTAATCCATTATTTTAAGTGGTGTCAACACAGCATTGCTGGAGTGGTATTAGTATAGCAAAGTAGAAAAAATTCTAGCTGGGGACATGCAATTACATTTTATAAATTTCATGATGGCACGTTGTTTGTACCAACCATTATCAGTAGAATATGGAGAAACAGAGGTCCTCTAGGATATATTAGTTGTGCTTCAAATAGTAACTACAGCTATTCAGTGCAGGATGAGATGTGAGATGTGAGCAATGCTTTTTCAGAACTAGATGGTAATTTGGGGTAATTTGATCATAAATAACATATCTGAATAATCCCTGCGTGTAGAGAATAAGTTAAAATGTAGATTAGAGAAGGTAATGAAATGTGCATCACTTAAACATCAGAAGGGGATGGGGTTATGGGAGATACACTATGACATTACCCTAAAGTCATTCAGAGTTGAGGTTTTAGTGTTCCAAGCTTTGGGGCCTAGCCATAAGTTATACAGGAGTATCCCCATGCAGAAATGGTAGAAGCTGCCATACCTAATCTGGACTTTTCATGGGTTTACCCAGGTGGGAATGATACTGCATATATGTAACACCCCCCCCCAAATTAAAGTATATGTGTTTCATTTTGTTTTGCCTAAAGATTTCTGTACTTGCAATGGAAAGAGTCCTAATACACAGAAAATCCATAGCCTGAGGTTATGATCCTCTACAGCTATGGCATGTTATGAACACAAGAGACTTTGTCTGAACTGGCTTATGTAAGGAGTTCACCTGCCCTAATATTAGGGTTAATTTTATTAAATCAAAGGGTGATATTCCTGGCTAATAACCTACATCACATAGCAGACAAACCAGTCTTTAAAACCTAGAGTTCAACCCTTACAAACTGTGTTCTCTAGGTCAAATTCGTTACTACCTAACTTTACTAAACTTCCTTTCTTCATTTGACAGGGGAAATAATATCTATCTGGCCGACCACGCATAAGACAATGCGTACGGCATAATATACGCATAACCCCTTCCGCACCTGTTTAGCTCCAAGGGCTAAACACCAGCGGGAGCAGCAGACAGGAAGGGGCGGAGCGCCAGCGGCGGCCATGGGCAGAGCGCCGCTGGGGAGGACACGGAGCCGGCGGGCGGCGCAGGTATGAGCCTGGCGGCTGCGTAATCACCCCCACCCTGACCCTCGCCGCCCCGGCCGTCGGTCGGGAGTACACGAAGCCTGTGGTGACTCTCGGCGCTCAACACTGGGGGAGCGGCGACACCGGGTTCATGGCCACCGCGGCGGCTCCGTCTTCCTTGGCCCTCAAAGCCTCCAGCACGGTCGCGGTCCCCAGCTCCTATGGAGTTTTCTGCAAAGGGCTCTCCCGCACCCTGCTCGCCTTCTTCGAGCTGGCCTGGCAGCTGCGCATGAACTTCCCGTACTTTTACGTCGCAGGCTCCGTGATCCTCAACATCCGCTTGCAGGTACACATTTAGTGCCCTTCTTACGCAGCCGACTTCCCGGCCGGGCCATGGCCGACTCCCAGGAGGCTCGGCGGCGAAACGGAGCTGCGAGCGCGGAGCTCGGGATTCTCGCGAGAGGACTAGAGCGCTCTTTGCGGCTGCGCGCTCGGTCTCTGATGGAGCTGCAGGGCGGTGGCGGAAAGCGGGGAGCGGCTGGAGAGGAGGTCAGCGGTGTTCCGGGGACGGCGAAGAGCTTCAGTTAAGATCTACGGCAATATTTAAGTTTTGCAACCTCAAAACAAAAACAGAACGAACATGATGCATTATAAAAAAGGAAGGCTACTAAAGTTTTCAGGCAAATTTTAATGTACAACAAACTCATGGTCCAAATTAAAATAAGAAAACATACATTTCGGGAATATTGGATTGTAAGCAAGACATTGAATGAATAAGAAGCTGAAGATCTTAAACATATGTGGAAGACAAATATATTTCTTCAACAAGAGAAAACCAAAACCTTCAGAAATGTTCAGTGGAAAAGCCCAGCGGTACCGGAAAAGCATCCGTCTAATACCAGATAACGTGAAATGCTGCTGGATTTTGAACAGAGGGTTGGAGTGTAAAAAAGTGGGCTGTCTTTCGGTGTCCCTGTGAGTAGCGTGTAGTTCAGGACCTTGGAGCCAACAAGAAGGAAATCCAGTCACAGCCCTAAGCTTAGCTACTTCGTGAATAATATTTAAGTAATTGTCATTAGTATAAATGATGTTTATTGTTTTCATCTGTTGAGAAAATACTTAATTGTAGTTACATGTTACCAGCTTTGATAATGGAAAAGTACAGTTTACCAGCAGGGATGTTGAAAGTGGGGAGGGAAAAGTAAAGGAAATGATGGTGTTCTTGTAAAGTGGGAAGTTGAGAGGTATAGTTTGTTGTCAGTGGGGAAAGAGGCATTTTATTATTTAAGGAGTAAATGACATAGGGAGTATGCCATCAAGTTGCAAAAATCGTAATCATATTGTTATAAAAGGAAAGAAAATAGGGGAGAACAGCACGAATTCAATAAGAAATGCCTAAAGATAGCAAGTTAGTTGGAGTGCCTCACAAAGGAAAACAGAGTACTGGGTGTGTTTGAATATAAAGACGAAATTTATAATCTTTCAGAGTCTGGAGATGAATTGGTGGGCTGCAACTTTTTTAAAAATTAAGGAAATATATCCGTTATGAAACAGGAAAATTCAGAGTTTTTTAAGAACAGCATTGCAGGGGCACCTGGGTGACTCAGTGGGTTAAAGCCTCTGCCTTTGGCTCAGGTCATGGTCTCAGGGTCCTGGAATCAAGCCCCACATGGGTGGAGGTGGAGGGTGGGGAGATGGGGGGGGTGGTCTCTGCTCAGCGGGACCCTGCTTCCTCCTCCCTGCCTGCCTCTCTGACTACTTGTGATCTCTGTCTATCAAAAAAAAAAAAAAAAACCAATGTTGCATACTTCAGTGGTGAATAATACTGGTCATATAAAGCCAGTCATGATGTAAATACTGAATACTAATACAACAAGAAATGATTATGTAACATTGGGGGATTGGAGAGGGGAGAGGTGTGTGCAATGGGGAAGAATCAGTCAAGATCTAATACAGAGAGGCCAATAAAATAAACATTCGAAAACTAGTAAGAAGTGGTTGTCTCTGGAGAAAAAAGGATTACTGTCCTTCACTATCAATCTAACTATTTTGGTTTTTTTCTTAATTGTACATATGTATTTCTATGATTAAAACTTGTTTTAAATAAATTTCATTTTTAAAAGTTCCCCCCAGGCAATTGAAATATACAGCACTGGTTAAGAGCCACCATAATAAAATGTGATTGAGGGGCGCCTGGGTGGCTCAGTGGGTTAAAGCCTCTGCCTTCGGCTCAGGTCATGATCCCAGGGTCCTGGGATCGAGCCCCGCATCGGGCTGTCCACTCCGCGGAGAGCCTGCTTCCTCCTCTCTCTCTTTCTACCTGCCTCTCTGCCTACTTGTGATCTCTGTCTGTCAAATAAATAAAATCTTTAAAAAAAAAAAAAATGTGATTGAGTTTTTAAATCAGGCATATCACTGTTAAAATACAAACTATTAATTTTGTGGTTTTACAGGAGTCCATTAATCTGCCTAAAACCCGGCTTAGCTCAACTATTGAAAGATTAAAAATACTTCCTTTGAGGGGCACCTTATTGGCTCATCGGGTTAAAGCCTCTGCCTTGGGCTCAGGTCACGGTCCCAGGACCCTGGGATGGAGCCCTGCACCAGGCTGTCTGCTCGGCAGGGAGTCTGCTTCCTCCTCTCTTTCTGCCTGCTTCTCTGCCTACTTGTGATTTCTGTCAAATAAATAAATAAAATCTTAAAAAAAAAAAAAAAACTTCCTTTGAAAAGTCAGCCTGAGAATTAAAAATAAGCCTGCCTTAGTGCTTGTTATATATACAGTAGTATTTGTTCTAACATTATCTCCTTAGCATGTGAGTAAAACTTAAAACTCATAGAATGCCTGCTTTTTTCCAGTGGAGCTTTTCAGTCCTAAAGGTGATCTGTTAAGGTACTGACCCTAGGGACATACAGCAGAGCCTCCAGACAGATTTTTAAGAATTTGAAGGCCATTATTTGCAGAGGTAAAGATTTATAAACTATTTGAAGTTTTGTATTCCACTAACTGTGTCCAACCAACAAAGACACTCTTGGGTTGTAAACCAAGTGTCCCCTCCGGGGCCAAGTCTGGCTTTGGGTAATTGTTTCCTACTCTTACTTCTTGTCTCCAGGCAAACTCCTGAAGTTTTTTTTAAGCACATCCTCTTTCTACTTTCTTTCTCTATCTCTACTCTCTTTTTTTTTTCCTTTTTGCCTCTTGTTACTCTACATGTGTTTTAAGGCTGAATTTAGAAGTCACTTTTTTTAAAATTCTTTTCCCCAGATTCCCCTGATCATATTAGAGTTCATTTCGTTTACTCCATCTAAGGGCTGTGTTAATACCAACCTCTGCCATTTTCATAGGCTGCCTTATTTTTGCCTAATTGTACATTAGTTATCAGATGTGAGTTTTGTTTTTATTTTTAAATATCCAAGAGACAGTTTTCTATACTCTTCTTCCCTCGGTTCTTACTGTGACAGTGAAGAAACTAAAACATTTTAATATGGGGTGTCTGGGTGGCTCAGTGGGTTAAAGCCTCTGCCTTTGCCTCAGGTCATGGTACAGCAGGGAGCCTGCTTCCTCCTCACTCTCTGTCTGACTCTCTGCCTACTTGTGATCTCTGTCTGTCAAATAAGTAAAATTTAAAAAAAAAAAACATTTTAGTATAAAATATCAGCAATGTAATTTCATCAGTGGAGTAATTCCATAATGCAAGTTGACTTAGAGATGGTGAACACCACTATTCCCTAGAAGTACTAGTGTCCCACTTTGTAACAAAAGAATGTGGCTGCCATTAGCCATGGAATGTTGAGGGACTGGGATGCTCCATTCCTGTGGATACATTAATATGTGCCTTCAACCTTTGTTCTTCAGCTTCGCCTTTTGTTACACTAAATAGACAAGGCACTTAAGCCCTTACTATAGTTCACACCCTCCTGCTATACTGGAAGCTCTGTGAGGGAAAATACTGTATCCTGTCCAGTTTTACAGCCTAGGTAGTATCAGCAGATACAAAGTAGCAACTGAATGAAGGCTCCAGGATTTACCCTTTATTCTTCACAATTGCTCTTACACCCAGTCTGTATTTTTCTTCCCACATTTATAACTCAGTGAAGTTTCCCAAAGGAGAATCTTGTTTTCTTTGGCTAATCCACTTATTACTCTAGTTTGCAAGTCGTTTTATTCCTCTTAAACCACATCAAGGCAAGGCAACATCAATGAAGCCTAAGACTATTCATTGCTGTATCCCTTGCCTTCGAGCATTGCCTAATGTAACGTAGATAATAAACATAGTTGGATAAACGCCAAATTTGTTTTTTCTGCACAGTCATTAGTCAATGAAGGAAAGAAAGGTGTAGTTGCCCCATTACTAAGTGATCCATTTTATTGCCCATACATCGAGCCTTTTCAGGCCATCACGAATATTGATGGGTCCAGAGACCACTACACCATGAAGAAGCAGAGAGGTGGTGTAGTTCTCACCAATAAAGAAAAAAACATTTATGAAGTATAACTGATAAAAATGATGGGGAATCAGAATCCTGTTACAGTTTAAAAGGGAAATGGTGATCATAGTAACATACATAACTTATAGGGAATAAGTACTTTTGTTTTTTTGGGGGGCAAAAACAACGTGATTACTTGGCTAAAAGCTTTTCCTTACTACCAGCATCATTTTTTAATTTTATTGAGCTTTTAATACCAGGAACTCTATAGTTATTTATGTACATGATCTCTATAATTCTCATGTATATCCTATGAGTAAAAACATTTTCATCATCATTTTTCAGATAAGGAAACTGGAATTTAAAGATGTTAGATAACTTCTTCAAGGTCATAGTAATTGGCCAAACTACAGTCGAACCTCATTTATCCCTACAGATACTTTTGATGAGGGATTCAATTTTTTAATGTATAATGCTGAATAATCCTGTTCTTTTAATAATCCTATTTCTTAAATTTCTTCATATATATATAATTTATTTATTTGACAGAGAGATCACAAGTAGAGAGGCAGACAGAGGCTGGGAAGTGGGGAGAGGCAGGCTCCCCCTCTAGCAGAGAGCCCAATGTGGGGCTCAATCCCAGGTCCCTGGGATCATGACCTGAGCCACCCAGGTGCCCTATTTCTTAAATTTCAAATAGAAGTATTACCTAGGTCGTGGATGGCAATGTCTTTTTTTTTTTTTTCTTCAGTATAATTTGAGGGCTTTCTATGTTAGAATATAAACATTCACTATAATTTGACATGTAAATTCAAGCATTTTATACTTTCTGCCATGTAAAGTCATTTATTTGGCCTGTATGTGAGGAGGAAAGGGACGGAGGGAGAGAGAAAAAAGGACATCACTCCTAAGATAGGAAAGGGAACTCTTTACTTCCCTCTAAGGAGTAGAGATTAAGTTAACATGAATTTAGAAACTATCCATCACTGCTCTGAGGAGGCTTATTTAAATTTTCTCTTATAAAGTTTTGCAATCCTGTTTTAATGGAGGCTTATCCTGGTGCAGCATTAATAGATTTGATACAGTCAAAAAGAAAATAGGACTTAACACATGGAGAACGAAAAGGGTGGGAACAGAAAGTTTAGGACTGGGCACCTGGGTGGCTCAGTGGGTTAAGCTGCTGCCTTCGGCTCAGGTCATGATCTCAGGGTCCTGAGATGGAGTCCCGCATCGGGCTCTCTGCTCAGCAGGGAGCCTGCTTCCCTCTCTCTCTCTGCCTGCCTCTCTGCCTACTTGTGATCTCTGTCTGTCAAATAAATAAATAAAATCTTAAAAAAAAAAAAAAAAGAAAGAAAGTTTAGGACTATAGGAACAAAAGGAGACAGAGAAAACTGCTAGAAACTGAGCCTGGAAAATAGTCTAAAGAACAGACTTGGAAGGTTTCAGGCAAGTGAACCAAGAAAGAAACCCCCGCAATAAATAGAATTTCCAGTAGGGTTCAACTGATTCACATCAGTTGGCTTGGATTTATGAGTGTGGGAACTTTCTTGGAATTTTAACGAGAATTCTCCTGTAGCCTATTTTGCCCAGCAAGATTACACCAGACCGAGTCATGGATCTTTGCAACTGAAGTCCACTTCTCCCCCCTCCACTCCACACAAACACAAATCTCAGCAACGCTCTTGGGACAATCAAAACGCCAAGGACATTACTGAGTGCCTACAACAAATGATAAGAAGAAACTATGGAATTCTTAGCAGCTTAGATGCAGTACATCTGAGGGCACCCCTGCCAGTTCCTATCCTAATCAGGGATCTGCTGCAAACATTAGAAAATTTTGCCCATCTTCATGGTTTTCAAATACCAAGTATGTGGATTTATTTGCAGTAAGGTAGTGGAGGGCATCATTGAACAAAGAGAAATGAAGGTTGTTCATATATTGAGTGAAATAGATTGTGTATACCTTTTCATATTAACTAAACTGAGGAAAAATAAATTGTCACAACCAAAACGTAAAAAGCACTAATGAAGTCACTGCGCCTGGAATGTCTTCACTCTGAAATCGTAGGCACAGTAATGGAAGTAGGGCCAACAGAAACAAAACAAAAACAAAACAAAAGTTTAATTTGAAAAAAGGGGCTATTTTTCAATAAACTATTTTAGTTTTTAATTGATAAAAAGAGAGCTTGAAAATATGCCAAACTGAAGTCAAATGAATGTAATTAATAGGAGCCCTACAATTCAGAGGTCAGGTTAGATCTGTATGAAAGGGAAAAGAGGTTATTTTTAAAACTAGCTAATTTAAACATGAGGCTAAGGAATAGAGGTACCATGGTGTGCCTTTGTCTTCTGAAGCTGTCTGTATGTTGGTTTTTCACAAAATTGCTAAAATTGAAAATAGCACATCTGTCACCTGTGTTTTTTTTAATAAGCAACCCCCTTTGATAACTTTTTTCTGCATTGATCAAACTAATCGTCTGATCTTTTTTTTTTTTTTTTTTTTTTTTTGACAGAGATCACAAGTAGCAGAGAGGCAGGCAGAGAGAGAGAGAGGAGGAGGAAGCAGGCTCCCCGCTGAGCAGAGAGCCTGATGCAGAGCTTGATCCCAGAATCCTGGAATCATGACCTTCTCCATTGAGCCACCAGCCGCCCCCTGACCATTTTTTTTTAATGAAGATTTATTCTGAAAGTAATCCACACCTGACATAGATTTCTACAAAAAGCATTTATCAGTGTCACAGGTTTGTGGACTGTGGAATTACAGGTTTTACAGATGGTCCCCTTGTTTCTGTACTTCAGTTAAGGAAGTCCCTGGCTTAGAGCACATGTAGTTTAAGCCAGAACAGCAGACAAAATACCTAAACCATTGGAAATTCAACAGTGTTAACCTTGAAATCTGTATTGATCCATGCGTAATTCCACTGAGACCTTTTTTTTCACTAAAGTTCGAGACAACAGGGCTTGAACACCAAATTTTCTTAGTTTGGGCAAGTGTGTTGGCCAGGCACTAGGCCAAGGGCCAGGCCTTAGGCAAAAGTCTCTTTTGGCATTAAAAACAGGTTATTTGCAGCTCTCCTGGTCTCAGATTTGGGCAACTGAAAAAAAATTTTTTTTTTTTTACATCAGGACCATAAAACATTTATTTTGGGGGCACCTGACTGGCTCAGTCAGTAGAGCAAGTGACCCTTGATATCAGAGTTTTTTTTGTTTTGGTTTTGGTTTGGGGTTTTTTTCAGAGTTTATTCTCAGCATTTGATATCAGAGTTTTACAGTCAAGCTCCACCCATGTTGGGTGTAGAGAGGACTTAAAAATAAAATTAAAGTTTCTTTTGGAGGGAAATAATTGGCAAGAAAGCAATGACAGCATTTTACCTTCCCAATAACTTGGTCCCAAAATAAGATACAATTCTTTCCAGATTGCATGGAACTAGCTATAGATGTGATAGTAGTAGCTTTTCTTGGATTATGGCTGGAGTGTCTAACACAGGCTCTTTTATGGAAAGGGAGGTATAGACTTTAATCCCAAAATACCATTTTAATAAGGAGAAGGCAATACTTACGTAGCCACTGCCCAGTCTGTAACGCAGTCCTCATCTTTTAAAGATGAGCTTCATCTCTCCAACATTAGTACATGAGAAGTGAGGACTTAATTTTAATGAGACATTTACTACTAAATCCCACTCGTAAGAAGCAAGGGCTGTGCATGGTTGTTTAAATCTTTTCATTTGAATCTTGGTCATTAAAGAAAAGTTAACTAACACATGTAAACCTAAAAACTAAAACTAAATATGCTTACTTCTAATAAGTACAAAGTAATCTAACTTTCTTACTAAAAAGGATGTGTTGAAACCAAATTTGATTCTAAACAATTGCCAGTATGATTACAATTCCACCTTTCCCAAAGTAAGGATAATCCCAGTGACAATCATTAGAGAATTTCTTTCAGTTTTATTGAGATATAACTGACATACAGCAATGTGTAAGATATAACTGACATACAGCACACCATATTAACTTACATATACTGCAAAATGACAACCACAATGGGTTGTCAACCTACCCTCCTAGACAGATACCCAGGAAAAGGTATTTTTCCTTGTGATGAGAACTTCCGGGATCCATTCTCAGTAACTTTCAAGAACTTTCAGGATCCACTCTCTTCGCAGCTTTCAAGGTTACCATACAGCAGGTATCAATCACAGTCATCATTGTTGTCCATTATATCCCTAGTATGTATATTTCTCATAACTAGAAGTTTGTAGCTTTTGATCTCCTTCATCCAATCCCCCCACCCCAGCCCCAGGAAATTTCTTATATAGGGTTCTACATAACGAGTGAAGTTAAAAAATCTAAATTTCTGTGGATGGGTATGTACATGTACCCTCATCTTCATCAGAGCACCCCATAGCACAGCTCCCTGGAGGAAGAGTACACTTTACAAAGCCCTTATAGTTTTTATATTCCCAGCATCAGACTTGACCTACTGTTCCAACAAAATTAACTTATAACCTACATATTTTTCAACATTTATTATCCAGTTTGTTAATGGTTTTTGTTTTCTTGTACAACTGAAAAATTATGGCACTTTAAAACCCTACAAAAATTTCTTCATTATTGGTAGTTAAATATGTTTAAATTTATAATTTCTAAAAATTCCTAGATAACATTTTATTCAAAATTGCAATATCATTAATTGGCACAATTTTGCCACCTGCTGGCCTTAAGATTATGTTCATTTTCAGCTACTTTGATTTCATTTCAATTATTTTATTATAAACATCAACCAACAGTATATATACACACAAACATGCTTAAAATGTATACATAGTCCTTATATGCAGACACACACCCCACACAAACTCTGTATCTAAGTGTGATTTTGATCATTGTAAAGTACACATAAAAGTATTCTTACACATTTAAGGATAATTATTCAGTTTATTCTTATAAGTTAAGTTGATTTTTGTCTTATTCAACAAAGGTAATGTCTATTCTAGGTTAGATTCATAATGAGAGGGAGAGGCTGTTCCGTTGTTTTAAAAGTTACATCTGTTGTTATGTGATGATGACCTTACAGCATAAAAAAAATATTTTATTCCTTAATTAATTTTTAACTTAATATTGTACAAATATTCCACCAACTTCAACTTGGAAGGTGTTGGGTCGGTGGGCTCCGGGAGTGCAGGAGGAACAATAGAAATGACCCTCGGCTCTGCTCTGGAGGCTCCCGGAGTGCAGGAAGAGCAATGGAAATGACCACCGCCGGGTCTGGCCGCCAGACCTCCGCGGGGTCTCGCCTCTGTCTTCCAGCCTAGCCCCCCTCCTTAACCCTTGACGCTCCCGCCAAAAGGATGTATGCCCAGGTCACGTGTCCATAGATACCTATGCAGGATACCTATGCAGGAGACAGATAAAAGACGCCCCGCCAACTCCCTCCCAGCGCGACATCCCCCCACTCTGCTTTCCAGAGTCTCGGAACCTCGCCCGAGGGTGCCCACCTCCTCCCGGTGCAACTTTCTTGGCTCCCCTTCTCCTGAGCCCTGAAACTTCACCGGAGAGTGGCTTTAATAAACCTTGCCTTGCACCCACTTCGCCTGGTGTCGTGTTTATCTTGCCTATAAAACCTTAACAGAAGGGATTTTCATTTCTAAACAATCATTTTTCTCACACATGAACATAGTAAATATTTGCCAGCACATATAAAATTAATACATGTCACATGATATATTTTATATTCATATTGTCTCAAAAATATCCTTTTTACTAGCTAGTGTTTTAATGATAATGCTTGCTTTTTAAGTTTATAGGTCATTCCGGGGAAAGTCTGTGATGTTTAATAGTATCTAAAAGGATCCAGTGAGGAAAACAAAGGTTAAAATGGATCTTCAATGTCTCTTCATTAATTTAATTCTCTTGGGATATAGAAAATTCTGGGAAAGTCTATGAAATTAAAGGTTTCACTGTTTTCAGGTGGTGATTAATATGCCACAGTAGTCCTAAAGCAGTTTTTCTCAACTTGCTGTTTCCCAAAATCAGAATAAATGAGTGGCTTGAAGGAAAAAGAGTTGACAATAATATGGCCACCAAATTGACCTGAGAATTCTGCAGCAAAACAAAAATCCAACCTGTTAATAGGATGGAAGAAAAATGAACCGTGGAGAGGAAAAGGAAAGACATCACCATTTTCATGGCCCTTTTATGGGCCACTGTATTGAAGTCCCTAGAGTTCTGTTGCACATTCCTGGTATGTCGCCTCAGGGAAAGAAACAAAAGGAGCAGGGAGGCCAGGGACAGAAGAAAGGGGATTAAGTAGATGAAACTGAAAACAATCAAGCTGTAAAGATTCAGAGTTTTACTTACATTTAGGGACCAAGTTGAGTTTCTTTCGTATCTTTGATAGACATTAACCGAGAAATTACTAAATGTATCTATTAATTCAAAGTTGCAAAGCAGTAAGAGTAAAGACCCCAGGGGAAGCACGAGTAGGATTCTGCTAATTCTCCTCCTCAGCCAGGTGAAACAGGAGTGGGAGAAATTGGCTATTTTAAAGAAGTAGAAGACACTTAGACAGGTGGCAAACCAAGTAGCTAGGTGATTGCTTAGTGTCCAAAAACTGTTAACGAATTTTGTTATATTATCAATGGTATACAGATGCGGCCACACCACCATTAAATATGAATCTAACAGTATTATGCAAAGAAGAACGATTCTGGAGATAGCCAGGCTGGTGAGAATGCAGTCAGCTGATGAGAGCTTTTGACCCTTCACCCAGTCAATGCAGTTAACTAGTACAATGAAACTGTTCCCCAACATTCCAGTTAGGAATCCGCCTGTGGCTGCTATCAGAAAAGCATTTTCAATTCCAGATGGCATTTCTGCAGAAAGAATCCAGAAAGTTGGTCCTTCGCTTCTCGGCCTTTTGGCTAAGATCAAGTGAAGTGCAGAAAGTTGGTGCTATGTCTCGGACTTTTTGGTTGTCAAAATGTTATAGAATAAAATCCAGTCTGATACTTTTCACTTTTATATGAAAAAGGCTCAGATACTGCCTCACTTAACTTCCCGAAAGATCCTTCTCTTATTCGAGCTGTGGCTCTGATGTATACACAAGGAGATCCATTCTCACAGATTTAAATGAAAAACTTTAACATAACTTCCAATGAGCAACTGATTTCCAAATTAAACAGTAAATGTCCCCACTCATCATTGGCACTGACTGTAGTTTTCCACTTCTGAGGATATCCGGAAGAATAAAGTCCAATATGCAAATATGAGACAGATTTCTTTATACTGATTTGCACTTTCCTTGTCACCTGAAAATGCCATTTGGATCCAGGTTTCTTAATTTTAATAGCACCGTCTAAAAATAAACCTGCAATACAGGCATTATTCATTAATTCCATTCAATAAAATCCATAATAGTTCAAATACTACTGTGGGTGAAATAAGAGAAGCAACATTATGGAGCTCACATAGTATTAGAAAAAGCAACATTAAGTAAACTATGACTATAGAATGTGACAAAAGTTTGACCGCAATGCAACTGCAACTAAGAGGAGAGTCCCATAAAAGTCAACATTCTTCTACTTTGTTCCTCTACAACTTCTACAGTCAATAGTTCATTCTGGTTTTATAACGAGAGTGACAACTGGCTTGGATCTTGAAACTTCTTAGGATTTCTTTCTTTTTTTTTTTTTAAAGATTTTATTTATTTATTTGACAGAGAGAGATCACAAGCAGGCAGAGAGGCAGGCAGAGAGAGAGAGAGAGAGAGAGAGAGAGGGAGAGAGAAGCAGGCTCCCTGCTGTGCAGAGAGCCCGATGCGGGGCTCGATCCCAGGACCCTGAGATCATGACCCAAGCCAAAGGCAGTGACTTAACCCACTGAGCCACCCAGGCGCCCCGCTTCTTAGGATTTCTTGAAATAGATAAAAGGGAATTGTTTTCCAGAATGATATAAAAGCATATGCCAAGACACCAAAATCAGACCTATTTGGAGCTATTACTTTGGATTTTTGAGCTTTGTTCTCAGTAAGTTACTGCCTATTTAATTCTGAATAAGCTCTTGTCAGCTGAGAGGGAAAATATAGTAGGAAATAAACCTGAAGGGGTAGGGGAGTAGGAGGGAGGTTCTCCTTTTCATTAATTCTGCTTTTGGTTAAAGACTTCATTACATCAAAAATTGTTACAGTAAAATAAAGTTTGTTTTTTTGTTTTGACAAACATGTAACAATGGTCTTTCAATCTTGACGGCAAGGCTATCCCTCTTATCTTGAGAACTCTAGTTATATACATGTGTGCATATATATATATATATATATACACACATACACATTATTATTAATTAATTATTAATATAGTAATAATATATATTGATACCTATCAGCCAACCCCAGGGATTCTGACTTAATTGGTCTGGCATATATTGTGGACACTCATTAAGAATTCCTTGATATATGCCTTAAAGAACCTTCTAAACCCAGACAAAACTCTTTGTACCCACAAGCCATAAATCTATGAAGATTCTCCAGGAATTAAACAGGAATTTTGCCCACTTGCCCTCCGACGATGCATTCCCCACTCAGCCAATTTTGACCCTGGCAATAAATTACCTGTTTTATATTGGTCTCAGACTATCAGTGGTGATGCTCTAGATTACCCGTGCCCGAGGCTCTCACCTGGGCCCTCACTACCCATGTGGGCCCCCACAGACTTGTCCCCACCAGAGTCCCACATAGCCGAGGTGTCGCTGTGGTAGAGTAGGCACTTAGCTGGGCATCATCAGGATGCCTCAAGGCCAGCAAAGGGGGAGTCAAGGCCTTTGCCTTTGGCTCAGTTCATAATCCTGGGATCCTGGGATCCAGCCAGGCATCGAGCTCCCTGCTCAGTGGGGAGACTGCTTCATCTTCTCCCTCTGCAAACACCCCATCCCCCCGATTCCCACCCTCTCCCGCCCCTCTCATGCTCATACTCTCTCTCTCAAATAAATAAATAAAATCTTTTTAAAAAGAAAAAGGAAAAACAAGGTTTATTATTCACAAGTCCTGGAGGATGCACGGAGCAAGCCCAGGACCACATAGGGAAGTCATGGGGAGCTGAGAGGAGCACAGACCTGGTGTTCTGTTTTTATTTACATTGGGAATGGGTGCCTAGGATTTTACAAGCTCATACTTTACTGACAAATTTATTTTATTTTTAAAATCTTCTTTATTGGGGCGCCTGGGTAGCTCAGTGGTTAAGCCTCTGCCTTCGGCTCAGGTCATGATCCCAGGGTCCTCGGATCGAGCCCCGCATCAGGCTCTCTGCTTCGCGGGGAGCCTGCTTCCTCCTCTCCCTCTGCCTGCCTCTCTGCCTACTTGTGATCTCTGTCAAATAAATAAATAGAATTTTTAAAAAATCTTCTTTATTTGAGAGAGGGACAGCTAGAGCACACACATGAGCAGGGGGAGGGGCAGAAAGAGAATGAGGCTCCCCTCTGAGCCTGGAGCCCAATGCAGGTATACATCCGAGGAACCTGGGATCATGACCTGAGCCAAAGGCAGACACTTAACCAACTGAGACACCCAAGCACCCCTTTAAAACATAACATTGTTAACTAGGACTTGGGAAGGGAAAAGTGGGGTCATGCAAGCAGTCAGTTATCTAGGTTACTCAGGGCTCTCTAAAAGGGGAACTTCATGGGTGGGAGTGGCCTGGCTTCTTAACCCGATGTTCTCCTGGAAGCTGTGTACGCAGCTTGCAGTATGTTTGTTCAAGACGGATATCTTGGATGGATATCTTGGCAATCAAAAACTTTTTACTTCGGGCATGTACACCACATAATCTTAGCTAACGTGTACCTCTATGATGACCTTAAGCTCTGTGAGAGAAGGGACTGTTTTGTTGTCAACTGATCTATTCCAATTCCTAGAACACGGAGGGCCTGGCAAATAGTAGGCCCTCACTATTTGTTAAGTGAATGAATGCTGACTTGGTATTAACCCTATTGGGAGCACAGAAAAAGGGAAAATGAGTAAGACTAGACTGTGAAACTAGTATAAGAACAAGAAAAGAAAGCAACTCTTTAAAACTGGGGAAAATGTCATGAGATACGAACTCATGCACAATTTCTGTTACTAACCCTGCAATAACCAACACTGCTCTCCAGCCATCCTGGCTCAAACCAGAAGTCATACAGAGTCCTAAATCCTTGCAGGAGGTGGGGGCCTTTGACCTTCTCTTCACGGAAGAGACTACTTCCAGTGGAGGGAGTTGGAGATGGATTGAAAACTCTGTATTTGGTGGCAGGAAACCAAGAAGACTATAGAGATCACAGATGTTTTCAGAAATGCTCTGCATGATGTAGAAAGCTACCCGACAGTAAGGCTCCATTGGTAAATATGGTTCAGCAGGGACAGAACCTACGTAGCAACAAGTTAGCCAACAGACGCTTAGTCAGTACAGAATACTCGAGTTCATAGTTACACTGAAGAAGAGACACAATCAAAAGGATATAATAACAAGGATAAAAATCACAAGTGCTATATGCTATGAGTGGAATTCAAAGTCCAGGCTCCCATTTTTAAAAACCCGCATAACTACAAATTTGTCTCTGCTCCTGGGTTGAACTGCCTTAATATTCTTCATTCTTAAAATGGTTGCATCATACGCCAAAAAGAAAGTCTTGTTGTATATGTAAATATAAGGGATATCATTCCAAAATGTTTGGGCAGATAACAATCAAATTTATGTATATGCTGCAGGGACCATCCAAAATACCTAGTCTAAACTTCCAAAGATAAATACAATTTAAATAAGAAAATCTATGAATATTGATTTTATAATTATCAGTTGAAAAAGTGACATTTCTCCTAAGGAGAAAATACACTCAGAAATCTACTTTGGCCTAAGTCAAATGGGAGTAGTACTTATATAGTGATGAACTACTGCTTATGTGAATGTAAATACAGGTGATCCAACTGAATGGTTTTGGACTCTGTTATTTGGCTTGATTTCTCCCTGTTCCCTCCCTGTGTCTGTAACCTCTCCGGTGGTGGTGGTGGGGGGACATACCTAGGTTTTCAGTTTGGCTCTTTCCATTGCCTTTCGCTCCCTATGGCCATAGGTTTACATCCCCTAATAGCCTCCGAGAAGGCAGCGACATATGTTCCCCTAGCTGTGATGCTCCCTTGTAGACTTTTGTTTCACTTAGCATATGCCTTTAATTTTCAAAACTGAAGGCTTTGTTTGCTTGAGTGTTTGTTTGTTTGTTTGTTTTCCCTCAAAATCCTTAGAGGGCAGACATCCCCAAGGGCTCTTTCTCCTGACAAACCTAAGACAGGGCCAGTGTAATTAACCTCCACAGAGGCGAACACTGGTCTCAGGCTTAAAGTAAGACTGACTGGGCATTTCTATAGTCTTCTGAGGCTGCATTTATATTGATGGGGGGGGGGGGGGGACAGAAGGTAAAATTAAAAAGCCGTAGTCTACGATACAGGATTTAGTGTACAAGGGACAAAAATGTTCACCTGTATATGTTTTTCAAATGCTTCAAACTTTTCAAATCAATTTGTTCTTGCGAAGATTGGTCTTAAGGTTCTGAATGGGACATAGATAACTCTAGACAACGTATCTAGGGTCTCAAATGACAGAATTGCGACAGACCGTGTGATGGTGCTAATGTCCTTTAAAAGTGTTCCTGGCTCAGAGGAGATGGGGTCTAATCAAGATATTGCTGGGAGAAGCCACCTACTAACAACAGACAAACCACCTCAGACACTGAGGAAATTCATGTGCCTTTCTCTGAGATCTACCTGACAGACACATTCACTGGAGTTCAACAAAGATGTCTTGCTGTGCTTGATGTAGGTCTTATCA
This sequence comes from Mustela nivalis, assembly GCF_964662115.1. Classification (NCBI taxonomy): domain Eukaryota; kingdom Metazoa; phylum Chordata; class Mammalia; order Carnivora; family Mustelidae; genus Mustela; species Mustela nivalis. The sequence continues at coordinate 54,408,684 of NC_139026.1, forward strand.
GATGCCTCCAGCACTAGACCTAAGGATCCGAGATAAGACTATTTCAGCAATAAGTTATTTGTTCCCTCCTATAAATCGCCTAGGTGGACAAACTGAAATAAGCAGTGATTACACCAGATTTTTCTAAAAAGGATTTTTATTTATTTATTTGTCAGAGAGAGAGCACAAGCAGGGGGAGCAGCAGGCAGAGGGAGAAGCAAGCTCTCCCCTGAGCAAGGAGCCCGACATGGGACTCCATCCCAGGACCCTGTGATCATGACCTGAGCCGAAGACACATGCTTAACTGACTGAGCCACCCAGGTGTCCATACACCAGATTCTTTAAATGAACATTTATCTGGTGGGTAAGAAAGATAGTTAACGAGAAATCAGTGACAATCTCCATCAGTGAATTTCTCCAACTTTGGTTCCAGAGTAGAATAGAATTACCAGTATTTCTTCCCCAGGTTGTATGAGACTGGCAACACACGAGTTGGGAGTGGCTCTTCTCAGCTGGTGGTTCAGCAGTTACTGCGTCCCCCACGAAGTCTCTTGTTATGGGGAAAGTAGAGGTGCAGGGCTGAATCTCACTTGCTATTCAAATATACAGATTACAATATGTCAACTGCAATAACCCCAGCCCATGACCCTGTCTTCCCTTGCTAGTTCTTTGCTGTATTTTTTGTCAAGAACAGGGCCCTGTTCCTTAGAGTTCCATCTCCCTTGATTTGTTGCATTAGCATGGACTTACTCCTAGTTAAACACTGATATACCCCTGAGGCCCATTTATTAGAAAAAAGAGCTGTTCATAAATTGGTTCGATTACTTTATCTTGCCTACCAAAGAAAAGTTTCATAATTTGGTTACCATCTTATAAAGAGTATGTGATTATCTCTAAATCATGCATATGAAAGGATATAAAAAACAAAACAAACTCAAAATCTGAATCCAAATGTTCATTTTGCTCAATTTGCATATTCCCTTTTACCAAGGCCAGATAATTAAAGTGACAATACTGTTAGTGCCCAAAATAATACACATACATTTTCTTTTGTAAAACAGAAATTACTTTGTAAAAAGAGTAAAAATTTTCTTATCTTTAAAACCATTATCCACATCATTATTGTTACTGATACACAGAAGCACCACCTAGGCTAGATGTGTTTGCGGTTTAGTTTTCTACATACGGTGAGACAGGACAGGGAAAAAATGTTAATAATTCTTGCATCATTCTCAGCTTCAGGACACTGTGCTAGAGCAGTGCCCATACCTATCGCTCCCTCAAGATTGATTTACAGCCTGCACATTTATCATCATTTAATTACACCCTCCTGTTTCTTTAACACAATCTAAAGAATACATCAAAGGTAAACCCTAAGAAAGAAGTCTTCATTTATTTAATATTTTTTTATAAACATATAATGTATTATTAAACCCAGGGGTACAGGTCTGTGAATCGCCAGGTTTACATACTTCACAGCACTCACCATAGCACATACCCTCCCCAATGTCCATAAGAAGTCTTCATTTTTAAACAATTCCATTATACATACCTGCACAGCCTCTGTATAATATAATCTATACCATCATATTCAAAATTTTATAGTAAACTTTCCCACCTTTAACCTTATTTATAATTTGTCATTACCTTATCTAAATTTAATTATAGTCATAACAGCACCATATACATATGCTCCAACATTTACACCAAACATATGGTGTTTTTATAAATTTTGCTTTCTATGCCTTCCTTATTGACCTGTTTCTATTTGTTTCTCAAAGAACTCTAGTAATCAGATTGCAACAAAATATATGTGCACAAACAGGAGCACCATCATTCTCAAAATGTAATTATGGTCTTTTCATAGTTGCAATGAGTGTGACGTTAAATTATGGAGTAATTTTTGTATTTTTAATTCTATAGAAATATCAATATCTACACTCTGAAAATAATATTGTATATCCTGGAATTTAGCAAAATTAATAAGTGCCTCTTGGCATTTATTACATCAAAATTACAAAATTACTTTGTAATTACAAAATTACTTATCACATCAAAAATTCTTATGATTTGGGATTTCAAATTAAGATTAGCATTACAAGCATGAGTTTCCAGTTTATTTTATTTTGCACTGTGACTATTATTTCCTAACATCTCGTTCCCATATTAGCTATAAGATAATGACAACAATGAAAAGCTTTTTCATAAAAAAAAAAAAAATTAGACCTTCAACCTATGAGGTCATCTTTTTCCCATCTATGACTTTAGTTGTTCAATTAACTTTCTTATCAAAAAGTTATAGTTCATCTACCTAGTGAATTTTATAATTTATCTCACTTTCTAAAACACGACATGCCTCTTGCCCCCATACAAGTTACAATTACATATATCTGTTGCATATAAAATTAAATAATCTAAGTTCTCTTTGAAAGGATATTTGAGATTTTAAAATATTGGCAACCAATGTTTTAAATAAAAGTGAATACTTTTAAATTATATTGGCTGACCATGTGTCAGTTATCACGAAAAGCAACCTGTTTAGGAAAAATTTCAATGATGTTCAACAATATTTAAAGGAACCCTCCCCCCAAAAAGCCAGTTGAAGTGAAATTGATTCTCAGATGCCTCAGTCTTCATCATTGGAAAGGCTCTGGAAGGTTTATCTGTAAAGATGAAATTGTTTTTTCTCTTTTCAGGAAGCTTTTAAGATGCCACAGAACATTCAAGGCTGTCTGTCTTAGCCTGCTGTTTCCCAGAATCAAAATTAATGAGTGGCCTGAGGGAAAGATGTATACAGCCAACATGATAAACTTTGCGCTCTTGTTGTTCCAAAATAAAAAAAGGATCCAATTTGACAACTGTATAGACAAAAAATGAACTGTGAAAAGGAAGAGGAAAGACACCACCATCTTAATGGCCTTTTTATGGGCCTGCATGCTGAAGTCCCTGGAGCCCATCGAGTTGAGCTTCAAATTCCTGATGTGTTTTACCAACGACAGAAATAAAAGAAGCAATGAGGTCAGGGACAGAACAATAGGAATGATATAGGAAATACTAAGAAGAACTAGGGTTTTAATATAAGAAGTTTTACTTTCATTTATATGTAAGGTCAGATTACTTTCATCCATTGCATGGATATTCCAGAAGAAATCATTAAATGTTTCTAGCAATAGAAGGTCAAACAGTAAAATGAACAAAGAAAATACAAGAATTGCAAGAACCACTCTGTTCATTCTCCACCTCAGCCAGAGGAAAAGGGAATGGGAGAACTGAGCTATCTTAAAGAGGTAGAAAATGCTTAGGCAGGTAGTAAACCAGGTGGACAAATGATTAGTTATTCTCCAAAGCAAAGTAACAGGTTTTGCTAGTTTATGAGTGAAATAGAAAGGTGGACTTAGTCCCATCATAAATGATTCAAACGATGACACCAATAGCTGCGAGATTCTGGAGATTGCCAAGCAAGTGAGGATGAAGTCAGCTAAAGAGATCTCTCGGTTCCTGACCCATTCAGAGCAGTTTACCAGTCCAATAAACACATTCCCCAACATTCCAATTATGAATTCTGCTGTCAACAGTGTGAGAAAGATTGTATCCAATCCAGCTAACATTTCCACAGGAAAAAGAAATCCAAACTTCTAGTACAGTGTCACATTAATAAATTTATAATCAAGCTCTTTCAGAATAGCATCCATTTCTGGTAGTTATCTTCACCGCCCTTACTGCAATTCCAATCTTAAGCAGGACGTCCTGCTGTTGAATCCGTCTCATATACATATATATTTAAGGAAATTTTTCTGCTTTAATTGTAATGCCAACTTAATCCAGTAAGATCTGCTAAAGTGTATCATCTCACACAGTTTCACGAAGATGTTTTTATTTATCTGAAAGAGCTACTAATTTCCAAACCAAACAGTTTGTGTTCCTATTTATGGTTTGACAAGGATTCAAATTTTCCACTTGAGGTACTGATTACAAGGTTAAAGTCAAATTTGTTAGCATGTAAATATGGGTCAGATTCTATTTCATTGATTTGTGAAAAAATCACCTCACCTGAAATACTACACCATTTGGATCCAAATATTTTAGCTGTTTTTCATAGAGAGCTCTGAAATAAGCTAATAGTAGTCTAAATCTAAATAATCTAGACTCAGATTTAGTTATAATTCAGTGAATATGTCTTGAGTGCCTGCTCTAGGTCAAACCCATTTCCAAATTGCAATGTAGTTTGCTACAAAAAAAAAAAAAAAAAAGGCATTAGGAAAGCCATAAAATAGTGAAAACACAGAAAAGAAACAATAAGAAGAATAAAACATAATGTGAACACAAAAAAGGTAAGTATAAACATTACGGTTGGGGAAAGAGAAACATGGGACATTTGCCTTGGATTGTATAGATAATTAGAATTTCATGAGGGAACTACTAAGTTATATTTTGGACGGATCAAACAATATACGAAAAGACAGCCAAACTCAAACTACTTTTCTGAAATTAAAGTCTTCTCGCTGATAATTTACTGTAATTACAATCTAAATGTTCTTCGGGTATCTCTGAGTGACATGTCCACAACTAAACACAGTCCCCGGTTGTGTTCTTTATCTTTGTACTTGTTCTGTTTGTTTTGGCCAGAGACACAATGCTGTCCATTTAGCCTTAATAGACAGAAAATGGGTAAAAAATCATTTCAGATTAAATAAGGAAAGAGTAAACAAAAGTATCTCTTCTATGTATTCTGGAAACAAAGATTTTGACAGAAGCCATCAATATATAAGAAATGACCTCAAAGTTACAAATTTTGTGCCTTGTTGGCAGTAAGTGTTTGGGTGTTGTCAGACCATATCCAAAATAATAAATGAAATCAATAAAAAAAAAAAACTTGGCCCTTTTCAACATTACTGTCACACTCCTGAATTAAATTCTATTAATTTTTTAAGTGTGTATATAAAGAACAATGATATATAATGAACAACCGGTAAATTATTTTGTATGACAAAAATTTTAATTTAGGACAAATATTTAAAATTATAGGAAGAAAGAAAAAAGGGAGGGAGGGAGGGAGGAAGGGAAGGAAGGAAGGAAAGAAGGAAGGAAAAAAAGGAAGGAGTTTATTGGATTCAGCAAGTCTGAAGGAAAATAAAGAAATTTGGTAGTGGTATTTTCAAGAGGAGAATGATAGCTTTGACCAGATTTGTCCAGAAATGGAGAGAAATTCATGGCTATGAGAAGCATTTAGAAGTAGAATTAGTCTCGGTGATGGATTTGGAGCTATAGAAAGGAAGAGAAGCCAGCACATTCAGGCTTCTTTTGTACCTGGATGCATGGAGTGCTGGGACCTTAGGTAATCCCTGGACGGGGAGTAGGTTTAGAAGCAAAGTGGGGAGACAGAAGAAAAGTTGGAGGATGATCAGTTCTGTTTTGAACATTTTTGGAGTATCTGTAGGTCATCCAAGTAAAAAGATGGGGTAGGCACTTGGGTATTTGAGACTGCAGCTCAGAAAAGAAATTGAGATTATTAGCAGAGATTTGAGAATCATCAGCACATACTTGATCCCCTAACAAGTGATGAGCTCCAAGACCTTGAGGAAGACCAGAGGATGAAACCAAAGACAAATAGCAGAGTAGGGAAACCCAGAGGCTAAGGGATTCTAAGCAACCAAGGACAATGAGTGTTGTAAAGAAAGAGTAACCATTACTTCCTGATATTAACAAAAGAGTCTCTTATCAGGAGGTAGCAAAGAGGTCCTTAGTATAGGAAGAATAGCTCAACTGATTAGAAGCCAAACTGCTACGTGAAAGAGATCCCAATAATGAAGCGTTAGAAAACCAATTAATGTAATCAGTGCATTAGCAGATTAAAGGAGAAACACCAGGAAGAAAAGTTTAATATAAATCTACATTTATTCATAATAAATGTTCTTAGCAAACTGGTATTAGAATGCTATATGCTTTTTCCTGATAAAAAGTTTTTTAAAAAAAAGTTATGTTAAAAAACCTGGAGTAGGGGAGCCTGGGTGGCTCAGTGGGTTAAAGCCTCTGCCTTCGTTCGGCTCAGGTCATGATTCCAGGGTCCTGGGATCAAGCCCCGCATCTGGCTCTCTGCTCAGCAGGGAGCCTGTTTCCTCTTCTCTCTCTGCCTGCCTCTCTGCCTACTTGTAATCTCTGTCTGTCAAATAAAATAAATAAAATCTAAAAAAAAAAAAAAAACAAAAACCCTGGAGTAAACATTGTACTATGGATACACCAAATTCATTCTCCCTGAGTTTAGGACCAAATGAGCTAAAAACATCTCACTATGTCTGTTTTTTGGAGGTTTCCACCAATCACAATAAGGCAAGAAAATGTCATAAAAGATATAAGACGGTAAAGCACAAAACAAAACTGACCTTATTCACAGATGAAAATTGAGACTGCACAGAAAATCCAAAAGAATTCTTTAATACATTGTTAAAATATGATCCATTTACAAGGTTTCTGGACACATAAGAATTGTGCAAGAATCCATTCCATTTCTTCATATCATCCACAAGCAGTTAAAAAGAAATATTCTTTTAAAAAATGAAATTTCTGTAACCTCAACAAACATCCAGCATCTAAGAATAAATCACACACACACAAAAGTATGCAACACCTTTGTGGAGAATGTTAAAAAGTCTGAAATGGCTTTAGCTGTTTTTTAGCCAAGATGTATTAATTACACACTAGATATGATCAAAGTCTCTAGATATTTTAAAAAATTTTAAACCATTATTACACACATCTTCCCATTTTAGGTATGCATCCAAGGCATTAAATTCTCTGCCTTCATTGTTGAATTACTAACATTTCCTGCTTATGTCTAGGTCATGAATTTGTCTCCCTTTGAAAAGCAGTTCTAGGGGCGCCTGGGTGGCTCTGTGGGTTAAGCCGCTGCCTTCGGCTCAGGTCATGATCTCGGGGTCCTGGGATCGAGCCCCACATCGGGCTCTCTGCTCGGCGGGGAGCCTGCTTCCTCCTCTCTCTCTCTCTGCCTGCTTCTCTGCCTACTTGTGATCTCTGTCAAATAAATAAATAAAATCTTAAAAAAAAAAAAAAGAAAAGAAAAGCAGTTCTAATATTGCAAGGGCAGTACACATCTCCATGAATAATCAATTCTCCTCCTTTCATCTAGTCCAGTTACTTGTGTGTGTGTGTGTGTGTGTGTGTGTGTGTGGTTTTTAGCTGTACTATAATGCAATTTTCCATGTAGGAAATAAGGGTGAGATACTTTCTTGTTTGTTAATGTGCAAATACAGACTGATATTCTATCTTTTTCTTTTTTGCATTTCCTTTGCCTGACAAATTTGTGACTGAATCTTTAGCTATGGAAGATAATCTAAAGCTATTTATAGTTATCAGACTGTGGTTAGGATAATGAAAAGTAAAGCAGAGGCTAGACCTTACAACTGGAATTTTCTTCTATAGTGCCTTAGTATTCACTGTAAGTGCCTGAATCCAAATAATGGGTGTAAGTTGATTTTATAAAATTAATTAAAATTAACTGTGTGCATTTTGTATGACCCAGACCCCCAAAACAAAGATTTATTAAATATGGTTCCCAGAAGTAGTAATGATGCCATAGAGAAAGGGGCTTTAGAGAAAAATTGGCTTGGTTTCCATGAACAGAAAGAAGCTCATACAGGTGCGAAGAGCTCTGTTCATGGATTATAACACAGTTGGTGTTTAAAAAAAATTTTTTTTTCATTAGAATTAAACTGTGATATCTAGCCTTACTTTTATGGCTCTCCCAGAGATTAAAAAGATATGGATCCAAAGTACTTCAGACATAGTCCTTATGGAGCCATTTTATACTATGTCACCTTTAAATTATGTTTACCCCATGGGGACCCTCAAATCTGGCTTTGAGGAGATGGAAGACTGGAGGATTGGATCATTTATGACATTTTAATCTTTTTTAATGTATATTGTGTTAAGAATGCACCGTGTGAACACATATTGGGGTTATCAAATCTCCGCAGTTATTCTATGGGATTTCAACACATAGGCACCCTTGCCCCAGATGTGGGGCATGGATCTCATCAGTGGAGTTTGTTGTTACTTACTGTTGTTTGTCTTTTCTTCCCTTCCTTCCTTCCTTCCTTCCTTTTTCCTTTCTAATGACCTAAACCTGTGGTCATAAAGGTGTTAAAGCTTCATCTCTAAAGATAGCCTTTGTCTTCACTTTCTCTTCTTTAGAAACTGACACACATTTTAGTTCACAACTGGAATCATGGATATAAACTGGTCTCAGAAAATATGCAAAATTATGGATCAATCCCTAACTCCCAAGTTGGCAAATAAGATGTTCCCATGACAGACATCATCATACATGCAAAAATCAATCCTGTAACAATTGTTTCTAAAAGTCACAAAATATCTTCTACAGTGATGGAAGAAGCTGAAAATGTTTGCTGAAAATGAACCCATCCACTGGACAGATGGGCAGCCTGACTTGAAACATTAGTCACAAATAGAAGAAAATCACTATATCATGAAAAATTCATAATAAAGAACCATACCTATATTGTTCTATAGCTGCTTAATTAAAAATCAGACCATGGATATAAAACTGTCTCTTCAGAGACCAAATGCAATGCCAGGACTTGGTAAACTGATCGATACAGGAGAGGGTGGAGAGAAAGTCAAGGATGTGTCCCAGTTCTCTAAGCTTGGATACGTTCTGTCAATTAAGAGAGAATTCAGGAGAAAAAGGAAGGTGAGCAGAGGAACATATTTTTTCATCTTAGACATGTGAGTTTAAGAGGCCTGAGAATAAACCTTATAATATACTTAGCTAGAATTCTACTTTACACCCATTTTCATTTTGTTTTGTTTTATCTAATATATATTTTCTATATAAAATTTCTTTCTTTTTTTTTTTTTTTTTGTCTGTTAATCCAGACCTATCTCAGTAGCAGCATATGGTAGTGATTTAAAGAAAAACACTTCCTATACCCATCTTTTTCAACTTCTGTTGGGGGCTGCTTGTAATCCCCCCAGCTTTTTTTAAAAAGATTCTATGTATTTATTTGACAGAGAGAGAGAGAGAGACACAAGCAGGCAGAGCAGCAAAGGGAGAGGGAGAAGCAGGCACCTCACCGAGCAGGGAGCCTCGATGTGGGGCTTGATTCCAGGACCCTGGGATCATGACCTGAGCCAAAGACAGTGCCACCCAGGCGCCCCTGTAATCCCCTTTTCAAAATATGCTACTATATGGAATAGATTTTCCTGGCCTGTATCTTTTGAAAGTTTTTACCTTCTACATTTTGAAACATATTCTTTTCCAGAAAGAATAAACCAAATTTCCTTCCCTCAACAATCCAAGTGACTGTTCCACCATATCCTGAACATTTTACACATTTGTACAAATCTTGGCCAATATCATCATTATGCAGAAAATGGTTTGCTTAAATGTGCATTTGTACTATTGTTAGTGAGGTTGAGACTCTTTTCTCTATTTAATTGGCAATTAATATTTAATTAGCATTAATTACTTGCTAACACCATAGGGTTTTAAATAGGTTTTATTGTTTTATGTAAGAATTTCATATATACTAATGCTATTGCTCTTTATTTGCAATTCATTTCATGGAAGTTTCCTACCCTATTATTTTTGTTATTATGTTTGCTTTAACTTTATGGGAATTTTTGCAAACAGATTTTTTTTCTTTTTCTCAGCTTTATTGAGCTATAATTGACATGCAAAATTACAAAATATTTTGAGTGTATATTGTGTCGACTTGATATATGTATCCATTATATTCTCCTCAACTAGTTAATTAACACTCCCATCACCTCACATATTTATCTTTTTGTGTGTGTGTGAGAATGTTTCTATTCTCAGCAAATTTCCTCTATACAAGAAGGTTATTAACTGTAGTCACTCCATTTCACATTAGATCCTCAGACCTTATTTATCTTATAGCTGAAAGCATCAGAACTGGATACCCAGCTGATGTTAGAGAATTGCTTAGTGGTGTGGGGAAAATCCTGACACATCAGAACTGGGAATGACAAAAACAAATCACAAATCTAGTAAGTTACGGGCTGGGTTTCAAACCTAGATCATCTGGCTCCAGTATCTGGGCTTTTAATACCTATATTGTGCCACTTTTCATGGCATAGCAAGACAATTTGCTTATTATCTTCTTTGTTTTCCACAGGGACCCAGAAGCTTTACTTAGCGAAAGCTATTAGAGGTTTTTGTTTTAAATTTAGTATTATTGTTATTATTTTTTTTAAACTTCATTTATTTAAGTATGGGGCTCGAACTCACAACCCTGAGATCAAGAGTCTCATGCTCTTCTGACTGAGCCAGCCAGGCACCCCAGGAGAAGATATTTGAAATAGAATGTATTAATCTCTTTTCTCCTAGCTGGGGAACAGGCACCCTCTGTGTCCTAAATGCCACTTTCTCATTATGTTTTGTGTCCTATACAGTAGACCAATCCCCACACCTTCAAGTGAGTCAACCAGGGCACCGTATCTCCCTTCAGTGCCACCAGATCTTGATATTTGCTGATTTTTTTTATTTATTCACTTCTTCTTTGGGGATTCTGATGTCACTTCCCCATTCGAAGCCATAAGAGTAAAAGGGCAGGGAAAGATGTATAATACTATGGAAAGCATTGGGTGGCACCTAGAATTGAGACCAGCTTTCTTACTGAAGTAAAGTGCATTTAGTACTTAACAGCTTACTAATGGGTTTTGTGGACAGTCCCTCTTAAAATTGAGCAAATATTTCTAAGTCACAAAATTAAAGACTAAAAAGTATGGAATATGTAAAAATGCTTATAAACTTTTAAACTATATACAAGAACTAGTTACTATTAACAGTCATCACTACTCAGATCCAGAACCAGAAATTATGTAATAATTATTTCTATCTACTATGAGATCACCAGAGCAGAACTGCGTACAAGTTGGTACTCTGCATTCAAAGATGGAAAACTGATTAGATAAACAAAATATCCTGTAGGACTCTTTATCATCCCATCATCAAAAACCACAGACTTTTTAAAATTATTGTGTTATGTTAGTCACCATACAGTACATTATTAGTTTTCAATGCAGTGCTCCATGACTCATTGTTTACATATAACACCCAGTGCTCCACCGACTTTTACAGGCAGACTAGTAATCTCTATTTGGTCTGATAGGTAAAGCAGGAAGAGCAGTATGAGATAATCCAGTGGTTTTCACTGTATTCAAAGGACAAGAACAAATTTGTAGAAAAATCCTACAATTTCCATCTGTTGGAATTTGAAACTCTGCCTGGGAGTCACAGAAAAATTCCTGGGTTTCTAAGCCAAGAAGAAGATAGGACCCAAGAAACTGAGTGAGACACTGGGAACTTACTGTGAGATTTCTACAACTTCAGTGAAAGACCTCCAAGACCTTACTAGGTCTCTGTGGCTTTAGTGTGAGAACTCCTATGGCCTTAATAGGGAAGGTTTCCAGGACCCTCATATGAGATGTCTGTGACTTTAGTGTGAAACCTCTGTGGCTGGTATAAACTGATTTACTGAGGCTTAGCTTTGCACTAACAGGTCTGAGAAAAGGGACTTTATGTTAAGGAAATAACAATTTAGTTCCAAAAAAGCCCATAACAAGAAAAGTACAATTTCAGTGACTAGCTTTATAAGCATTAGATAAAGAGAATGATTTTTAGGTTCCTATGATATTTCTTAGGAGGACCACAAACCAAAACTTTAAAATGGGAAGATAGTTAAATATGCAGAATATGACAAAACTCTGATGAAAGAAATTTTAAAAAAACTAAATAAATGGAGAGAAAGTCCATATCCATGGATTAAAGGGTCAATATTGATGAGATTTCAGTTTTTTCCAACTTGATGTATAGATTCAATGTAATACCAATCCAAATCCCAGCAAGGTAATTTGTAGTTATTAATAAATACATTCTAAACTTATATAGAGGGCAAAAAGATAAAGACTAACCAAGATAATACGGAAGAAGAACAAAGTTGAGTCTGATTTCAAGACTCACTATAAATCTACAGCAATCAGGATAGCATGGTATTGAGAAAAGAATGGACACATAGATCATGGGAACAGAATAGAGAGGAGAAAAGCCGATCCACACAGATATAATCAATGGATCTTTGACAAAAGAACAAAGGTAATTCAATGAAAAAGGATGCTCTTTCCAAAAAGTGGGGCTGGAACAACTGGACATTCATATGCAATAATAAACAAAAAAGAACATAAACATAAACCTTATACCTTTCACAAAAATTAACTCAAAACAAATCAAAAACTAAATGTAAAATACAAATGTATAAAATTTGTGGAAGAAAACGTAAGAGAAAATCTAGGTGAGCCATATGATGACCTTTTAGATAGAACACCCAAAGAATGATCCATGAAAGAAAAACATTGATAAGTTGGATCTTATTAAAATTTAAAACTTCTGTTCTGCAAGCAAAAAAAAAAAAAAAAAAGACAATTTCCATTCTGTGTTTCCTAAGATTACTTCCCAATTGGCACCAAAGTTGAGAAGGAGAAAGGTTTTTTATTGTATCTTCTAAATCTTCGGCAGCCTATTTTTCCAAATCCCTGGGCAGACTGAGAAGCAGATGCTAAATAAAAAAGCCACCAAGACAGAAACAGAGATGATTGTTTATTTATTTTTGAATCAATAGATGGTAGGAATAAGTCCTGTAAAATAAAGACATAATCTCACAAGCACAAATATGATGAGGAGTGACAATGAGAATTGATGCACCTCACAAAAGGCAGATTCTGCTTTCCACATTCAGAGAGCTTAGCATTTCTCAACAAAGATGTGTGGCGTCCCTGGGAGTCTCAGTTGGTTAAAGCCTCTGCCTTTGGCTCAGGTCATGATCCCAGGGTCCTGGGATCAAGCCCCACATCAGGCTCTCTGCTCTGCGGAGAGCCTGCTTCCTCTTCTCTCTCTGCCTGCCTCCCTGCCTACTTGTGATCTCTCTCTCTCTGTCAAATAAATAAATGAAATCTTTTTTAAAAAAAAAGGGAAAAAGAAAAAAAAAGAAAGAGAGATGTGGTTGTTGAAAGAGCTGAAGTATGAAATGTACATCTTACTATAAGGGCAATGGGAAAATGGGGGGAGGATTTTAAGCAACATGATCTAATTTATATTTTTCTTTTTTTTTTTAAGATTTTTTTATTTTATTTATTTGACAGAGAGAGATCACAAGTAGGCAGAGAGGCAGGCAGAGAGAGAGAGAGGAGGAAGCAGGCTCCCTGCTGAGCAGAGAGCCCCATGCGGGACTCGATCCCAGGACCCTGAGATCATGACCTGAGCCGAAGGCAGTGGCTTAACCCACTGAGCCACCCAGGCACCCTAATTTATATTTTTCTTAAGCAAGATGATCTAATTTAAATTTTTCAAAGACCTCCCTGGCTGTTGTAAGGAGAACAGATACTGGATGTGGTAGAGGGCAATGTTATCGAGATCAGCTGGGAGATTGTTCAAGTCTCTAGGAGAGAGATGATCACTGCCCAAGTCTTGTGGTAGAGGTTTTGGAAGGAGTCCGTTTTTGCGGTGTCTTTTGAAGGGAGAGCCAATTACACTAGCTCATGGGCAGTGGGGTAAGAGGAGTGAGAGGTCAAGACTGACTTCTGTATTTTTAAACAAATGCCTAAAACAACTGTCATTAACAGAGAAAAGATTGAGGGAGAGCAGGTTTTAGAATCTGGAAGTCAGGAACTCTATTTGGAACACCGCAACAGAAACATACATATTAGAAGGCAAGTGGATTGTTTGACAGCTTAAGTTCCTCTTACGGTGCCTCACTCCCGCTGCAGTCTCAGTCATTGCTTCAACCCTGCCCTTCCTAACTGCCCGTCTTCTCTTCCTCTGCTGCTGTTGTGTCTGGTGAGCTCAGAGCCAATGTATACTTTCTCAGTACATACTAACCTATTTCACTAAAGAAGGTTAGTGAAAGGATCTGAGCTAAGTGATATTTTGAAAGATCACCTGCTCCTTTTCAGTTCCAGTTTCCAAAAGAAGCCTGCCTTCCTGGAGGACTGCTCCTTTCACAGACACCCACACAGTGTGAGTAAGTGTGCCTGGCACTCTCCCTTCCGTGCCTTATCTCTGACCCTCCTGTCCTGCCTGAAGGTCCACCATAAACCCTCTTGTCCAGACTGCTCAGCTCCCATTTCTCTTTCCAAGTCATGTCTGGAAAAGCCAGAGACAGTCATCCCAGTAACCTGAAGGGACCCGTGAGGCTCAAGAAACTACTCCCCTCCTCCACGTAGTCAGAAAAGACTTGCCAACTGCTAACATACCCCCCCTTCTGGAATACAATCATAATTACACCAGGAAAAGCAACCTGTCTAGTCACCTTGCAAGGGCAATATTATTTGGGATGTCTTCATGTAGTATTATTATCTGCAACCCTTCCAAAAGGGTCAGACCCAGACGCTCATGTGTGCAGTACAGAATCCATTCATCTGTATGCATCAAGGAGACTGTCTTTAGGATTTGGGGCCACGGGGTCTTCCCCACGTTACCCCAGCCAAGCCATCCCAGATTACCACTGAACACAAAACTGCACAGAACTGAACACTAGTGGGCGCCTGGGTGGCTCAGTGGGTTAAGCCGCTGCCTTCGGCTCAGGTCATGATCTCAGGGTCCTGGGATCGAGTCCCGCATCGGGCTCTCTGCTCAGCAGGGAGCCTGTTTCCTCCTCTCTCTCTCTGCCTGCCTCTCTGCCTACTTGTGATCTCTCTCTGTCAAATAAATAAATAAAGTCTTAAAAAAAAAAAAAAGAACTGAACACTAGTTCTGAAATAAGGGAATCCGATGATACAGGCTAATCTTGATCTTTAATAAAATAAGTAAGCAACTACTAAAGATAACAGAATAATCAGCAGCTGCAGAGAGGAATGCGGGTAACTAAAAAGACTTCTTGTTGCCAAATTTAAAAAAAAACAAAAGGCAACAACCCTAGGGAAGAGTAGGAGAGCCCTTGAATTGGATGATTAAATTAAGGAGTTCCTCTGAAATGCATAACAATAACTACATCTAGATATAAGAGGAAAAATAAGCACAGGGAAGACTGATTCAGGAGATAAAATATCAACAAATGCGTTGTAGAAGGAGAATGGGGAGAAATGAATGTCAGAATATTGCAGAGAAAATTCCCTGTGTTGAGGAACAATCTGAGAAAATAGCATAGAACAGCACAGAAACTGACCGAACAAGAGAATATTATGGCAATGCAGCTGAGGCTTTGAAGGAATATCAGACCATCTTGCTGGAGTACATAACTGGGGGCCACTAAATTATCAGTAGGGGGGTTCAAAATATTTCCTAAATGAAATAAAGCCCAAATGGAATCTTACAGATTTTAGAGAAAAGAAAAAGAGGGACGCCTGGGTGGCTCAGTTGGTTGAGCGGCTGCCTTCGGCTCAGGTCATGATCTCAGTGTCCTGGGATCGAGTCCCACATCGGGCTCCTTGCTTGGCGGGGAGCCTGCTTCTCCCTCTGCCTCTGCCTGCCACTCTGTCTGCCTATGTTTGCTCTCGCTTCTCTCTCTCTGACAAATAAATAAATAAAATCTTTAAAAAAAAAAAAAAGAAGAAAGAAAAAGAATGGGTGAAGCCCTAGAGGCATAACATGGCACAATTCATTCAAGGAACTCTGTATTCAGTTTGTTCTGTTCTAGAACTCCCATGGTGGATTCTTCATTCACCTTCGCTTTCACTAAATATTGTAACTCCCAAGGATATTAATAAGAATAGGAAGTTTTGGGGCACTTGGGTGGCACCACTGGTCAGGCGACCCAGTCTTGGATTTGCCTCTGGTCTGATTTCAGAGTTATGAGACTGAGCCCTCCCCATCCAGTCCCCCACTCGAGAGGAGCCTGCTTGGGTTTCTCTCTTCCCACTCCTTCTGCCCCTCCCCCTGCACTCTCATATGCTCTCTCTCAAATAAATAGATAAATCTTAAAAAAAAAAAGAAAAGGAAAGGAAAGGAAATTTTAGGTCATCTGCATTCTACAACACCAAGATTTTCCTGTTAGAGCCAACCTCAGAGAATTTTGGACTGTGTGGTCCAAGTAAGCCCACGTGTGCTCAAGTGTGTGTTTTCCTCGTACATTTTAAAGTTAAACAAAAATAGATTTCCATATCATCAAAAAGTTTAGCTACATATCACAGACATGTGCACACACACCAAGAATGATGAAGTTTGGACTATAATAATAATCAAAGATATTGACCGTCTTCAAATTTGGCTAAAGGGTCACTGCCAACACGCACACACACAAACACACACACATGCACACACATACTCTTTTGTTCTTCAATCTCCCTCTTTATCTCTCTGTCCTCACTTGCCTGGGGAGAGGCTCGTTAATCAGCTCCAGAAGAGGCCTTTGCAAGTCATTCTCCCAGAGCCCCAGGATGGGGTTTCCTGGAGGGGAAAGCACCAAGAGGGAAGGAGAAGGGAAGCGCCTGTAGAGAGTAAAATGGAGTCTCTCAGGTCAAGCAATGAGGCAAGCAGTTAAGGTACTGCGGCTATGGGATATCGGGATAATTATCCGCATTTCGGACATTCTTCGGACCAGTGTCAGCTGACACCCCAGAACTGAAAACAATAGGACCAGAGGTCTGCAGGGCGCCTGAGACAGATGAAATCCTTTTTAAAAAACGGAAGATTTGGGCAGACTCTTCACACCTGACCCCTCTCTGTCTGACCACTTCAAAAAGGCAGCTGGGGTGGAAAGCTCTGCCCGATGGATCTCCCAGCAGGACCCAGAGCCTTCGCTGCGGGAACATCAGGAGCAGTGAGGGCCCAGAGCTGCCGGACCACACGGAGGCCTCTCAACTGCGCACCCCCAGATCCACTTCCACCTTTGGTTCATGAACTCCCTGCTCCCTTCTGTTGTCTTCTTTGTTGTGTGGCTTTTTGTGTTGTTACAGGATTGCAGGGTTCTTGTCCCACTAAGTCCAAGAACTAATCTCGCAGACATGTAAGGGTGAAGTGAAATGACCGTTTACTAAGTGAAGGTGAGAACAGAAAAGAAAGAGAAAAGCTCTCTAGAGTGAGGAAGGTCCCGAATGGGTTGCCACTGAAGGTTTTTAGTAGAAGTCTTTTATTGAAAACTTGACCAGGAAGCTTGTGGCCTTGAGATTCTTACGCCATCTTGGTTTGAGCAAAGACTATTGGTAACATCCTTAATCACTTCTCTGAGGTCTGGTCATTTTCTGTGATTACAACGTAGCTGCCAGGAAAAAAAAAAAAAAGGACTTCCTAACATCCTAACATTCAGGACCAGGTGCTCTGGTTTTTTCCCTTATCTCTGGTTTTCTACACCTCAGCACTTCTCCACATTTGGGATTCCTGTGAGCCTGGTCAAGGGAGTCAGGGGCTCCTGTCTCTCCCTGCCTAGACTTTAACCCTTCCCTTACTCCTTATGCCCTGCTCAGTGTGCTGTGTAAGAAACCAAGCTTAACCACATGGTGAGATGTCCCTGAGTTTACAATCCTGAACCTACTTTATAATTGTGATTTCACTTTGCTTTATGATTAAATAAATCCAACATTGTGGAAAGTCACAACTCGTGTGTGTGCCTTCATAGCGTACTCAGGACCATTAATTCACCTGGAGCCTCCCGGATGTGGTTTCATGGAGGGGAAACACCAAGAAGGAAGGAGAAGGAAAGGTCCCAACTCCGACCCTTCACTCCCCACTGGACCTCTGCGAACAACCTCGCTCTCCCCAGATTGGGGTGAATGACAGCAAAGGGGCTGCTCCCTCCTAAGTAAGCCTGGCAGTGTCCAGCTCCAGGTGCTGAAGAGTCTTTGGTGGTGATTTTTTTTTTTTAGAACAATATTCTGTAGTCCCCAACATCAACTCTGCATCTAACATCATCTGTTAATTGTACTTGAATTTCTCTCATTGCAAAACTTTTTGTTTTTCAAAGAGTTAATAACCATCTTTTCCTCCCTTATTTGTGGCTTTTCTTTTTTTAAACATCTAAGCCATCAGGCAATCTCCACCGAGATCAGCAAAGTCCCTTTCAATGCAATTTTCCTCACCCTCAAAACTGTCAGATAATTTGCTTTTGTCTTGGAGATTTTTTCTCCCTTTTAAGTAGTGATTTGGGAACAAAGGCAGAAGAAAAGATAAATAAAATTAAATGTCCTTATGACCCACAGCCCAGAGGCAAGTACTTGAGGCAGGCAGAGTATAACAGTCCTCCAGGAAACTCCCAAGGACCTTAAAGGGAATTCTGTGCTAGAGGGAAGAACAACCTTTACTTGACTCTTGTCCTCCAGGATCCTGTGAGTCTCCTTTACCATATGAAAGTCCTTTTGGAAACTTCCCTTATCTTTACCACCCCCAACTCCACAGTACAGAATCTTCTTACAGTCCTGGGGCAACTGCCTTTCTGCCCTCGGGTCCTGTGCATCTGCTTTAACAGTACCACCTTTGTGCACCAAAGATATGTCAGGAATTCTCTCTTGGCCACTACTTCAAACCACATCAAGTAGGATGATGGCTCACCTCAGTTAATAACGCCTTCCTCCTTTTCAGTTTTTTTCCTTCATTTGAGGAAGCCTTCTTTTCTTGCAAATGAGTGCATGAGAGGCAAAATAGTTCAAGATCTTTCATGTCTGAGAATGACTTTAGTCTGCCCTCTTGATATTTTGACTGGATAGAAGACTCTAGGATGAAAATTATTTTCACACAGAATCATTATGACTCTGTTGACTGTTTTCTGACTTGCACTCTTGTTCCCTTATCGTGCTCTCAGTTCATTGTAGATGACTATTTTTCTCACTGAAATCTTCAGGATCTTTTTCTCCCCCAAATTTAATTAGATATATGTTGATGTGGATTGTTTTTCCATTTCTTGTACTGGGCACTGTATCCCAATATGGGCCCCAATTCTGGGCCCTGCAATTTAGAAGGGATCCCATACAAACACCAAAACCAAAGGCATTGCTCTTTCTTTTCAGCCATTAGAAAAATATTTTAAAAGCTCAGCCAGTAAATTTTATAAAAAAAACAAGAATTTGGGGGGGGAGGGTAAAAGGGACAAAGGCTGAGCCGGGGGCCCTTCAAGCCTGAGAATGCAGGAATGAGAATGTATCAAGAGAAACCATTCAGTTTCTGCCTTGGGGCACTAGTGACCAGGCAGACCGGTTCTTCCCCTCCCCCACCCACCCCCAATGGGCAATTGTGCTATCTGCCCTTCCTAGGCTCAATGACAGAAACCGGGGAGATGTTTCAAACTTTCTGGAAACCCTAAATCAGAACATAGGCATGAGGGAGGAAAATGTATCTAGCAGGTTCCCACCGAAGCTTGACCAAGTCAGCCCTCAGCCCAGACCAGCTTCCCCCTTGCTATTCCTGCAAACAACTTGCCCCCTCCTACCTCTTAGTTTGCATAGGCAAGGGTGGTGCCCAAGAACTCGAGGGCCTTTCATCTCTAGGCTTGGTCGAAAAGACAGTCTCCAAGGAGAAGGCCCCAGACTTGGGCAGATATGTGACCTGAACCTAGGCCTAGCTCCGTTTATAACTTGAGCATATTTACAGATCTAGTATGCAGGCCTCCATTCATACTCCCGCACTGGCCTCTGCATAACTGGGAGCCTGTGGATAATCACTGGACCGTTTCAGTATGGAGAACCATCATTAAATTCTGGGAAATTCGGCATTTAATAATTTCTTTTCCACTGTTTTCTGTTTTCTTTAAAATATGTGTTAACTGAATTTTCTTATTCCTTTTCTTACTTACTGACCATCTCTTTGCCTTTTTTTTTTTAAATAGGGGAATTCCTTAATTTTACCTTCTCTTGAACTTATCAACTTTACAAATGTCAGTATTTCTATGTTTTCTGATTGATGCTTTTTTTTTTCTAAGTTTTTACTTATTGTTTTTAGTAATCTCTACACCCAACATGAGGCTTGAACTCACAATCCCAAGATCAAGCATTGCTCACTCTTCTGACTGAGCCAGCCAGGCACCCCTGGTTGATTCTTTAAGAGCATCCTATTCTTGTTGCAAGGAACAGTATCTTATCCTCAGAATATCTTAAATGTTTCCTATGCTTTTCATGTTTTCTGTGTTTCTTCTGAATTCCACCCTTAGTGTTTCTTAAGTGCTTTCTGATGGAGATTTTCTTCAAATATCTGGTGATTCTCTGCTTTCTTTTCATACATACAAGTTAGACACTGAGACAATGAGAAAACTCCGTGTGCATTGCAAGCATTTTGTAGAAACATGTGCATCACAGTAGGATGACCGGGTGGCCTGATCACTATTTTGTTGAAGACCTACTCTGTATACTTTCTCTGAGACTGCTCTGAGTCTTCAAAAGAATCTTCTTGTCTCCTGCTTAGCAGGCATATTCCTCCCTACTGGCACTTGGGAGCTGGCCAGGATAAGCGGTTGGGCATCTCTCCATTCATTTAACTCAGTTGTCGTGCTTTTGTGCAGCATCTCACTCACTCATATCCTCTTCAGTGACAGCTTTCCCAAGTCCCATACCTCTCTGGTTCAGTTTTCCAGGAAATAAACTTCTCTCTCTCTCTCCTGCTGGAATAAGGGAGGATATGAACCTATTTCCTGCCACCTGTTTTACCGATATCATCATCTCATCTTTAGAGCACCTGGGCCTACACTCCTTGAGCCTTGCCAGGGCTTCATGAGGACAACTGGTATGTGTAAAGCTTTTTCCAGCGAGATAAACACAACACCAGGCAAAGTGGGTGCAAGGCAAGATTTATTAAAAACGCTCTCCGGCGAAGTTTCAGGGCTCAGAGAAGGGGAGCCAGGAAAGTTGCGCCGGGAGGAGGTGGGCACCCTCGGGCGAGGTTCCGCCACTCTGGAAAGCAGAGTGGCGGAAGTCGCGCCCAAGGCAGGGAGGAGGGGCCTTTTAAGGGGTCTTGGGGAAAGCTCAGGGGTCTCTTGGCAAGTTTCCCTTATTTGGATATCCCGCCGCTCATCGGATTCCCATTGGTCCACAGGAGCCCAGGGTGGGGGTCTCAGATTCCTGCTTGGGCCTTTGTTCTCCTGTCCCAGCTCAGGTCTTGTGGCGGGAACTTTCACCATCTTTAGTAGCCCTTCCTGCCAGCCCAACAGTATGCTTCTACTTGGTACCACTTGTACCCCAACCAGACTTGTACAGGTACTTGAGAATTGTCTTTCTCCTTTCTGTTATATCATTACCATTTTGTCTTCAGTTTTCATATATTTTGACTTATAATTGTCCTTATAGTTGTCCTAAAATGTCCTATAACCCTTTTAGCAAAGATGGTGTTTGAATTTGTTTCTTGTTTTTTTTTTTTTGGGGGGGGGGTATGGCCTTTGAGAAAAAAAGGGGATGAAAAATGTTTTTACTACTAAATTAAAAGCCATTCTCAGGTGTATTTCAGGAAAGCAATATACCAATATGCTAAGAAATCAAAACAAAAAGTTACCAAAGCCTTATAAACCAAGGCTTCAGTTCCATCATTCCATTTACACAGGTCACATCTTGGTAGCCAGTAACTTTTATGTTGCTAAAAGACAATGGACATTTTTTAGTCTTTAGATTAACTTGCTTCTCAACAGTGATGGACATTGTTTATAATTCTGTCCTACTTGGTTCCACAATACTGTATGTACTCGTTTTGTATTCTAACTCTCTGATTGTTCCACTCACTATTTCTTTCAGTTAACAAATATTTATTGGGTCCTTACTTACTCCAGCTGTTTTACTAGAGGCTTAGGGAATAATGTTAAATACAAAATCATGATTGCCACCACCTAGGAGCTAACACCATGTGTGTCCTTCATAGATGTTTCCATTTGGTCATGAAACTATAAAATTCCTCTGATTTTATTTTAGATTCTTCTTGTCTCTTCTCACCATATACTATCTCCTTAGAAAAATTCATGCTAAGGAAAAAAAATGTTAACTATGTGAGGGGATGGATGTGCTAATTAATTTGATTGTGGTATTTATTTCAAAATGTATTGATACACATTTGATATATGATATACATAATCATATAGTATACCTTAAATAGACATAGTTTTGTCAATTATACCTCAATAAAACTGAAAACAAAACAAAAACCCTAATCCTTGTCACAGCTTCAAATGTCATCCATGTGCCAAGGATACAAAATTTTATCTCTTGCCAAGATCTCTACCCTGAGCTTCACACTTTTATCTACACTGACATCTTCATTTGACTATTTTAAAGGTACCACTCAATATTCCCAAAACAAAATTAATGGAGTAATGTTAACTCTAGAGACCACCATCCAATAATTCACACAATACAAAATCTGTAGTTGGCTGTCTCATTCCACATACAAAATCTACGAGCAATTTTTGTCCTTTTTTCCTAATTTTCTAAGTATTTCTTCACTCCATGCACTTGTCTCTATCTCTGTTGCCATTCTCACCTACACTTTATACAATTTCTTCCTTGCTTGGTGATCTATAATCATTCTAGCTTTCTCTCTAAATCCTCCTCCAAGTTGTAGTCTACAAGCAGAGTAAGTTTTTCCAACGATGTATGTGATCATGTAAAAATCTGCTAGCCCCAGCTTTAAAATTCCCAAGAGCTCCTTGGATAAAAACAAATCCTCAAGGCAGCCGTCAAGGCCAGTATGATATGGTCCCCTCTTTCTTTTCCAGAAACATCTCACATCTCGCTCTCCCTGTCATTCTCTGCTGTAGACTGGCTTCTTCTTTCTGTCTTTCCCACTCCTTCCCTCTGGAGCATGTGTTCTTTTCTCACACTCTAGAATGTGCTCTACCAACTCTCTCTTTACCAACCCCACCCTCTCTTTACCAACTTAACTCCTATTCATACCCTTCTATTATGAACTTGCATGAAATCATGTTCATTTCCTACTGAATTCTTATTTCGATTTGTAACTACACTTCCATTAGTGTGTTATTTGATTCATAGTTCTTTTTTTAATCTTCCCAATCCAGTATAGTACCCACAATCCACATAGCATTGTTTAAGTTTAAATTAATTAAAATGAAGTAAAATGTTAAATTAGTTCCTCACACTAGCCACATTTCAAGCCCTCAATAGCTATATGGCTACCATATTGGATAGCACAGATAGAGAACATTAATTTCATCACAGAAAGTTACACTAGCTACTGCCTTAGACTTTATGCTCCAATAGAGAACTGGATCTGGTCATCATTGTGCCTACAGTGCCTAGCACAGGGCTTGTCAAATACTTTGTAAATGCACACATGAATTAATGTTTGACACAGTTTTATTATTCTCAAAATAAGAAAGAAGCTAAATAATCAACATCAGAGAAATGGCAAAATAAAAGTAGACTCATACAATCATTAAAAACATTTGTAAGTTTCTTGGAATAACACGGTGAATATTTTTTTAAATAAAAGTAAAGAAGAAAAGGAGGAAATAGTACCATGCACAATCACTATTATGCAAAACAGTGTGCATAGAATGAGAGGGATACAAGAAAACAGTAGCACAGGTTATTGCTGGAAAAGGACTATGGATAATAAATGGCATGTTGTCCAGACTTTTCTGTATTCAGGGTTTTCACAATGTACTCCTATCACAATAAAATTGAGGGTGCCTGGGTAGCTCACTTGGTTAAGCAATTGCCTTTGGCTCAGGTCATGATCCTGGAGTCCCGGGATCAAGTCCCACATAGGTCTCTCTGCTCAGCAGAGAGTCAGTCGGCTTCTCCCTCTGACCCTCTCCCCTCTCATGTTCTCTCTCTCAAGTAAATAAATAAAATATTTTTTTTAAAAGGATTTATATTAAAAAGTTTAGGACTGGTATAAGTTTTATAATTTTAACCTATGTTTTCATAGACAATGGGGTTATTTATGAGTTAAATGCAAAATTACCTAGCATGGTGCATGTCAATAAAAGTTCAACAACTACAAATCCATTCATCTACTCTTCTATTCAAAAGGAATGGCTTCCTTTTTTCTCCCTTGTGACAACTTTCTAGTAAAATTATTAAATCTGATGATTTAATAAGTAGCTACTCTCTTTAGCACTAGAAGCATTCAGAAAGATGCAAAAAAGCCAAAAAAGAATGCAAATGAATGAATCCATCATGAAATATCATCTGACGGCTCATGAGCATTAATGATATCTAGTTCTTTCTCTTCATTTAAATGTCAATGATTCTGCATTCTGACATATATAAGTTTCAGCCTGTTCTCTACTTATACATAGAGCAGTGGCATCCCCAAGTAAGCTTCCCTCAGCTGTTTTAATATGGGAAACAAAACCCAGTCCCAACTGAAAAAGTGCCTGTTCCTTCCTTGTTTATTCCTAATATAAGCCAAGTTCTACCTCTAGAAAGGTAGAGTATATGCACTTTTTTCTATTCCTCCCACTAGGTAAAACTAAAATCCTGGATTTCACATATAAAACAAACCTAAGAAGACTCTGAAAGTTGGAGACAACAAGGCAGATGAGCTGGGCGCCAAAGAAACAACATGGTGCTTAATTCTCTAGATTTTCTTTCTTTTTTTGCTTTATAAATTCCCCACTTGTAGCTGAACAAACCACTCACACAAAAATGCCCATGGACACAAATGAAAAAAGCCCCAAACAAAACCTATTCCCTTTAGCTAAAGAGCCAGGAAACAGAATCTGGCAAGACAGAAAGCATTTAGGTAATAACTGCTCTGCTACAGTCAAACAGTACAGAAAACACTATGACCCCCTGGGGAGACCTTAGACTTCCACACTTGCCAGGCTGCCACAGGTACCCCAACCCTCCACCAGACTAGTATCAGAGAAGGCAGAGTAGGAACTGGACCTTCCATCCCCAGCTGGCTGTATGAACACCACAGTTTTTCCACCCCATGAGGCCACTGGTGACCAGATAGGGAGCCTGGCCTTCCTGCCCCATCCAACAGTAAAAAAGCACCCACCCTTTCCACACTAGGGTGGTGTCCATAGAAACTACATGGAAAGCAGTAAAAAGGCACTTCTACTCCTAAGAACAGGTGATATCAGTAGAGACCTAGTGGGGCCAATGTGGTCTCCTAGGGAACCAGAATTCGATCCCTCACCCAGCAATACTGGAAGAACCCGTCCCTGATTAGTGTCAACAGAGGTTGAGGGGAAAACCTATAATTATGCCCCCACCCACAAAAATGTAGTGTGCTTCAACCCCTTAAATCCCTTTCCCCTACTGGAGTGGTCTCAGAGGAAGCCAACTAAGACAGAAGCTTGAAATAAGATCCAGAGTCTCACAATACCTAAAATATCCTGGTTTGGTCGAAAATCACTAGGAATCAGGAAAATCTCAACCAGACTAAAAAAGACAACCAGTAGTTGCGAGAAAGAGAATGAGAGAGATGTTGTAATTATCTGACACAGATTTTCAACCAGACACCATAAAAATGCTTCAATGAGCCATTACGAACATGCTTAAAACAAATGAAAACCTTTTTTAAAAAATACTCAGCGAGGGGCGCCTGGGTTGCTCAGTGGTTTAAGCCTCTGCCTTCAGCTCAGGTCATGATCTCAGGGTCCTGGGATCAAGCCCTGAGTCGGGTTCTCAGTTAGCCGGGCGTCTGCTTCTGCCTTTCTCTCTGCCTGCCTCTCTGCCTACTTGTCATCTCTGTCAAATAAATAAAATCTTAAAAAAATAGATAAAAAAAAAGAAACTTAGTGAAAGAAACAAGTCTCAACAATGAAAATGAAATGTATAAATAAACCAAAAGGAAATTTTAGAAAATTAAAATTGAAAATTACAATAACCACATCTTTAAAACTTAATCAATGGGTTCAACAGCTGAGGGGGGCAATCAGTGAACTGGATGGATAGAACAATAGAAATTACACAATCTGAACAACAGAGAGAAAATAGAAAAAAAATAAACAAAAAACTTAACAGAGCCTCAAGGTCCTATATTGTAACAGAAGCCTAATATGCAGTCATCTGAGTCTCAGGAAGAGAAGAGAAAGAGGGCAGGCCTGTAAGAAGTAAAGGTTTGAAACTTCCCAAATTTGGCAAAATATGTAAACCTAAAGATTCAAAAAGGCAAGCAGACTCCAGCCAAGATAAACTCCAAGAAATCTACACCAAGACACACAGTGAAACATCTGAAAATATAGACAAAGAAAATCATCTTAAAAGCAGCAAGAGTAACAACTTGTCTAAAAGGGAAATGTAACACAAATGATAGCAGAAAACATTATCAAAAACAATGAAAGCCGAAAGAAATGGCATGTGTTTTAAGCTCTGAGAGAAAAGAACCGTCGATCCTAATTTCAACATGGTGGTGACATCCATGTTGAGATTCTAATTTCAACAGATGGTGAGTTTCTCTTCCAGGAATGAGAGGGAAATAAAGACACCAGATGAAGGTAAACAAGAGAATCTGTCACCAGCAGACCTAATTAAAAACTGGCTAAAGGGATTTTTCTCCAAACAGAAAGGAAATGATAAAAGAAGGAACTGTGAAACATCAAGAAGAAAACCGTAAGAAGGGGAAAATACGGGGAAATAAGACAGCTTTCCTCCTCTCTTGAGCTTTCTAAATATGTCTGAGCATAGAAGAAAAATGATAATGCTATGTGATATGGTTCTACAGGTATGCACCATGAATAACTTAAGGTGACTATATTATAAAGAGAGGAAGGTAAAGGGAGACAAGGAGGTAAGATTTCTATAGTTCAAAGTGGTGAAATGCTGACCCTAGCAGACTGTGGTTAAGTTATGTGCATATCATGTATAATACCATATGTAACCACTAAAGTAATCTGTACAAGGAGATACACTCAAAAATACTACAGAGAAACCCAAATGGAAATTTTTTAAATATTCAATCATACCACAGGAAGGAAATACATAAGAAACAGTTAAAAAAAAAAAAAAAAAGACCAAACAATAACAAAAACACAAGATAAACCAAAACCAAAAAGTAAAATGGCAAATTTAAGCCCCTAGCGTATCAATCACTACAGTAAATGCCAATGGCCTAAGGCAAACCAAGTATTTGAAAATTGGGATGTTCCTGGATTATAGAAACTAATAGTTTACACATTATCAAAACTTATGCAGTATTTGTATTTGTTTATAAATCATGTAAATAGTATTTATTCATTTCAGAGTGCAATTAATTTTGTATAATTAATAATATCATACCAACATGTGCATGATGTAAATAACTTACATAAAGCTCTCAGCTCAGTCCCTGCCTGGCACAGAGAAGCCTTCAGTGGTAGCCGCTATCATGAGGACAGTAATTATGTGGGGCTCCTTGTCATTTGCTTGCTCTGTATGTCAGATTTCCTCAGGGCTGTCTTTTTTTTTTTTTTTAAGATTTTATTTATTTATTTGTCAGAGAGAGAGCGAGCATAGGCAGACAGAGTGGAAGGCAGAGTCAGAGGGAGAAGCAGGCTCCCTGCAGAGCAAGGAGCCGGATGCGGGAATCGATCCCAGGACGCTGGGATCATGACCTGAGCCGAAGGCAGCTGCCCAACCAACTGAGCCACCCAGGCGTCCCTCTTCAGGGCTGTCTTAGGTGCCTTACTCCTCCTGTGTATACTGTTTCTAAATGTCATCATCTAAATCGCTTTAATGCCACTCCTACCAGGATCAGCAAAATACTCAGCACACATTATAAATTCCCTCTTCGACCAGTCCCCAGGTTTGGTACTCACCCCATTATTCTCTCGGTGGCCACCTTTATCATTTGGAATTAGAAATGAAATCTTTTTTCTATTCTAGATAGGTCCTCATGATTGCCTATTTTGAATCCACTAACTTTTCCTGACTTAATTTTACAAACCACTCCAATGGTCATAAAAGTCCATGCTGAAATCTACTTGAGACTAAGAAGAAAATGGGAAGAAAAATAAGAAAAATAGTGATTGGCAAAATAAAAATAGATTTATCACCTTAAAAGGGATCAGCAGAGGCCTTGGAACTACTTTTCTATTTAGAGAAAAAGACCTGAGCCTAGGGGCTTGATGAAGCCAGGAAAAAGAATCCTAAGAGTGCTTGGGCGTGCTCTGGTACAAACTTTTATCGTTGAGAGTGGGGGATTTATTACATACTGTATCATAATCACTGGAGAACATGGACTAATTTTCCCTGAGATCAGCTAGTAAACTACTAATTCTTTGAATTAACAATCCCAAACATTGGTGTATTATTTGTTGAAATATATTAAGAAAAGAGGAACTTTCGGGGCGCCTGGGTGGCTCAGTAAGTTAAAGCTTCTGCCTTCACTCGGGTCATGATTCCAGGGACCTGGGATCAATCGAGCCCCACACTGGGCTCTCTGCTCAGCAGGGAGCCTGCTTCCTCCTCTCTTGGCCTGCCTCTCTGCCTACTTGTGATCTCTATCTCAAAAAAATAAATAAAATATTTTTAAAAAAAAAAAGAGGAAATTTCAGTCTAACTGGTGTAATTGACTCATTCTACAAAAGGAAGCTGGGGTTCACAAGTGGTAGAAATACACCTAATCTCCTTCCAAGTCTAAATTTCTGCCATTTTAGTTTGTCATTTACACTACTGCACAGGCATATTGCTGAGTACAAATACATGCAATGCAGACTAGTTTTACAAAACTCATATATATCCTTTTGTAAAAATCTAGTGTGAATATTTAAAAAAAAAGCATGGAGGGGTGCCTGGGTGGCTCAGTGGGTTAAAGCCTCTGCCTTCAGCTCAGGTCATGATCTCAGGGTCTTGGGATCAAGCCCCACATCGGGCTTTCTGCTGAGCAGGGAGCCTGCTTCCCCCTCTTTCTCTGCCTGCCTCTCTGCCTACTTGGGATCTCTCTCTCTCTGTCAAATAAATAAATAAATAAATAAATCTTTAAAAAAAAAAAAAAAGCATGGATAATTGTCTCCACCCTGCACTGAAACCAAACTAGCTCTGGAGTGAGATGCCCTAGCCTGTCTGTGGTATGAAGAACAACGGCCTTGCAAAGATGCACCCCTCCTAATTCCCACAATCAGTGAATATGTTAAATTACATGGCAAAAAATATTAAGGCTGCTTATCAATTTACCTTGAAATAGAGATTATCCTGTGCTATACAGGTGGGGCCCAAAGTGTTCTCAGGGTCCTTACATGGGGAAGAGGCAAACAGTTGTCAGTGTCAGTGACTGTGATACAATGAGAATCAAACAGCCACTGCTGACCTTCAAGATGAAAGAAAGCCAAACAAAGCAGGCAAGAAAATAGATTCTTCCAGAAAGGAACTCAGCCCCACCGAGGCTTCTCCATCATGACACACTTTTAACCCAGTGAGATGCCTTCAGACGTCTGAGCTACAAAACTGTAAAATAACAGTTCTGTGCTGTTTTTAGCTACTAAGCATACAGTAATTCATTAGAGCAGGAATAGGAAAACTCATATACCTTCCATAGTTGATCTCATGCTTCCTGGGGCCATCTAGAGTTGGAGCCTGGCTATAAAGTGTCTACCAGAGAGGAATAAAATGACTATTGGTACTGACACAAAGCAACTAAGCAATCTGATCCTTCATAAAATAAAAACCGTTCTCAAAATTCAATTCCAAACAACATTTATTGAGCCCCTAGGAGATGGGACATGGTTAAGAGATAGCCCTCCTCTGTGTGGGTATAAGTCCCGCCACTCAGTTTATCCTCAGCTGGTACATCTTATGTCTTACTAGTCCTTTACAGTTGATCAGTCTCCTATAATGGAATGGAAGCCTTGCAGTAGCTCAGGATCTTCTTAAAAAACTTGTGGTTAGAAGAGTGATGCTCTCAACTAATGGAAAATCAGCTTCATTTCCTAAATTTAAAAAAAAAGTGGGGAGGGGGTTAGCAAGAGTAAGCAATGTTCGAGATCAGACTTGTCATTCCAACTGCCCACTGTGACTCTGGACATGTGACTCCGTTTCTTTCAGATGTAACTCCTTACTCTCCCTTCCTCTCCTTGTGCCCAGAGAGAGGTATTTACACTGTCCAGGTAGCCATTTTACTTCATGAAGAAACCATTTTTGAGACTTCCAAAAAAGCCAAAAGCAAGGCCAAATATAAACCAGGGACCTTCCGATTCAGAGCTCCAAGGCTTTAGAGTTTTTAACTGAATTGTATGTTTTGTGTATTAGAAAATCTGATGCCTTCTCTTCTGCTCTCCCTTTAAAAAGATTCCACAAACTGAATGAGGGAGGAATCCATGTCCTAGATAGACTGGAAAAACGGAATCTTGGAAAACTCAAATAAGAGGACTTTATCTTAAAGCCCATTTAGTTGAACTTTCAGACAGATTTGCAAGATAATTCAGAGAAGAAAAAGGTTGCCTCTGAGCTCCATGTGAGTTTTTCTAACTGAATCACTTTGGACTCTTCTCCCAGTATGTGAAAACCAGCACAGAACATGGTATCAAACAAACCCCCGTTAAGGAATCAGAGCAAAAGAGAAAAAACTTACAAAAAAAAAGTACTGAGATGGACTCGTTGCTTCACACAGAGGTGCTCAGCTCATCTGCAATTAAGTAAAGAAATGGTTGGTTATATTCACTTCAGTAAGGATCACACACGCAGTATGTCTAGCATTCAGCTGAGGGCCTCAAGTAGCTCTGGTAAACGGAGGGTTCCACTACATCTGGGGCACCCACTCTGCCATGCCTGAAATCCTATCGGAGGAAATGGAACACAGATGGACGCCATGAGAAGCATCTGGTTGAAGGGGAAGTTTCCACTCATTCAGAAGTCACTGACCTATACACATCTTCATGTATAAGAAGTGTATCCCCTCCACTCCCCCAGACTGAGGAAACATGACACCTGAGTGAGAAGGGTGTAAACATAGAGTACCTCCCAGAGTCTTACTTAGTTACTCAGTCTGTCCTAGAAAGCCTCCCAAGGTGGGAGGGGGGCACCGTGGGGGGGATAATAAATCCCTCAAAGACTGAGAAGAGGCAAAAAAAGATGAAGATGTTTGGCCTTACCTGGTCTTCCAGTCATGGGCTCTTCTGAATCAGCCTCAGTGACATCTTCTAGAAATAAAAGAGTGAGTTTCTTTAATTTAAAAGGCTGAGTTTTACATTTTAAATTTGAAGGCTGGATTTTCTCTTCCTATTAAAAATCAAAGTTTCTCAATGTGTATTTATGTCAAATCACTATGTTGTACACCCTGAACTTACACAGTGTTATACATCAATTACAGCTTAATAAAACTGGAAAAAAGTTAAATAAATAAATGCATTATATAGAAAAAAAGAGACTTATTTTATTGGTAATTTCCACAGTCAGAAAGAATCTCTTGACAATCAGGTATGGGGTCCAGTATATTAATTAGCAGAAATGACCAGATGTATCTTGTAGTCAAACATGAATGTTTCCTAATGCCCCACAGGAAGGGGGCAGAAGGAGATATCATTAATATAGATTAATTCTGTAATCAACCACTACAGTTTGGGAAGATAGAACACAATACTGAAGTAGAGTTTCATGTTGCAAATGATGTATATTCTTTAGGGAAGGCAATTAGTGGAAGATTTTTTTTTTTAAAGATTTTTTATTTATTTATTTGAGAGAGAGAGAGAGCATGAGAGGGGAGAAGGTCAGAAGGAGAAGCAGACTCCCCATGGAGCTGGGAGTCCAATGCGGGACTTGATCCCGCGACTCCGGGATCATGACCTGAGCCGAAGGCAGTCGCTTAACCAACTGAGCCACCCAGGCGCCCCGGAAGATTTTTTTTGAAGATTTATTTACTTATTTGACAGAAAGAGAGACCGTGTGCGCACGCGCATAAGCAGGGAAGTGGGAGAGGGAGAAACATTGATGTGGACCCATGACCTGAGCCAAAGTCAGACACTTAACCAACTGAGCTACCCTGGCACCCCTAGAGAAAAGATCTTAAAGCCAGGGAAACTACTCTTTTTTAATAGGCCTTCCCACTTACATTGTTTCTAGATTCCTCCAACTACTATCTGCAAAACCCCCACTATTCTTAGAGCAGGACTGGAAGATAGATCTCAATACATGTTAGCTATTACTTACAGACATAAAGATCAGACAGTATGGAAAGGTAAGACCCCAGGGTCTTTCTTAGCAAAAATTCCAAGCATTCCTTAAAGTATCGGGGTTTATTTGTGGGGGCTAGAAGGCCTCAAAATTTTATGGTCCCTTGGCTAAGTGGAACACAAAAAAAATGTAAGAAGGTGAAGACTTGAAAGAGGGATTAGAACCACTGCTTAATTCATGAAGCTTTCAAATTATTTTTCTCTTTTGTTCAGTCTGTATTCAAGTAAGATTTACAATTACCATAACCTTCTCTCAAAAAGTTCTCTATGTAAATTGAACTGAAATGAACTAGAAAAGAGAAGAATTGTTAAACCCTTTGTGGCCACCACTCCTTTGATCCACTGGAGACACCAAAGAGCGCCTCCTCTTTGAGAAACCCCGAAGGCTGGGGACCTGACCAGCACTGGGCAAACCTCTGGGATGGAGCTCTGTAGGCCTTCAACAAATTCCAATTCCTCACACTCTGGGAAAATGCTTGAATTTTCAAGTTTTGGAGAAATTTTTCAAAATTTACTCTACCTCAACACAGCAAAAGTATCCCCAAATGTCTAAGTTACCACAGGAAATTTCTAGGCAATAGCCTGTAAACAAGAAAAAGGAGGGAGGGAGGAAGGAATTTCAGCATTTTTGAAGTTAGGAAGCCCTACCCATGGCTTTAGTGGTTGCTTCCTCAAAGCTATGAATGTTTGATTCCAACTTAAGAGAGAATTCTGGGACAGGAAAACGGAAGATGGGTATGATCAGAAGCTTACACTGGGGAATCAAGTACACTGGAGGAAAAGCAGGCTTGCCCTCAGAAATGCAAAAAAATGGGAGCCCACCCACTCCTATCCAGGCCTCCTCTCAAGCCAAAACTGTCACCTACCGAAAGCCTGTGTGTCCTCAAAATGCACACCCATGGTCGATTCCACATCACTAATGGAGGCAAGGTCAGTAGGAGACTCCAGGTCAGTGGGGGACTCCAGGGTCGCAGTGGAGTCCAGGTGAGTGGGGGACTCCAGGTGAGTGGTGGACTCTGGGGTCAAGGTGGATTCCAGATCAGCAGGGGACTCTGGGGTCGCGGTAGAATCCAGATCATCAGGGGACTCCGGGGTCGCGGTGGACTCCAGGTCAGCAGGAGACTCTGGGGTTGCAGTGGACTCCAGGTCAATGGGGGACTCTGTGGTGGCAGTGGACTCCAGGGTCACGGTAGAGTCCAAGTCAGCAGGGTACTCGGGGGTGGCAGTGAACTCCAGATCAGTGGGGCACTTTGAGGTCATGGTGGGCTCCAGGTCAGTGATGGACTGCAGGGTGTCAGTAGACTCCAGGTCACTGGGGGATTCAGGGGTTGTGGTGGACTCCAGGTCAGTGAGGGATTCCAGGAAGGAAATGGATTCTGCGATGGCCGACTCTAGTTCAGAGGTCAACTCAAATTCATTAATCAACTCAAGGTTAGTGATCCAGTTTAGGTCACCAATGAATTCTAGAGGAGCCAAAAATAAAAAGAAAGAAAGAAAGAAAAAAGAATAGTTTCAGTACTTTCTAGGAAGTCTATTTTCACTATCTCTACAACATTACAAGCTAGATCTCTTTCTGGGGAAAAGCTGGAACATAAAAGGGTATATACTCAATCAAGTATGGTCTCACCCCAAGTTTCTCTTCTGCCAAGTGCTAGAAAGTGCAGAAGACTAACTGCCACCCACGGTGTCAGTGCAGAAGGAACATTCAATACTGGGCCTCTGTATGCAAACTGGTCAGACTGAAACAGAATAAAAATTCCAAGAATATCCCCCCTATAATCCTTCCAAGTCCCTGAAAACAACCACCAAAAACCAAAAGAGGGCAAGGAGCTAGAAGAACGGCTATTTCCAAGAATGTATAAACAATAATAGAATCAACTCTAAAATGGGCTACTTCTATCACGTTTCCATTTAATGGGCGAAGTCAAGGACCTCATTTTTCCGGCCTCCCATAGAATCCATAATCCAGACATTTGGGGGCTTGCTTACCATAGAGCATCATAACCCTATAAGCCTGGTGAGCACACAACCAGGCTCTTCTTGGGCTACGCTGAAAGATATCCAGGCTCTGTGACTGCCTGTGTAACCAGGTGACAGGCACCCTGGCAATGAGGCCAAAATCATTAGCTCTCTAATTTAGTCACTGTGCTTTGCCATTCATTTATATGCAGTAGAGAACCCCAACCCCAACATCTGTTAAAGTGACAGCTACCAGAGGAGGCACCAGGAGGAAGAAGTTGGAGGAAATAATTACTTGAATGCTAATGAATGAACACCCCTCCTCCTGAGAAATCAAACTGAATTCACAAAGAATTATGAAAGCAAGCTTCTGAGGGAAAAGCTTTCCCCCAAAAGCTTTCTTTCTGCCTGGTTCATGCGGACACCTGTCTCGTTCCTTTCTCAGTGGGAATCACAGGTTTCCAGACCCACCGATTTCCATTGCACGGACTAAATAGCTGCCAAAGACCTTTGAACTGTACTGCTGTATAAAATGAGGACACAGCCCGGACTTTCCAGCATGCACTATATAGAATAAAGTGTCCTTGGGCCCAAGAGTGAATAGGATCCTAGCAAACCTTCAGGAGTTCTCCTGTCAGCCACCCTAAGCCCATCTGGCCCAATCGTAGTACCTTCATGAGGTCAATTCAAGCACCTAACCCAACTCTTAGCCTAGCCACTCCATGTGTCCAAGGCTTCAGAGTTCAGCCAGGCACCCACCCCATCTTAACATCAAGTGGACAGAATTTCCCTTTACAATCTTCACTGCTGGCTTCTCTCTTTCTGCTCCTGCAGAAAGACACACGTACAAACACCCCGTAAAAAAAAAAAAATTTAGTTCCATTCTCCAAGAGACTTCCCACTGGTTCACTTACCCTGGCGTATGACGGGGTAAGCCACAGCAAGGGCCAACCAGGCTGTGAGTACCAAGCTCTTCCCAAGCATCATGCCAGCCGGGAGCACGGGGTCCTGGTGAAAGGAGGAAGGTGGCAAACGCGCGAATGTTCTGGACAGAGTTCCTTCGAGCTTTTATGCAACCCACAGCCCCAGGTCCCTGAGGGCAGCATTTTCAGCAGGTTGTTTAAAGAAAAAAAAAAAAAAGTAAAAACAAGCCTCCCCACCCACATAGCTATTAGAATGCCCCTGGAGCAAAGGCGGGAAAGGGAACTGGGGACAGGACAGGCAAGGAGTATGGAAAAACTCTTGATAAGGATTTTAGCAAAACTAGGTTGTCCCTTAACCCTCAGTGCGCGCTAGCTGCTTCTCAGGGAGGCAGGCGAAGAGAGCTAGCTCTACCTGGCTGGAGGTTACAAGTTTGTTGACCCCGAAAAGCTACTCTCAGAGTGTGGGACTGAGAACCACAGTCAGAGCCTGCCGACTACCCTGAGTCTAAGGGAGAGCCCTGTTGTAGTCTCTCCCCCCCACCTCCCGGCAGGTCTGGTAAAGAGAACTGTCCAAGAGAGTAAGAAATACTACTATTACTACACCATAATAACAGAAATAGCTAAAATCATACGGTTTTCTAGGTGCTACGATCTTATTTGAGTCTCACAGCTACCTACAAGTGTGAGGCGTTGAAGTACTTCTTGGCAGTGAGGACTGGCTCCTGCTACTGACGTTCCCAGTCCTCTAGGGGGCAGTAGTAAGTCGCCATGTGCTCTGAGCGGCAGCCCTGATTGGAGGACTCCAGCCTGGAGCTGTTGATGACTGAAAACAGACGGGAGGGTGGGGCTGGCTCACGTGAGTCCGCCCGGGCGCTCAGTTGACTAGTCACAGCCCTTACCTGGAAAGGAGGTCGTGCTAGCAGATGCGCGACGCCCATCCCGGGGTCAGACTCCCGTGAGGTGTGTAGGTCTCCGTCCTTCTCAGAAATCACAGGATTGACAGTACCATTGAGAGAGAACTCTCACTAATAGTAATAATAACAGCTCATACTTATTAAGTGCTTAACTGTGTACTACAGGCATATATTATTTTATCCAATGCCAAACCTAAGGTAATCTTATTATTCTCCTTTTCTAGATAAAGAAACCAGGGCACAGAGAGGTTAGGGAACTGATGAAAGGTCACACAGCAAGAGTTACAGAATCGGGAAGCAAACCTGTGGGCATTCTGTTGCTAGGGCCAATGCTCTCAAACCACCCCTCCACCCTGTACCCCCAACCCAGTAATGACCCTGACCTCTTCATTGCCGGCTTTGTTCTGTGAAGTGTGGCACTCCACAGGCTTCACCTCAAAGGTGGGGAGAACACACGTATACATTAGAGAACATTTTATTCTTCTGCAAACTACCTTTCCTTGGCAAGCCCTGTGCAATGAAGTATAACCCAAACACAACAGTCATGAGCTTGGGAATGAGAAGTTCTCGAAAAACGTATGGCAAGAAGCTTACGGCAAAACCGTAAGACTCAAATGAGACAATAATGCAGTAAGTCATAGGTCAGTGGAAGAAAAGGGAGTTTTATCTACACCAGCTACAATATGAGAATATCTCCTATCCCGGAAAATGGCAAGAATCGACATCCAAATGTGCAAAGTAGGATCTCTTTGGGGCAGAGCTGGACATAAGTCAGGTATGCAATGGGGCACAAACGACCAACTTCTAGAAGCTTTGTTTGACACCTCAACCACTAAAATACAGATACTGCTTTAGATGGTCTTCCAAAGGTCATGGTTCCATTTGTGTGCCTCAGTTTCCCCCAGAGTCAGTGATAGAGCATCTGCCTGGTGATCTCCATATTGAAAATGGGAGCAATCTGGTTTCCCTTCCTGGAGATGTATCACTCTTTCTCACTACCGAGTATTACTAGGTGATTGACACAAGGGTCCCAGCGAGGAGCCAAGCTGAATAAAACTGTACAGTTATAATTATTGGGGTTTTTATTAACATGAGGTTATCATTCTGTTATATATTATTACATTATTTGGCTTTCTGGCTGGAAGGTGTATTAAATTATATCCAGCTCAACCAGACCTCCAGTGTCTCTTTTTCCAATATAAGAGTAATATTTTTTCCTTATACACCACACCTATCAAGTGGCCTGACAGCCCTAGGGATGGGGAACTCACTATCTTGAAAAGAGTGGTTTATACTTGGACAGCCATTCCTTGCAATGGCTTAGGATATCTTGCTGGTATTTTAACCAGTTGGCCTCAGTTTTATTTGGGGTCCATATATAAAAAATTGGGCCCTCCTTTTCCCTTCAGATGTCAGAAGTAGCTATCATTGTATTTTCCAATTTATTCACCATCCTAAAAAAAAAAAAAAAAAAAGTGGATTTTTTTTTTCTGTATCTTCCTCCCTCAAATTTTTCAGCACCTAGCACAATATCTGGCACACGGAAGATAAGAAAAATGTTTGTTAGTAAATTAATGACTAGATGACTTGGGGTCCTTGGTCTCTGATCTCATTTGTCTATGGTCTTCTAAAAAGGAAATACTAGAATGAAATTATCAAGATTTGACCTAATTAGAGTGGAGGTGGGGGAGGGGGGGGAGGGGCAGGAGAGGGAAACTATCACTCTCCATTC